>NC_064638.1:920191916-920502088 GCF_023864345.2 Schistocerca serialis cubense | reverse complement strand
CAACTGTTCACAAAAGGACAGCACGTCATTTGCATGGGGAAGAATTACACTAGGTGTTCTTCTGGGTTAGATCGTGAGTCCACTACTCTTCTTGTTTCCTGTTAAGGATCCTCCGGCAAGGAAAAACACCTTTTGTTTTAATGATTGCCATCCAAATTTGTGTATCATATCCGTGGCCCTCTCCTCTATTTCACGATAATACAAAACGATATGCCTTTCTTTGAACTTTTTCAAAATTCTCCGTCGGTCCTATTTGATGTGCATCCCATACCGCGCAACAGTTCTGCATGAGGACGGAAAAGTGTACTGTAGGTACTCTCTTAACTAGTTGAACTTGCTAAGTGTTCTACCAATAAATCAAAATCTTTGGTTCTCTTCCCACACAACATTATCATGTGATAATTCCAATTTAAGTTATTCGTTATTGCAGTCTGTTAGTATTTAGCTGAATTTATTGCCTTTAGATTTTTGTAATTTGTCGTGTAACCAAAATTTAGCTGATTTCTTTGGATGACTTCACACTTTTCATTATTCAGTGGACTTGTGCACTTTTGGGAAAACATGTTGAGTCGCTTGTCTCAGTTTCTCTCAACGTTGCCCAATGAGAGCAGTAGCGTCCATGATGCGACCTTGCTGTTCATTTCGCATTCCTCCTTTCGTTTTTACATCTCAAACTTCATCCAACCCTAGAAATCAAAATCTATTGGGTAAAGCCTGGCAATCTTGGCTGATAGTTAATTGCTCAACCACGACCTATTCAGCGACTGGAGTAAGTGTGGTTGAGCCGTTCCCTCAGACGTCTGGAAATATGTGAAGGGGCTCCGTCATGCTGGAAGTACACCGCAGTTCGCGCAGCCAAAGCAACGTGCTCATGGTGTTCAACAAACAAATTTTAAAAAAATTTGGGCAACTGCGTCCCGTCATTCGTTCTTTTAAAATGACTGGACCTATCAACAAGTTACCAATCAAGCCGCATCAAACACTGATCGAAAAGCGAACTTGGAAATTGATTTCCACTGTAGTGTGTGAATTATAAAGTGACCATCGATGATTATTACGTGTGCTCTTGATTACATTCCGTGCAGGGTGACTTCATCAGTGAAAAATAATAATGAAAGCAAATGAGGAGTGTAGATTAACCAGTGACAAAGTTCAAGTCATATGGCATGTGACGATTGTGGACACGCTGTATGTGAAATAGGTACAAGTTTTCCACATTTAATGTTCACCGTACACGTACGTGTAGGACAACTGCACGTCCAGCGGGATAAATTATTGCAGAAAGACATTTAATATATGAAATCTTACATTGCACTAACGACTTAGTAGACATGCTAACAGATTTAGGCTCAGTAACTTTCGTCTTACGAAAAACTGTCAGCTTTAAAGAACAATAAATTAACAAGTTAACACTTTTTATTTTTTGTTTATTGATTCATGTGGAATAATATTTTGAAAAAACTCAGGCTGAATCTATTCCTTGAGTAATATAACTCAGTTTGCACACGCTTCATAGGGAAAAGTTATTGACTATTATCTACTTATAACGTGAAAGGTGTGAAAGATACAAGGTGTATCAAAAATACGTTTACAGATCTTTACAGTGTAAGCAAAGAGAGAGTAACAAGCATCTTGTGCCAAGAAGAGAAAGCTTAGTTTAATGTAAGGAGCAAGCTCTAATTAAAAGATGGAGGTGATTTACAAGGATTGCTGAAAAACTCTTCACTGCATCAACACAAAAAAATCTGCACTATTCACGAAAAATACAAAATTTTAAGAACAGGACAAAGAAAATGTATTATTTATCGCGAAACGAAAAAACTTCTAAGGTAAACGATATTCGGGTATAAGACGGATGATGTTAGATACTGTAATCGTTAGCCATTATTTTCAGTGACATCTTCTTAACCGTAGCACAGAGCACACGGGCAAAAAAGGACGAAGAAAAATAGATTTATCAGGTTTTGTTAGACAGGCATCCCGTATTCCGCCAGAAGACATCAGTTTCGTGAATTTGACTAACAAGGAGATCACAGTATGCTGCTTTCGCAATTCAAATTATGTTCTGAATAGATTTATGCATTTTATGTTCTTTATATCAATCCTACATATTTTAATGAAATTCCTATTTCCGTATATGACCAGATAATGCTGCAGTAACATGATTTTAAACGTTTTACGAAGTCACATGTCAATAACTTATAACACCTGAGTAGTAATACTTCGTTTGTTAGCATTGTTATATCAATTAGACACAAAAATAACAGTTTGGACAACATTTTGTCAGTAATGGGAAAAATCCGATGTACCTTCAGTACCTTACCTCGCAGGAAACATCAAATGAGCTGATTTTGCTACAAAATTGTGTTGGAACAACAGAGAAAAAAACACTCACAAGAAACACTGAAGGTTTATGCGAGGAACGCTGACGCTGTAACACTCAGGTAGGTTGAAAATAGCAACTGGCGTGTTTCATTCTAATCCATAAATTTCCGTTCTTATGTTGTCGATTTGAGGCACATGGTCAAAATTTCATGCGATTCTAGAGACTGAAAACGGAAGTTACCTTCAACTGCACAATATTGAATGTTAATGATATATATATATATATATATATATATATATATATATATATATATATATATATATATATATATAAGTACATAAGTACATACTTCAAATAAGAATCATTTCTGTGAAGTAAGAAACTCCGTAACCCTGGCTCCTAAGGAACCTAATAAAACTAAAAATAAAAATCTTCTACTGTGGAAATCATTTAAAAAATTGTAAAATGTAGCCTATTCAGTGCTTTTGTTTCCTACGTTACATTTTACAAACGAAACTATGGAAAAAATTGCTTTCGATAACATGCTAAGAAATTAGCATGTTAGCATGTAAACTAAACTGAAGTGATTCAAGTATAAGTAAAACATAAACACATACTAAATAAATGTTTCTTGTGTAGCTGATTAGTTTTTAATATGTTACCTTACTTTTTGATTGCAATCCAATCAGCCAATGACGGAATGCAAAAGGCAAAGGCGGCTATTGTATTTTATACTGTAATTTGCCGGACTGGAAAGTGTCCGTATTCACGGTCGCTTATTGATGTTAAAATAACACTTCAGAAGATTGTCTCACAGAAAAATTATTTGTTCATTGGCGACAAACTGGCGTTACAGAAAAGTTTGGAATAGGAACGGTGAATCCAGCTGAGTTCCAGTTCGACAACTCTTACGTCACTGTGGTCACAAATAGCAGCGAGAGCTTTGAATTATCAGCGCTTTCAGAATCAGGCTGAATATTGTGTAGTAACAGTCATACTTGTGAAATGTGTGTCAAATTACAGCTTGCCGAAGCGGAGTCTAATCCGTCAAGTATCTACGCCGAGACCTACATCAGTTTTCGTTCCCGTTTGGCCACAGGCGCACTGATAATTATGCAAGTTGAACGTCGTGCACAGAGTTGCTACTAAACTGTTGGAATTTATATGATATACAATGAAAGGCTCAATTATTTTAAGTTGCAGTCTTTTTCTGCGACATCGGTTTCCTACAACTCCAATGAAATGAAGCAGCATTCGTAATCACTACAATATCAACATAGCACTATTACATAAGCTAGTGTCTTTGATGAGCAAATTGTCGTCCACCACACCAGATAATAAAGAGAGGGCGGATTGGTATGCTCTAAAAACAACTAAAATATGCACGAATCTATACACTAGGCGCTTCAGTCTGGAACCGCCCGACCACTACGGTCGCAGGTTCGAATCCTGACTCGGGCATGAATGTGTGTGATGTCCTTAGGTTAGTTAGGTTTAAGTAGTTCTAAGTTCCAGGGGACTGATGACCACAGATGTTAAGTCCCATAGTGCTCAGAGCCATTTGAACCATTTTCTATACACTAAGATGCCAAAAACATTCCCTGTAAGATGGGAAAGATACACAGAAATACATCAATCACGAACTTAAATGATACGGACCATCAAAACATAAGCACTCTGTACCGGTTAACACTTCATTCCCCGGCTGAAAACGCGCTAGCTTGCTTTGCTGTTTCGGATCGCGTTCATTTCTTCGAATGGTATTGATCGGCTCCTAGTGTTTCCATCCTGTACATCAGATCAAAATTGCGGTCACACTGAGCTCTAAAGAGGTGCGATCTCACGTCCAGTGGGGTTTCTGGCCTACGATGCTTGTAGAGAAGAGCTGAATAATCCGCAGGCGACCGGCAGTGTCTAAAGTTGTCAAGGACGTCGTCCTGTTATTCATCACATTGCGAACAACCTTTTTCGATCGCGAAATGTGTGTGAATCCACGCTCTAAGGAAATGAATTATTTCATTGACGTCCTTTATGCCATCTCCTAAGGCCTTTTCATATCGATTCTGAAATATTTTCCTCTGCCACCCACAACAAAACCGCGGGATTTCAACGCTGGGCGTCAGGGTGCTGACCTCCATCGCTGAGGCGTCAAAAGAAGAAGTGAAATGTGGATAAGAGGGCGTGTGAAGATCTTGCCATCGTGTGACACGTCCACGGTGGCGATGGGTAAAATTGTGATGAATTTTGTGCCAATGTGGCATCATCAACCCACTTTACAACTCTAATGAACTTCTGAGATCCGTACTTTATTTCACACGTGTCGACATGTTGTTGTTTGAAGCTTCGCCGAACCCGAGGGTGGCGTCGCAGAGCGCCATGCTTTTGCACCGGTAGAGAAAGGTTTTAGGAACTTTGGAAACAAGCTTCAAACTGACGCGTCGCAATGGGACATAATAATGTGGTACCGAAAGAATCATCCTTTAACTGTGTTACACAGCGCAAATGTCTGTTACACAAAACAGCAAAGGATATTTCGAGCACCATGGGTACTTCCCCACTTATCAATTCCAGGTGCTGCCTACGAACTCGAAGTTTTCTGGTTTTATCTTCGTGGTGTTTTCGCGAAATATAGTCAGAAGGGAAGAATAAAACCTGCAATGAATTCATAGGAACACTATAAAAGGGAAATACACTTGAGGACAATACCGTAAAGCCGTCTGGAGTGGACGAGCGGTTCTAGGCGCTATAGTCTGGACCCGCACGACCGCTACGGTCGCAGGTTCGAATCCTGCCTCGGGCATGGATGTGTGTGATGTCCTTAGGTTAGTTAGGTTTAAGTAGTTCTAAGTTCTAGGGGACTGATGACCTCAGCAGTTAAGTCCCATATTGCTCAGAGCCATTTGAACCATTTGAATCCTGTAGAAAGAGAAGGAGAAGTCGTTGTCGGCTGATACTCATATCCTAGTTTTCATTTTAGCCCTGCACTTCCATTAATACATAGCACTTTAGGCAAGAAGGTGCCTCTGATGGCTTAGCAGACCAATGCTTGCGTGAAACATGCAGCCACATAGATAACAGATAATAGAGGGTGGAGGGCGTGGTTGGTCCTGGCGGAGTTTGCATCTCTGACGGTTTTCATTTTCTTGCTTCCGAAGTTTCTGCTCAAAATGTAAGACAGCGACTGAAGCAGTTGTACGCCAGCGATTACCATCTTCTGCTGCGGTGCACCAACTACTCGGTTCATTATTTAGATTCTTGAACTGATCGTTATTGGGCTTCAGATGAGTACCATTGGGCCTTTTACATGTGCTCATTTCACTACGCAAAATTTGTCGAGATAGTCCGTTGTTCCTCATCCGCTGGACATGCCCAATCCATACGAGATGATGACCAATAACGGTGGCACCTGTACTGTACATCTGGCTTTCTTAAGAACAGCAGTGTTTGATACGAAGTCATCCCATTTGATGATCGTAATGTATCTGAGCTTGGTTGAAGCGTTGTAGCTTAAGACTACGACGAAATAGCTTCCAGGTTTCGCAACCATGGAGAAGGTATTTTTTTTTTTTTCTGGGGCGGGGGTTATCAGTCTTATGACTGGATTCATGGTTTCATGCGGCCTGCCACGAATTCCTCTTTGTGCCAACCTCTTCATCTCAGAGTAGAACTTGCAACCTACACCCTCAATTATTTGCTGGGTGTATTCCAAACTCTTACTGCTGTTGCTCTCTACAGCTTCCTGTAGTACCATGGAAGCCATTCCCTCATGTCTTAACAGATGTCCTATCATCCTTTCCCTTCTCCTTATCAGTGTTTTCCACATATTCCTTTCCTCTCCGGCGCAGAACCTTCTCAGTCCTGATCTTATCAGTCCACTTAAATTTCGACGTTCGTCTGTAGCACAGCATCTCAAATTTTTCAATTCTCTTCTGTCCCGGTTTTCCCACAGTCCATGTTTCACTACCATACAATGCCGTACTCCAGACGTATATTCTCAGAAATTTTTTCCTCGAATTAAGGCTTGGGTTTGATACTAGTAGACTTCTCTTGGCCAGGAATGCCCTTTTTGCCATTGTTAGTCTGCTTTTGATGTCCTCCTATCTCCGTCCGTCATTGATTATTTTACTGCCTAAATAGCAGAATTCCTTAACTTCATCTATTTCGTGACAAACAATCCTGACGTTAAATTTCTTGCTATTCTCTCACTTCTACTGCTACTCATTTCTTTCACCTTTCTTCGATTTATTCTCAATTCATATTCTGTACTCATTAGATTGTTCATTCCATTCAGTAAATCATGTAATTCACTTCCACTCTCTTTTCCCATGAATCCTATGAACGTGTCTTGATTTTTCTTTAGTCTTGCTTCCATTATCAGACTCAACGTCAGAATTGCCTCTCTCGTCTCTTTACCTTTTCTAAAGCCAAACTGATCGTCATCTAGCTCATCCTCCATTTTATTTTCCATTCTTCTGTATACTATTCTTGTAAGCAACTTGGATGCACGAGCTGTTAAGCTGGTTGTGCAGTAATTCTCGCACTTGCCAGCGCTTGCCTTCTTCGTAATTGTGTGGATGATGCTTTTCCGAAAGTCAGATGATATGTTGCCAGACTCATACATTCTACACACCAACGCGAATAGTCGTTTTGTTGACACTTCCCCCAATGATTTTATAAATTCTAATTTAATGTTATCTATCCCTTCAGCCTTATTTGATCTTAAGTCTTCCAAAGCTCTTTTAAATTCTGATTCTAATACTGGATCCCCTATCTCTTCTAAATCGACTCCTGTTTCTTCTTCTATCACATCAGAGAAATATTCCCCCTCGTATAGGCTTTCAATGTATTCTTTCCACCTATCCGCTCTCTCCTCTGCATTTAACAGTGGAATTCCCGTTGCACTCTTAATGCTACCGCCCTTGGTTTTAAAGTCACCAAAGGTTGTTTTGACTTTCCTGTATGGTGAGTCTGTCCTGTCGACAATCATTTCTTTTTCGATGTCCTCACATTTTCCTGCAGCCATTTAGTCTTAGCATCCCTGCACTTCCTATTTATTTTGTTCCTCAGCGACTTGTATTTCTGTATTCCTGTGTTTCCTGGAACATTTTTGTACTTCCTTCTTTCATCAACTAACTGAATATTTCTTCTGTTACCCATGGTTTCTTCGCAGTTACCTTCTTTGTACCTATGTTTTCTTTCCCAAATTCTGTGATGGCCCTTTTTAGAGATGTCCATTTCTCTTCAACTGTACTGCCTACTGAGCTATTCCTTATTGCTGTATCTATTGCCTTAGAGAACTTTAAGCGTATCTCGTCATACCTTAGTACTTCCGTATCCCACTTCTTTGCGTATTGGTGCTTCCTGACTAATGTCTTAAATTTCAGCCTACTCTTCACCACTACTATAATTTGATTTGAGTCTATATCTACTCCTGGGTACGCCTTACAATCCAATATCTGATTTCGGAATCTCTGTCTGACCACGATGTTTTTTTTTTTGGTCATCAGTCTACTGACTGGTTTGATGCGGCCCGCCACGAATTCCTTTCTTGTGCTAACCTCGTCATCTCAGAGTAGCACTTGCAACCTACGTCCTCAATTATTTGCTTGACGTATTCCAATCTCTGTCTTCCTCTACAGTTTTTGCCCTCTACAGCTCCCTCTAGTACCATGGAAGTCATTCCCTCATGTCTTAGCAGATGTCCTATCATCCTGTCCCTTCTCCTTATCAGTGTTTTCCACATATTCCTTTCCTCTCCGATTTTGCGTAGAACCTCCTCATTCCTTACCTTATCAGTCCACCTAATTTTCAACATTCGTCTATAGCACCACATCTCAAATGCTGCGATTCTCTTCTGTTCCGGTTTTCCC
Source organism: Schistocerca serialis cubense (assembly GCF_023864345.2). Taxonomy (NCBI): domain Eukaryota; kingdom Metazoa; phylum Arthropoda; class Insecta; order Orthoptera; family Acrididae; genus Schistocerca; species Schistocerca serialis. The sequence continues at coordinate 920,493,892 of NC_064638.1, read as the reverse complement.
ACAGTCCATGTGAAACGTCCCCTTAGAACAATTATACATGACTGTCTTTAAACTTACAGACAATATTTTTAGCGCAACGCAATCTGAGTTTCAAAAATCCCTACAAAAGAATGGCCCTGACTAACATTAACCTATACGTTTCACAAATCACTTACCTCACAAAAATCTTGGTTACTCGAACTACTGCAATACAGCAAGCGCCACAACTGCCAGCTAAATAAAAGATTCAAACTACGGAAGGCACTAACTACTGATAGGCATAGTTAGCAAATGAAAGATTTTAATAGAGAACAAACAATGTATTTACCTTAATAGTCATCAAAAGTCATAATATATATAGCGGTTCATGACATACAGTCTTACAAATTTCAAAATTCCGCCATTTCTCTCCCTACATCCACCACTGCTGGCGGCTCACCTCCAACTGCTCAACGCTACGCGCTGTTCACATCCAGCTGCCCAACACTACAATGGCAGACAACAATGCAAACTAGCCACAGACTGCACACAGCACAGCCAGTGATTTTCATACAGAGCGCTACGTGGCGTTACCAATATAAAAAACCTAAACAGCCTACTTACACATGTTTCACTACCATACAATGCTGTACTCCAGACGTACATCCTCAGAAATTTCTTCCTCAAATTAAGGTCAGTATTTGATATTAGTAGACTCTCTTGGCCAGAAATGCCTTTTTTGCCATAGCGAGTTTGCTTTTGATGTCCTCCGTGCTCCGTCCATCATTGGTTATTTTACTGTCTAGGTAGCAGAATTCCTTTACTTCATTGACTTCGTGACCATCAATCCTGATGTTAAGTTTCTCGCTAATCTCATTTCTACTACTTTGTAACGCCGGAAATGCATATCCTCCTATTTCCATCTATTGTACTATTATTTTTTTTCCTTGTTTTGTTACCTCAAGATATGACATTTCTGTCTCTTTATATATTGTAATTGTTTTACTGTTTGTATATATATATTTATGCACTCATGTCGATGTATAATTGGTTTGTTTCGTAAATATTATTTGTATTTTTACGCTGGGTCTTGCCTAGGGAAAACTGCTATCGAACGATTACATCGATGGGTCGTGTGAAGAATCAAAGTGTGTAGGATCTTTGGTAGTGTGAACTCTGCCGCGTGGAGCGCGGGCTGAGCAGTCGGGGTCTGGCTGGAGTAGCGAGTGGAGCAGGTGTGTTGTGTGACGCTCCCGCGAGTTGCCGCGCTTTCGGGGTTTGGCAGCATGTAATTGCGCTCGACTTGCGATGATAGTTTCTGACATGGTGTCGCGGACGGGAAACATTAACTAGCGCACATCAAGAGCCCGTTTCGTCTGGTGACCGTGTCGAGAAGAAGGCGCGCCAACATCCAGCTTCTGCAACAGCGACGGCCGACAATGAGTGACTGTCGCCACCTCCTCGACCGACGGCTTCAAACCTTCAATCAACCGACAAGGAAGACTGGACGCACGTAAAGTTTTAGAGCTGTATGGCAGACCTCAGCTTTTAATCTTGTTCCATTTTCGTAACTATAATTACAGCAACTTAGCATGAACGTTTGTTGCTCATTGTCCCAATTGCATCACCAAGCAGAGTCCCTTCCTTTTCGGAAATGAACCCGAGTGTCGTTGAAATTCAAACGCCAGCATTAAAGTAATATAGCTAACTCGTTTTCACTGCTTTAATTTCAAAGTTCAATTATGGCATTAATAGCTGGCTACAATATTCAGATTACACAAGCACGAATTAAGAGTGCGAGCTTTGTTACCGTATTTTAGCTTACCTGTGACTGCAGCTCAGCTTGGTACGTACTAAATTTTACTATTGTTAATTGTTCAGAATCATTTAATTCAAGTTCAAAGTTAAATCTCTTCTTTCTAAATTGCGTAGATTCAAGTAGCTTTTGAAATGATTGTTGAGGTAGTCCAAGACTAACCGTATTTTACTAAATTTCGATGTGCTTCAGAAAGAAAGCTCACTATTAACTTCAGTCACTAAATTAACTTTCGATTTTCCGGTTTTAGTAATTCTTTTGCTAAATTAAGTCAGAGTGTAGCGAAATTTATTACTTCTGACAAACTTTCAGTTTTCACACTACACGTGTCAACCTTCAGTTGCCACGCTTCTAGTGCTAATTACATGTGTAATAACCTTTCTTTTTCAGTTACTATAGTAATTGTCCTTAGGACTGGCGACCGTAATTTCCCCCAAATCTCAAATACCTAATTACCGATAGTTAATTGTTAACGTAACGGCTGCACATTTACTTTCCTTATTAACTTTACCCCTTTTCAAAATTAATTTCCACCAGTTTCATTAGCACATTTCCTTTCATTTAGATGTAACCCTTTCCTCCCTCTTTACCGACAGGTTAACTTCGGTGACGATTGCTTTTCCAAAACTCCCATTAGGTACACGCGGTTTCATTTTTCACTGTCATTAAGGTCGGTAAGTGAGGGGGAGGTTACACGTGGCGACCTGGTGACAGGACAATCTTCAGTTTTGAGGTTGTTCTGGACACGAATTTTGTATGGTGCAAATCTCGTAACAAAGTACTGGTTACGTAAAGGCCGTTACGTCAGCGAGAATAAGTAGTGGGAGTAATCCTAATTATATTTGAGATTTGGCAGTTATATTGAAAATTATTAAAATGAGTGAAGGCAACAATTACCAAAATTTGGTAGACTTGGATACGGAACAATCGGTCGAACAGTGGGAAACGCGCACCGCGGTACCCATTGTTCAGGGGCAGGCGGCTAGCATGAAAGACGCGACCGCCGAAACGCAACAAAGAGCAGAAATGGAATTCCAAACTTTAGAAAATGTTTCGGAATCGGAAGCGAAAATCAAATCTGTACCCCTTGATGATGAATACGGGGGAACATATATAGAGGAACCAGCTACGGAAGTAAAACCGGTAGTCTCCGGGAATTTAACTGATTTATTGAATGTTTTGATTAATGAAATCAAGAGTCAATCGGCAGAAATTATAGCTCTGTCTGCCAAGCAAGAAGCTCAGTCTGAAAAAATTGAACGAAAGCTAGACAATCAGAACAAAGCTATTAATGTTGTTAACAACAATGTTGGAGTTGTTAATACAAAAGTTGATAAAATCAAAGAAGATATTGTTGTAATTAATACCGAAATCGGTAATCTTAAACAGGAAATGATAGGCGTTCAGGCGGAAATTGCGAGCATAAATACTCGTTTTGATTCCGAAATTAGCAGAATCGAGAAAAGTGTAGGAGAAGCAGTTGCTCCGATCATCGAGAATAAGGTGACGGAACAAATTCAATTAGTGAAAAAAGAGGATCAACAGAAGGTGGAAACTTTAAAGGCTTTAGTGTCCGAAGTAGACACTAAAGTGAGGGAGCAGGCTAATACCTGCGAAGAGAAAAAGAGGGAAGTGGAAACGCTTGCGACAACCACTTGCCAAGTGATTACGAGGGTGTCTGAATTAGAAAGGAAACTTGACGAAAAACAGAGCTATGTGCCAATCTGTGCTCATAGTTCGGAGTTGTTGACGAAAGAGGAGCGGTTCGACCCCTTGAAAAAAGGCGGTATACACGCGACGGATTTCATTAAGAATTGTGAAAGAGTTTTACCCAGATCATGGACTAATGAGAGAAAAATTAATGCGGTTATTGATGTGCTGGCTGGTGATGCCAAGCGTTGGGGCTTAAACCTCAACATTACGAACCTGACTTTTGACGAGTTTAAAAATTTGTTTCTGGCTGAATACTGGTCAGAGCAAAAACAGCAAAGTGTCTGGCGCGAATTTGTCGTATCGAGGCCTTTCGATGCGAATTCGCGCGGTTCGATGAGGGAGTTTTGTGAGGGCTGGATCCGCAAGTTGGAATATTTGCGTGATCGCCGCACGGAATCCGAAATAGTCTGGGAACTCTACAAGAAGCTTCCAGATGATGCAAAACGCTACGTAGGAAGCAATTATAGGACAGTCAATGATTTCCTGGAAAGAGTTGAGGACGAGGACAATTGGCGCAATAATCGCGACAGTGGTAGAGGCCGTGGTAACAACAACGGGTACCACCCCAACCATAACAACGATAACCATGGGAATAATGCATACCGCAGCAATAACAATAATGGTTCGGGCCGTAATAACAATCGGTACAATGCAAATGATAACAGGAATGACAGAAACCAGTATCATACTAACGTGATACGGGCTTCACAGAATAGTAATAACGCCAGAGGGTGTGATCAGCCGCCTCAGCAGCATCCGGGGAGCGTATCTGCTGGGACGAGACAGGGAAACCATTAGCCGCGCCGGTGAGGGGCCGAGCGGGCGTGGAGAAATTTTGGCGGCCCAATAACAGGAGAAAACCCAGGTATCGTCATTATGAAAATTCCGTGTGGAATAATCAACGGCGGGAGAGTGTGCCAGTGTTAAGAGAAAAGAGTGCGCCCACAAGTAGTAGATCAGCTGTATACACGGCAGTAGAAAATACATTCGCTGTCAGTGAGAACAATTTAAGTAGTGTTCCGGAAATCGATCATAAAGTGGCAGCTGTAATACCCACAGCGGAACTGGAGATTGAGTTTAAGAATGATTCGCAATTGTTGAGAGATGATCAGATGTCGGATAAAACGTCCGTCATTGAGCGAGGGGATGCAGAGAGGGATGAGGTCTGGTTAAGGCAGTTCGGTCGCTTATACGACGAACTAAGAGATTATAGGGGTCTGTATGGGAGAAGTGTTTATGGGGAGCGCGTGCAGTATTTGCCGCGTCTCGTCCCACAGGAAGATAGTATTTGTGAAGTGATTGAAAGTTCTGGCCCTAACCGGCAGACTTTACCAGAAATAGTTGATGTTAATGGGCAGCACGAGCAAGATTCGTCGTGTTTCGTCCCGCAGGAGTTAGATGTTGAAGGAGTAACGGAAAGTTCTGGCCCTAACCGGCAGACTTTACCGAAAGTTATAGTGGTAGAAGTAGCCGACCCATCCGACGCAAACCTCCAGTTTAAACATTGCGAGAGTATTAAGGGGAAAGATTACGAAAATTTTAGTGATAGCCGGACACAATTGGTAGAAAAGCACATAGATTTCAGCGTGTATGAGGTTAGAGCTGACGTTATGCGGTCAGACGGTAGCAGTGTGGGTTGCGCAGATCCAGAGGAAGTAATTTCAGATGCGACTGGGCACATTCCTCCAGGTAGATTGGCAGATGAGATCAATCTGACCAAAGAGGAATCAACGAAGGTGACAATTAGTGAATCGATAGCAAAGCAACACTCACTAGTTGACGAGTTACAGGAAAAGGTTTCGGTATTGGAGGCGAAGCTACAGACTAAGCCTCAGGACAGACGTGTTGAAATTTAAACTGTATGTGAACAGAGGCTGAAAAAGCCGCCAGATAAACCGGATTTGGGATCAAAGCCGGATGGTTTTTTCTGGAATGACCTGGATATAGACGAGGATTTACTGTGGGAAAATAAAGAAACAGTCGAGGACAAGTGTAGACAGATAGTAGTGTCTGTTAATATGCACGACCTACAACTAAACGTGTTGATTGACACCAGTGCAGAATTGAGTGCTGTATCTGGGAAAATATTTGAGTTACTGAAAGACAGACCTGGCATCGTAGTTATGCCAGTAACAGGAGTGAAAATTATCGGCGCTACTGGGAAGGCCAGTAAACCGGTCATAAAACAGATTTTTGTCAACTTCGAGATATGTGGGGCACGATTTGAACAAGAGTTTGTCGTCGTGCCAGACTTAACTACGGAAGTAATTATCGGGTTAGATTGGCTATTAAAGTACCGTGCAGTGATTAACTGCGAAAGCAAAACTTTGACATGTACGTCACGAGATAAAACAATAGTAGTTAGTTTTGACGAGGCAGGAGACGGTGTGCATAGGCAATACCAGCCTATACACATTGTTAACTGGCCGGATGGTATTGACGTAGGTATGAATCTGAACTACTGTAATGTGAAGAATCTCGGCATTGACAATAATGTAGAAAGTGAATTGGAAAGTATTGTAGAAGGTGTGTCAAACGTAACACACGAACAAAGACGAGGCCGACTTTGCCGTACCTACTGCCATCACAACCATAGGGCATGGGGCAAATATGAAGCAGAATTTAAGAGAATTATGAACACCTTGAGACATGAATCTACGGGATTTTCTCCAGAGGAAATCCTGTTGGATGACAGAAGTAAAAGTTTAGTGGAAGTGATAATCAAATTCCCTCCACGGATTGACATTAGTATTGGTGTGAAAAAAGATCGTTTGCGAGAAGTAACGAAGCTAAAAGCTGATGCTCGCATACGTCGTCATGACGCTAAAGCGCGTTTTGCTAAGTTTGCAATCGGAGACTTAGTACTTGTAAAAGCTCATGAGAAATCGAGCGAGATAGACCATGAAATCTCTAAATTTAAGTTTGTTTATAATGGACCATATAAAGTCATTGGTATACCTCACACAAATGCTTACGGAATATTGTAGAATTGAAATTGTACCGACCTAGGATCGATTAATACCACACAACGGGTAATTCGTACAGTTTGTAAAATAGAGTGTAAGATTTAACGATTTGCTAGATTGCCATGCTTTTGACTGACCAAGGTCATTAAAGAAGTTGTAATTAACAAGTAATTAATTTTGATTAATCAATTTAATTTTAATCAATTTAATCATGATCTAATCAACTGAAAAATCCAAGCTGCTAGTTAAGTTTTCAGCTGAGTCACAGTAGATTAAGGAATGTAAATATGATTTTGTAAATAGCTGTAAGATTCCATAAAGATGTGATTTACTAGTCATTGCCGATGTACTTAGACGCTGTTTTAAGTTTCAGGCTAGTACATGCGTGTGATGATGGACAGTGTTGAGTTATCCACTGTGATAGTGTTAATGGACACCTTGAGATTACTCGGGAGTGAGTTTTTCCCAAAGAATTCAGTGAAGCGGACGTTCTGGAAATGCCGTTAGACAGGCGAGTGAGATCAAGCGTGCCGCACAGGCGGGCGCAACAATACTGACGAGGCGGGGCCGCTGTCGGCTCTTGTGCCGCCGTAGGCTCTCCGTGCCGTTCTCGGCATTCTTTGTACTTGCGAGTACGGAAGGCGGAATTGTTTTTCTTCCTGGACAGCTGAAAGAATTCTGCTGACAATATTTATGTTTTTTTCGATCTACTGAATATTAGTTTCTTGTTTAGCGTTAAGTGGAATCTCATGACGAGATAATAATTATGAAAAGGTTATATAAAATGTGTATTCTATGTAATTAATAATTAATTTACGTATTTTGATCTACCTGTTTTTATGACCATGCAATCTAATTAATTTTGCAAATAGTATTCCATTTCTCATAGTGTTACGAATTTTAATGATTTTGGAATAGCTAAACCATTTTCTATGTTTTCTATGAATTTTAATATGTTGTCAACCTGTTTTATTTTGTGCAAGATGACAGAGTGGAATATGATTAGGAGTGTCTCCACTCAATTATTATTGTCTAAAAATTGGTTTATGGTTAATTAGAAGAATGCTAAATTTTGTTGATGTTTTGGGCATATGCATTTCCGCTGTTTCTTTTTTTGGGACATTTTCTGAGTCTGTTTACGTTACACGAACATCCTCAGACAATGTGGGGCACGTGTAACGCCGGAAATGCATATCCTCCTATTTCCATCTATTGTACTATTATTTTTTTTCCTTGTTTTGTTACCTCAAGATATGACATTTCTGTCTCTTTATATATTGTAATTGTTTTACTGTTTGTATATATATATTTATGCACTCATGTCGATGTATAATTGGTTTGTTTCGTAAATATTATTTGTATTTTTACGCTGGGTCTTGCCTAGGGAAAACTGCTATCGAACGATTACATCGATGGGTCGTGTGAAGAATCAAAGTGTGTAGGATCTTTGGTAGTGTGAACTCTGCCGCGTGGAGCGCGGGCTGAGCAGTCGGGGTCTGGCTGGAGTAGCGAGTGGAGCAGGTGTGTTGTGTGACGCTCCCGCGAGTTGCCGCGCTTTCGGGGTTTGGCAGCATGTAATTGCGCTCGACTTGCGATGATAGTTTCTGACATGGTGTCGCGGACGGGAAACATTAACTAGCGCACATCAAGAGCCCGTTTCGTCTGGTGACCGTGTCGAGAAGAAGGCGCGCCAACATCCAGCTTCTGCAACAGCGACGGCCGACAATGAGTGACTGTCGCCACCTCCTCGACCGACGGCTTCAAACCTTCAATCAACCGACAAGGAAGACTGGACGCACGTAAAGTTTTAGAGCTGTATGGCAGACCTCAGCTTTTAATCTTGTTCCATTTTCGTAACTATAATTACAGCAACTTAGCATGAACGTTTGTTGCTCATTGTCCCAATTGCATCACCAAGCAGAGTCCCTTCCTTTTCGGAAATGAACCCGAGTGTCGTTGAAATTCAAACGCCAGCATTAAAGTAATATAGCTAACTCGTTTTCACTGCTTTAATTTCAAAGTTCAATTATGGCATTAATAGCTGGCTACAATATTCAGATTACACAAGCACGAATTAAGAGTGCGAGCTTTGTTACCGTATTTTAGCTTACCTGTGACTGCAGCTCAGCTTGGTACGTACTAAATTTTACTATTGTTAATTGTTCAGAATCATTTAATTCAAGTTCAAAGTTAAATCTCTTCTTTCTAAATTGCGTAGATTCAAGTAGCTTTTGAAATGATTGTTGAGGTAGTCCAAGACTAACCGTATTTTACTAAATTTCGATGTGCTTCAGAAAGAAAGCTCACTATTAACTTCAGTCACTAAATTAACTTTCGATTTTCCGGTTTTAGTAATTCTTTTGCTAAATTAAGTCAGAGTGTAGCGAAATTTATTACTTCTGACAAACTTTCAGTTTTCACACTACACGTGTCAACCTTCAGTTGCCACGCTTCTAGTGCTAATTACATGTGTAATAACCTTTCTTTTTCAGTTACTATAGTAATTGTCCTTAGGACTGGCGACCGTAATTTCCCCCAAATCTCAAATACCTAATTACCGATAGTTAATTGTTAACGTAACGGCTGCACATTTACTTTCCTTATTAACTTTACCCCTTTTCAAAATTAATTTCCACCAGTTTCATTAGCACATTTCCTTTCATTTAGATGTAACCCTTTCCTCCCTCTTTACCGACAGGTTAACTTCGGTGACGATTGCTTTTCCAAAACTCCCATTAGGTACACGCGGTTTCATTTTTCACTGTCATTAAGGTCGGTAAGTGAGGGGGAGGTTACAACTTCTCATTACCTTCGACTTTCTCCGATTTACTCTCAAACCATACTGTGTACTCATTAGACTGTTCATTCCGTTCAGCAGATCATTTAATTCTTCTTCACTTTCACTCAGGATAGCAATGTCATCAGTGAATCGTATCATTGATATCCTTTCACCTTGTATTTTAATTCCACTCCTGAACCTTTCTTTTATTTCCATCATTGCTTCCTCGATGTACAGATTGAAGAGTAGGGGCGAAAGGCTACAGCCTTGTCTTACACCCGTCTTAATACGAACACTTCGTTCTTGATCGTCCACTCTTATTATTCCCTCTTGGTTGTTGTACATATTGTATATGACCCATCTCTCCCTATAGCTTACCCCTACTTTTTTCAGAATCTCGAACAGCTTGCACCATTTTATATTGTCAAAAGCTTTTTCCATGTCGACAAATCCTATGAAAGTGTCTTGATTTTTCTTTAGCCTTGCTTCTATTATTAGCCGTAACGTCAGAATTGCCTCTCTCGTCCCTTTACTTTTCCTAAAGCCAAACTGATCGTCACCTAGCTCATTCTCAATTTTCTTTTCCATTCTTCTGTATAGTATTCTTGTAAGCTGCTTCGATGCATGAGCTGTTAAGCTGATTGTGCGATAATTCTCGCACTTGTCAGCTCTTGCCGTCTTCGGAATTGTGTGGTTGATGCTTTTCCGAAAGTCAGATGGTGTATCGCCAGACTCATATATTCTACACACCAACGTGAATAGTCGTTTTGTTGCCACTTCCCCCAATGATTTTAGAAATTCTGATGGAATGTTATCTATCCCTTCTGCCTTATTTGACCGTAAGTCCTCCAAAGCTCTTTTAAATTCCGATTCTAATACTGGATCCCCTATCTCTTCTAAATCGACTCCTGTTTCTTCTTCTATCCCATCAGACAAATCTTCACCCTCATAGAGGCTTTCAATGTATTCTTTCCACCTATCCGCTCTCTCCTCTGCATTTAACAGTGGAATTCCCGTTGCACTCTTAATGTTACCACCGTTGCTTTTAATGTCACCAAAGGTTGTTTTGACTTGCCTGTATGCTGAGCCTGTTCTTCCGACAATCATATCTTTTTCGATGTCTTCACATTTTTCCTGCAGCCATTTCGTCTTAGCTTCCCTGCACTTCCTATTTATTTAAATCCTCAGCGACTTGTATTTCTGTATTCCTGATTTTCCCGGAACATGTTTGTGCTTCCTCCTTTCATCAATCAACTGAAGTATTTCTTCTGTTACCCATGGTTTCTTCGCAGTTACCTTCTTTGTACCTATGTTTTCCTTTCCAACTTCTGTGATGGCCCTTTTTAGAGATGTCCATTCCTCTTCAACTGTACTGCCTACTGCGCTATTCCTTATTGCTGTATCTATAGCGTTAGAGAACTTCAAACGTATCTCGTCATTCCTTAGTACTTCCGTATCCCACTTCTTTGCGTATTATTCTTCCTGACTAATGACCATGATGTAATCTAACTTAAATCTTCCCATATCATCCAGCCTTTTCCTAGTATACATCCTACTCTTGTGATTCTTCAACAGGGTATTCGCCATTCCTAGATGAAAGTTGTCACAGAACTCCATTAGTCTTTCTCCTCTCCCATTCCTTCATTTTTCAGTAGGGTATTTGCCATTACTAGCTGAAACTTGTCACAGAACTCAATTAGTCTTTCTCCTTTCTTATTCCTTGTCCCAAGCCCATATTCTCCTGTAACCTTTTCTTCTACTCCTTCCCCTACAACTCCATTCCAGTCCCCCAAGACTATTAGATTTTAATCCCCCTTTACGTACTATGTTACCCTTTCAATATCTTCATACACTTTCTCTATCTCTTCATCTTCAGTTTGCGACATCGGCATGTATACCTGAACTATCGTTGTCGGTGTTGGTCTGCTGTCGATTCTGATTAGAACAACCCTGTCACTGAACTGTTCACAGTAACACACTCTCTGCCCTACCTTCCTATTCATAACGAATCCTACTCCTGTTATACCGTTTTCTGCTGCTGTTGATATTACCCTATACCCATCTGACCAGAAATCCTTGTCTTCTTTCCACTTCACTTTACTGACCCCTAGTATATCTAGATTGAGCCTTTGCATTTTCCTCTTCAGATTTTCTAATTTCCCTACCACGCTAAAACTTCTGACATTCCACTCTGCGACTCGTACAACGTTATCCTTCCGTTGATTATTCAATCTTTTTCTCATGGTAGCCTCCCCCTTGGCAGTCCCCTCCCGGAGATCCCAATAGGGGATTATTCCGGAATCGTTTGCCAATGGAAAGATCATCATGACACTTTTTCAATTACAGGCCACACGTACTGTGGATACACGTTACGTGTCGTTAATGCAGTGATTTCCAATACCTTCTGCATCCTCATGCCGTTGATCATTACTGATTCTTCCGCCTTTAGGAGCAGTTTCCCACCCCTAGGACAAGAGAGTGCCCTGAACCTCTGTCCGTCCTCTTTGACAAGGCCGTTGGCAGAATGAGGGTGACTTCTTAAGCCGGAAGTCTTCGGCCGCCAATGATGATTATTAATCAAAATTTAAGCTGCGGCGAGATTCGAAACCAGAAGCAAAGACATTCGGATTATGAATCAAAGACGCTACCCGCTTGACCAATACTACTCACGACCGTTGTTAACATCTTTACTTCCGTCAGCACCTCATCTCCCATCTTCAAACTTCACAGAATTTCTCCTGCCTACATTGCGGAACAAACAGTTCTGGAAGAATAGATATGACAGAGACATGGTTTAGCCAGAGTCTGGAGAATGGTTAGCAGAACGAATTTTCAATCTGAAGGGAAGTATACACTGACTTGAAACTTGCTGGCAGATTAAAAATGTGCGCCAGAGAGGGACTCGAATATGCTTTTCACGGCCCTGTAGTCCACCGATTGAGCTAACCATTTTTTTAATTATTAATATATTGATTTATATTTTAGGACAGAGATAGAGTTATTACTTCATAAAACTTTGCAGACATAAGAAAACCATTCGGCTATAAGCTTCTCGTGAATAAGAGCAACAAAAGATGTACCAGGAAGTCTGCGATGAAACATTTGAGCCCCGCATAACCTATCAGTTTGGCCACTAAGCTAATAAATATTTTTCAAGAAAGCAAATGATGGCACATCTTAATTGCTGAAAAGTTCGTGCCATTTGATACAGTACTTTCCGATAATGGCGACGAGGGTTTAAAAAACACGCAGCTGTACAAGCATGTCTTATGACGTCAGCACCAGAACTGACGATCGTTTGAAAGATTAGGAGGCGGGCCACAAGAGGCAGGTCGGGCTGAGTAGCCGTACGAGCTTTGTGGTGCTTTCAATAGGTGGCGGCACCCTTTGGGGCGCAGTGATTGGCGGACGCTCAGAGTACGAGTATTTTAGTTCGCAAGTCAGGTAAAAGCAGGCACTGACCTGTGGTCTAGAAACCCCGATTGCTGGCGTGAAACGCGGAAGTGGCCAGAAAAAATACTAAATAAAACTAAATCTAATAAAAAATTAAACTACTTAGTGACATAGAAGTTAGCAACATAGTTACAAAGAGAAGATTAAGAAGAATGAGTGGGTGCAAACGCACCCACGAATGTAGTTTTTAAGTTATTACGTGTTAAATGTTTTCTGTGTATAACGAACTTTAAAAAATAATATCTGGACAACGCCTTAGGCAGTTTTTACAAACTACGTGTTCACTGAGCGCAATCGGACTACACGAGCAGCTGTTTTAAATATATTACCTATTTTGAATCACAAGCTCGAATGTATTCCACACATAAAAACTTAAATTTTCACGTAAAAAAGGATGTGAGTAGCGGCAGCATTACTAAGTAGACATAGTTAAAGACGTATTGGTGTAATTATTTTAATTGTTTATATTTGCTAGTGACTTACAGCGTAGAGTAGTGCCTACTTGGACAAAATCATTATTTTTTAAGTTAGAGATAAACTAGAAAGCTGAGGAAATCAAGTTCAAATTCATATAAAATACGTGTGCTTGAAACGTCCCCTTAGAAAAATTTATGAATGATTGTGCTGGTAAACCCCTTACGTTATTTGATTTTCAAACAGCTGAGCAAAACTGAACGTACTGAGACATTTCTCTAAAAAAATGGTTCAAATGGCTCTGAGCACTATGGGACTCAACTGCTGTCGTCATCAGTCCCCTAGAACTTAGAACTACTTAAACCTAACTAACCTAAGGACATCACACACATCCATGCCCGAGGCAGGATTCGAACCTGCGACCGTAGCAGTCGCACGGTCCCGGACTGCGCGCCTAGAACCGCGAGACCACCGCGGCCGGCAGACATTTCTCTCTTTACTTATTCTGATCATCTCTAAACTGACACACAATATTTTTAGCGCAACGCAATCTGACTTTCAAAAATCCCTACAAGAGAATGCCCCTGACTAACAATAACCTATACCTTTCATGAATCACTTACCTCACAAAAATCTTCGTTACTCGAACAACTGCAATACAGCGAGCGCCAGTACTGTCAGCTAAAAAGATTCTAACTACTGAAGGCACTAACTACTGATAGGCATAATTAGCAAATGAAAGATTTTGATAGAGAACAAACAATGTATTTACCTTAATAGCGTTCAAAAGTCATTATACAGGATGAGTCACCTAACATTACCGCTGGATATATTTCGTAAACCACATCAAATGCTGACGAATCGATTCCACAGACCGAACGTGCGGAGAGGGGCTAGTGCAATTGGTTAATACAAACCATAAAAAAATGCACGGAAGTATGTTTTTTAACACAAATCTACGTTTTCTTAATTGGAACCCCGTTAGTTTTGTTTGCACATCTGAACATATAAACAAATACGTAATCAGTGCCGTTTGTTGCATTGTAAAATGTTAATTACATCCGGAGATATTGTAACCTAAAGTTGACGCTTGAAACCTCCGACGTTCAGTTGCGTGTTGTAACAAACACGGGCCACAGTCGGCGAGCAGCATCTGCAGGGACATGTTTACGATGACGACCGTGTTTACGAGTGTGGCTGTAGTGCACTGTTGTGGTTTGGTCTAGCTGTCGCAGTGTCCGCATGTAGCGCTTGCTGCTATTGTTATTCTGCATTCGTCTCCGCAGCAGAGCAGCAGTCACAACAAACGAGGTAAGTGTAGCAGCGGGCGCGCTATTGTTGTGATTTTCGGCACTATCGCAAGCCAAAGCGATGGACCACGAAACGAAGAAGTCGCAAGAGATGGGAGAAAGTAGCAGAGCTAACCATGATGGAAAAGTTTAGTTCGTTGATCAGTCAGGTAAGCTCTATGAAAATGGGTATCTAAAGTTCTAGGGGAAATCAGACAAGTGATATACACTGATGAGTCAAAACATTATGATCACTGCCCAGCGCGAGGGTGAATGCCTCCTGGTGGTGTCGCAGGTACGCGAAGCAGTAAGGAAAGAATGTAAGCGGAAGAGAGACGAATGGGCAGTAATTATGGCGAAGATACGGGCCGCAAGTGCGGAAATCCACAGATATAAGCGTTTTTGTCAAGTTGCATATCGTTGTGGCGCTGCGGAGGGAAATGTGAATCTCTGGAACAGCGAAGTCGGTCATCTGCTGGCGTACCACTCTTGTGAGCACCTGTGGAAACTGGTTGAAGGATGGCGAAATAACGAGTAGGCCGTATGATACTGGGCGACGACGTCTCATCACAGAACATAGAGGTCAGAGGATCCCCTGCTGTGTAATCCGGGATAGGCAGCGATCTGTGGCAGATTTGATGACAGAGTACAGTGTTGGTAAAGGCACAAGTGTTCCAGAGTACGCCGTTCAGAGGCCGTTGTTGGACTTGGAGGTCCACATCGCACGACGTCTACGTGTTCCTGTGTCGACCCAACGACATCAAATGGTTCAAATGGCTCTGAGCACTATGGGACTCAACTGCTGAGGTCATTAGTCCCCTAGAACTTAGAACTAGTTAAACCTAACTAACCTAAGGACATCACAAACATCCATGCCCGAGGCAGGATTCGAACCTGCGACCGTAGCGGTCTTGCGGTTCCAGACTGCAGCGCCTTTAACAGCACGGCCACTTCGGCCGGCCCCCAATGACATCGTCAGTTATGATTGCACTGGGTAGCATCGCTGAGTTTTCACCGTGGGTCGACAGAAACGTGTCACTTGTCGAATGAATCGCATTTCTTGTTTCACCAGGTCCATGCTGGGCCCTTACATGCCACCGTGGAGGCGAATGGCTGCACGAAACATGCACTGCACCACAGATTAAGGCCAGTGAGGGCAGAGTTATGGTACGGAGTACAATGAGTAGCACTTCCATGGGATCTGCGGCGGTAATCGAAGTCATCATGACAGCAGTGAACTACGTGAACAGTATTACGGGTCACCTGCGTCGCTTCACGCTTGAAGTCTCTCCCATGGCGACATCTACCAGCAGGATAGCTGCCCGTGTTGCAAGGTCAGAATCGTGCTACAGTGGTTTGAGGGGCTCTATAATGAACTGACATTGATGTTTTGGCCAGCAGATGAGCCTGATCTGTACCCATAGGAACACACATCAGGCGCCTGTAATTTACGAGAATTGCTTGACCTGTGCGTAGACATCGAGCCACATACTTCTGGAATCCTGTCAAGGACTTGTAGAATTCATGCCAAGCAGAATCTCTGTTATATTGTGTTTGAGAAGTGGACCAATACGCTATTAAACAGGTGGTCATAATGAAACTTCCTGGCAGATTAAAACTGAGCTACCCAAGCACGACTCACAACCCGTCCTCACAGCTTCAGTTCTGCCAGTACCTCGTCTCCTACCTTCCAAACATCACAGAAGCTGTTCTGCGAACCTAGCAGAACTAGCACTCATGGAAGAAACGATATTGCGGAGACATGGCTTAGTCGCAGCCTTGGGGGATGTTTCCAGAATGAGATTTTCACTCTGCGTGCGCTGATATGAAACTTCCTGGCAGATTAAAACTGTGTGCCGGACCGAGACTCGAACTCGGGATCTTTGCCCTTCACGGGCAAGTGCTCCACCAATTGAGCTACCCAAGCACGACTCACGACACGTCCCGCTTCAATTCTGCCAATACCTCGTCTCCTACACACAGTTTCATATCAAAAAAATATTCAAATGTGTGTGAAATCTTAAGGGACTTAACTGCTAAGGTCATCAGTCCCTAAGCTTACACGCTACTTAACCTAAATTATCCTAAGGACAAACACACACACCCATGCCCGAGGGAGGACTCGAACCTCCACCGGGACCAGCCGCACAGTCCATGACAGCAGCGCCTGTTTCATATAAGCGCACACTCCGCTGCAGAGAGAAAATTTCATTCTGTAAACATCCATTATGCTACGGCTAAGCCATGTCTCCGCAATATCCATTATTTCAGGAGTGTTAGTTCTGCAAGGTTCGCAGAAGAGCTTCTGTGTAGTTTGGAAGGTAGGAGACGAGGTACTGGCAGAATTGAAGCTGTGAGGACGGGTCGTGATTCGTGCTTGGGTAGCTTAGTTGGTAGAGCACTTGCCCGCAAAAGGCAAAGGTCCCGAGTTCGAGTCTCGGTACGGCACACAGTTTTAATATGCCAGGAAGTTTCATATCAGCGCACACTTCGCTGCAGAGTGAAAATCTCATTCTAGGTGGTCTTAATGTTTTCGCTCATCAATGTAGGAAGATAAAAAGTCTATATATGATTTAGGAAGTTCCGTGGGAGTTTCAAAGATGAATTAAAAACTGAATTTGAAAGCTGTATGGGGAGTTTAAAAGATGAAGTGGTTTGTAGAATTGGGGATTCGGGCAGTAAAGTGGTGGATCTAACTGTGAAGTTTGCGGGTGGGGGTGGGGGGTGGGGGGTGGGGGTGAGGGTGTTAGCCAGAACTGATATGGCCGGGATTGAATTGAGGGCTGAGATTGACTCAGGCAAGCAGTTGTATAAAGCAAAGTCGTAAGAGACAAAGCAAGCCCTGACTGAGGTGTATAGGAATATTGTGGCTTGCAATGATGAAACGAAAACTTCGTTAATGGGTGAATTGGCTGGCACAGTTAGCAATACAAGGAAGGAAAAAAAAAGATGTGGTTTCTGTTACTGTAAAGAGTATATTACTGTAAAGAGTAATGTCGAAATCAACAAAGTGAACAATACAATAACTAATTTGGTATTATGCAGTGCTTCTGGAAATATGGGTAGATTACGATGCAGATACCTAGTGGAAAATTTTTTTCAGGAGGAAGCAAATACCACGCTATGAATTTACTTGCAGCATGCAAAGACTATTTCATTGAAGGGGTGAATCATGAAAGTCGAATTAAATTTGTTACAAAATTGTTATAAGCTTCTGCTCAGGCATGGGCAAATCAATGTGCTGATCACTTCACTTCATAAGCGCCTGAACAGTTATTTTCAATACATAATAAAGTCAAGCCAAGCAATCTAGATTACAGAACGAGTTTCTGAATTGATCAATGAGTCAGTGCACAAGGGGGACAGATATAATATGAAAGAGTTTTGTCAGGAGGAGCTGAGAAAGTTGGGACATTCAGATAGATCATTAGGGACACATGAAACGTTCTAGCCGGATTGCCTGGAAGACAATTAAGAAGCTAAATAATGACCCTAAGCAGCAAACGGAAGCACCAAGAGTAACAGCGAACCAAATAGCGCACCAACTCGTTCTTAATGGGAAAACAAAGACTCTAGCAAAAACCATCCCAATAAGAAGTGGCGACCCGAAAATCTGGAGAAAGGGCAAGGTCATAGCCATTCCAAAACCCGGCAAACCATTGGACGAGCCAAAAAATTTCAGACCGGTAACGTTACTTTGCTGCTTGTACATGGTGTTCGAGCGCATGCTGCTGAATCGACTTGCGCCTAATATTGATCCTCAGATAATTCTGGAATAGGCGGGGTTTCGCCCGGGGAAAACTTGCACTGGACAGGTCTTGAATCTTACCCAGTTCATAGAGCATGGGTACGAGAACCGTCTAATTACTGGAGCCGTACTTGTCGACCTCTCATCCGCGTTCGACACTGTAAATCACAAACTGCTGCTCACTAAAATATACGCTATGACTAATGATTTCGGGCTGATACAAATTATATCAACTCTTCTCAGCAACAGACGGTTCATCGTAAACCTAGGAGGGAAGCGAAGCCGATGGCGTATCCAGGAAAATGGACTACCCCACGGCAGTGTCCTCGCACCCACTCTTTTCAACATATATGTGAATGATCAACCAGTTGCACCAGGGACTAGGAGCTTTGATTACGCGGACGATCTCGCAATAGCGGTGCAGGGTCGGAACTTTAACGACTTAGAAATTAGCCTTACGAATGCCCTCAACGGTCTAACGTCATACTACGAAGCCAACTGCCTACGCCCGAACGCAGCAAAAACATTATCCTGCCTATTCAATCTTCGAAACCGAGACGCCAAACATACCCTAAACATCACGTGGAACAACCAACGGATCGCGTTCAGCAGCACTCCTTGTTATTTAGGCGTCACCCTTGATCGCACACTTACTTACAGACATCATGTAGACAAGGTCAGGGGCAAACTATCAACAAGAAACAACCTGCTGAGTAAGCTCACCTCCACAAAATGGGGTGTCGACCCACATACTTTACGTACGTCGGCACTTGCACTCTGCTACTCGGTTTCTGAATACGCTGCCCCAGTTTGGGAAACATCAGCGCATGCGAAACGAGTGGATCCTCTGCTGAACGATCCCTGTCGCGTAATCACGGGATGACTAAGACCCACCCCTGTTAGCCAACTTTATTTGCGTGGTGGCATAGCTCCACCCAACATTAGACGCGCTATAACAAGTGAAGCAGAGCGCCTCAAGCAGCTGCGCGACCAGCGCCATCCTCTCTTCGGACAAAACCCTCCACACATACGTCTAAAATCAAGACCGAGTTTCCTCACCTCAGTTCAACCGCTCGAAAACTCAAAACAAAAGGCCAGATTGTCAAAATGGCAAGCAACACTGCCTACGGGAGACCAGGTACCTCTAATCTCACCCAACGAACAACTGGCATCTGGAAATGAACTAAAATGGCCATTATGGAGAACCCTCAACCGCTACGAACTGCGGTGGGCAGATGCAACGTAAACATGTGTAAATGGGGATACCGAGACGGGACGGACACGTGCCAGTGCGGACAGACCCAAACAATGGACCACCTCCTGGAATGCAGCAACATGGGGGAAGTGTGCAGGAAAGAAGATCTGGCAAACGCTACGGCAGTGGCAGTTAAATGCGCTGAATTTTGGCGGGACGTGATATGATATATATACTATGTTTGTCTTTATATTGTAATGTGGCTCCCCATTTTGGGTTTGTTTTATTTATACATATGTGTATTGTATTTGTATTTGTATTTGTGTGTATATGTAATATGTGGGTTGTCTATGGCTTGGATACGATTAAATAAATAAATTAGGGACACACACTGAAATGTCCACATTAACATGAAGATTACGTGAGAATCTGCGGTGGAGTCAATACACTGCCATACGATCTCCACTGAAAGTTTCATGGGTTTTATTTAGAGGATGGATCACGCATTGTGTCACAAGCCAATGTTTGGTGGTAATTATTACGGAAATAATCAGAGAAATTACCAAGATAATAGGAATAACAGAAATTGGGGGAACAATCAGCAGGATGAGAACAGAAATAGGAACCAGGATGAAAGCTGTGCAAGGAACAGAAGAAAGTTTAATGACAAGAACAGGAATCATGGGAGTCCATGGGAAAACAAGTACAGGAATGAAACATAGCAAAAGCGTGAAGACAGAGCTAGGATAATGTCACTGAATAATGGAAAGCAACAAGGACAGAATTCTCAAAACTGAATTTGGTTTCAGCTGATGTCCGCTTTGGGACAAGAAATAATGTAAGACATGGGAACAAGAAATGGGAAAATGATTATAGGCATAATAGCAGGGGATTCTATAACGATAAAAATAGAGAAATAAGGGAAGAGAGGATATGTGAAATGGAAGCAGTCATGGGAGGGTGTTTAAGCAGCATATTCGATGAAATGCTCATAAGAAAAATTTGAGCAAAAAAGCAAGGAATCAAGAGGGCGAAATTAATATTGGTGGTTTGTTTAATGAAGGGGACTGCGCTGTTAGGAATGTAGACGGCAATAGCACTGGTTTGGCATCTATATTAAATAGTAAATCAGAATCAGCTGTGTAGCCTAAGCAAGTAAATGTGTGTTGTTACAGATGAAAGTGTAGCTTGCTGTTGCAAGTGTAGCTTACTGTTGTAATAATAATGATGTGGGTAAAATGGAATCTGCTTTAGTGGACGTCATTATGACACGTTAATGCTTTAAGGATCAGTTCTATGATCTATACTATTTTTACTTTAAGATTTTTAGAGGGGTATTTTTCTGTGGGATGAGTGTATGTTGTGGGTATTTTTAATAGTTATATTTAAGAATTTAGGTGGAAATAAAAATGTGTTTTGTGCAACTGTGGAAGTTGAATTATGAGCTACAAATCAAGGAGAAAGTAAAGTTGTTGTTCAATTGCTGCAACAGGTGTAATTACTGTATAGTTACGAATATGATTAATTTGGACATGCAACGGGAAAGAACTGAAATCAGAAGGATGCGATTTTTCTACTGTTGTTGTATGAGTGTTGGTCACACACCAAATTACCTTTGGTGTACAGGGGTCCAGTTATTAATTGCAAAGGGGTCAGCTGATGGTGACTGTAAAACGAAAAAAGTAGTCTAGTATTATTAATATGAAATATCAAGGTAACTTTATTTATTCATAAGTAATTTTGGTTTGTAGGGTTATTTATTCACTGGGGTTTGATTAGGTTCTAGCAGATCGTTGTGTGCAGTTTTAATACGTTTGTAATTTTGGGCATCGTGTCAATTGACAACACTGTTCAACTGAAATTTGGTCTCATCTGAGAAAGGGACGCGATCCAGATAGCCATCATTTTCCTCAATCTCAGCCAGCATGGCAACAGCAAAGTCATACCGGGCACTATAGTCCATTTGTTGGAGGGACTACCCACTATGGACTTCGTACACACGGAAAAGAAGTTTGCCAGACTACACTGTCTTGCAGTTTGATTTGAAAGGCCACAGGCAATTGTAAGTTTACATCCTGACAATAGTCACTGTAACTATTAAGCCTTCCATCTGTCTACCTGGCCTTGTGTCTGCTACACTGATTCTGTCCTCTGACAGTGGTTGTTGTTGCTAGCTTGCACTGGAGGTTATCACTTTTATCAGGATCTTAAATAAACGTAGATTGCTGAAATAATTTAATGTAATGTCGGCATGTCATTACTGTAGTCAGTTATTGATGGATGATTAATATACCAATACTTGATTAACTTTTATTAAAAAATCGCAGAAATTTATTGATTATAAATCAGGACAAACAGCACAAGCGAGATGACAAAGGAATCATGAATTTTTGGCAAACACAAATAGAAGCAACAAAAAATTAGTACTTCACTGGGTGGCATTTGGCTTTTCAAAGACTAAGGTATGTCTGTTTATCCCATTTACCCTGGCTAAAAACATGGACAATGGAATCTGAAATTATCTAACATTGAATAGACTTTGATCGATTTATTCTAAGCAGAAACTACATTGGTGCAGCTGAGAATAAGTGAGGAGACTGTGATTTTGTTTGCCCTAACAAGCCGGAGAAGCTATACTATACTCGTTTCTCGATGCTTGGCGCTGTCTCACATGGTGGTTGTGGAGCAAGCATCTGCAGATTACCGATATAGGGCGCCTTTAAATCGTTATCGCAAGCATGAAATGTGCAAAGTCGCGGTCTGGTGATCCGTTAGATGAATCGCAACTCCGATGGAGCCCCGAAATCTCGGAAAAGTCCAACGTGTGACACACCTGTTCGCTGGTCATACCATGGAACAATTTGATTCACTTACACAGCAGTGTGCACAAGGAGATGAAATGTCAAGGCAGCAGACCTTATATGAATAATTTTGTCCTTGGCACAGAGAGTTGTCTGAGATGACTGTGGTCTAAACTGTTGGTGCAGCTGAGACTTCACCACAGGCTCCCCAGTCAAGATCTGTGCTACGTCACACTCAGGATGAGTCTCCCAATTGCGACGCACTCGTAACAAGAGTCAAGACCAGAATCTCCTCTCCAGGCCATAGTCGGAATCAGAAGCCATGTTTCTCCACTCCTCCCTTTCCATGAAATCTCGATAAACTTGCAAAGAGCACCCTCGCAATCACGCCCTACAAGGGTTTCGTGCCAATCACAAGACTCCACGAGCGCCATATGTACCCTCTAGCTCCACTGCACTACTCTCTGGCTAATTCTAACCAAAGTTAATAATATTCTTTTCCCTGATGGCGAAGAAACCAATCCCTGACTCATAAATTCCGGTGCAGGGAGGAGAAGACGTTGCACTCGCAATTTGTTTATGCCGTGGCCACTTTAGGCAGCATGTTTTGAGTTTTCATTTAGGCCTAAAGTGAACAACACATTTATTACAGAGATCATTATCTAGATGGACTGAATGTTACAGCATGTCTGACCAGGAGCCTCGGCTGAACGAAGATAAGTTCTTTTCTGTCCCAAATAGAAAGTTTCAGAGGAGCCATAAATGTTGCACTACATCCTAAAATTCTTCGGAAGTCCTGACACTTCCCAAAAACTTGGCTGGCAGAGGGACAAAATCTTCTGAGGGCTCTGTAGGTAGTGTGTGGTCCAAGGTGATCATGCAGACTCAAGAGTTTTTAAGGAGTCTATCTTTTACATAATGAACATTGTCATAACGTCTTGTCTGGGAGAGCACTTCTCTCCTGCACCCCTGTCCTTGCTGTGGCCAGTACGAACTAACAGGTAGATCCAGGGTGGTAGTTTTTCGCCTCTTCGGCCAAAATCATTGTCTGCACATTAGCGTGAGAAATTCTTTGAACCAGGATTCTGTCTGCGGTAAGTGCTTTGAGACGTTCTCTTCCTAATAGCGACACTTTGCTTCCAAGCCCTAAATGTCTTCTGCAAGATCAACCGTTAAAAAACCAAGCTGCCTGTTTCTTCTCAACTCCAGAAAATACTATTTGAAGGAGAACTACCATAAAGATCCCACATGCATTAACAATGTACATGTTCCCATCAGTGCCTGCTCATGTTGACAACATACTATCATCTAACAAAAATGACGCCAAGGGTGTAATAACAGCATTAAAGACGTTATGGTGTGGGCAGGCATAATGCATAATGGCCGAAGGCCGATGCATATCCTTGCACAAGATATTGTTGCAGCACAGCGAGATTATTCTGGATCATACCCGACTGTTTAGGGATGTGGTAAGTCCCGAATTTCTGATTATGGACGACAGTGCCTGCCCACACAGGACCGCTGAGTGTTGGACACCCTGGAAAGTGACTATATTGAACAAATGAAACGGGCTGCATACTCCCTGGACTCAAAGCCTATGGTATTGCCTGGGATACTCTTGACAGGCGTGTTTCTCAACGAATACACCCTCTCCAGACCGTGCAGGAACTGAAAACCGCCTTGAGAGAGGTGTGGAACGGAGCACCCCCAAGAACTTCACAAATTTTTGTTAGCCAGCATGAATAACAGGAGCAGAATGTGCATTAGTGCCCGAGGAAGGCACCTGTGTCAAACATTAATGTTATTTATGTCTGACAAACTGCTTTCCTCGTGGGGAAATCTGTACCATTTTTTGTGATGAATGTACAACATACATACTACGTTTAGTGTTATCCTTCATTTCCTGTAATTGTCTCTATTACTTACTATTGTCTAGCAGCATATTTCAGTGACTGCAAAATCGTACGAAGAACTTGGCTGTGTGAGACCACTTACCAGTATGACGTTGCTCTCGCTCCAGCCTGGATGCTTCCACTGATTCAGTTGGGAAAGTTGGCGTAAAGCCGTTGTATCCTCTCCTGTGGCCCGCTGGCTCTCGACTGTTGTAACTGGCCCTATTTATAGTCTGGATACTGGAAGACGGAGGAATGAATATAGAATATCACTGGAGAAGGAGCACAAGCTCACTTACAAAAGGATGGGAAAGCAAATGTGGTTGATGTCCTTTCAAATGGACCATTCCGGCATTTGCCATAACCGATTAAGGGAAATCACGGGAAACCTAAATCAAGATTACCGGACGGGGGCTTAACCGTCGTCCTCCTGAGTGCAAGTTCATTGTGCTAACCACACACTTCGCTTGGTCTGTACGATGGCAATCAGACAGAGTTTACATCCGACCGCATCCCACGCAGATCTGTGGCTCCTGCCAGCAACGACAGCGCCTCAACATCATGCGAACAGTCCATAGGGACACGTGCCATGTGTGGGCAAGCATAGTGCGATCCAAGGACGCCACTATGATACTGTCTCATGAGATTATATATGACAACAAGCAACTGTGGGGGCGATCGGACAACCAAGACCGATAATATAGTTCAATTTCTGATGAGCGGTTTGCAGATCAAAGTTGTCGGATCTGTAAAACATATAGATCGAAAATTACAAGCAAATTATACACAGATATTACAAAATAACCATAAAAGATTATGGTAGATCAAAGTTTAGGTGTAAAATACATACAGAGCCATTAGTACAAGGAAGCAAATCAGCAATATAAAGTATACCCATAGCATGAACAGCATTATAGTGTTCAATTGACATAAGGGAAATGTGAAACTGTAACAAAAAAAAGCATAATACAATACACTGTCGGTGCTAACGTAACGTGTGTATAAGTTAATCGCATTTGATTTGACATTGTGCTTTTATCACTAGGTTTCTAATTATTTATATTCATTTATTCATTACTTAACTTGTGGTCTGACGTTAGATGCTTATTGCTCCGAACACCATATTACGTTACCACCTAGACCTTATATTGTAATGGCGCTGGTCTATAATGCTGTGATCTGTCCATAGTATTTTAGGAATGCAATATTTCATTTGTTTCTCTTTGTTACCTACATGCATTATGACATGTACTTCGTTATTGTTTCCGTATTCGTATCAACTAGTATGCTTGTTTAATGGCGATGTTTTTTTTTTCCACGCTGAAATTGTCTTATAACTAATCCACTTATATAGGCAGCAGGTAGTACAACTGATACACAATATGTTCTTTTATAATGTTCTGAGAACTATAATTTTAAAAATTAAAGAATATTTGCTTTAGTTTTTTTAAAAGGTTTATTATTCCAGTGTACTCTGGTGTGGATTAGTTGCAGGTGGTTATTATAACAAACTTACAATTCAAGCACCATGTTGCGTTACCACTGGCACCTTGTACTATGTTTTTTGTTACAGCACTACAGCACTTCTTATTTACCTTTTTAGATATTATGTGAGCTGAATACTGTAATGCTGTACATGTTATCAGTAATCAGTATGCTTCACATTAGTACTATTCTTCCTAGGGTGGTCCTTACATCGTGACCGGGCCAAATATCTCACCAAATAAGCGTCAAACGAAAAACCTACAAACAACGAATCTTGTCTAGCGTGAAGGGGGAAACCAGATGGCGCTATGGTTGGCCCGCTAGACGGCGCTGCCATAGATCAAACGGATATCAAATGCGTTTTTTAAACTAGGAACCCCCATTTTTTATTATATATTCGTGTAGTACGTAAAGAAATATGAATGTTTTAGTTGGACCACTTTTTTTGCTTTGTGATAGATGGCGCTGTAATAGTCACAAACATGTGGCTCACAATTTTAGACGAACAGTTGGTAACAGGTAGGTTTTTTAAATAAAAATACAGAAAATAGGTACGTTTGAACATTTTATTCCGGTGAACGTGCGGGTCATGGTATGGTGCTTTGACGACCAATCCACCTGTCATGAAATATGCTATTCAATACCGCTTCAACTGCACGCGAGCTATGTGCTGGACATCCATCATGTTGGAAGTACATCGCCATTATGTCATGCAGTGAAATATCTTGTAATAACATCGGTAGAACATTACGTAGGAAAAAAGCATACACTGCACCATTTAGACTGACATCGATAAAATGGGGGCCAATTATCCTTCCTCCCATAATGCCACACCATACATTAACCCGTCAGAGTCGCTGATGTTCCTCTTGTCGCAGCCATCGTGGATTTTCCGTTGCCCAATAGTGCATATTACGCCGGTTTACGTTACCGCTGTTGGTGAACGACGCTTCATCGCTAAATACAACGCGTGCAAAAAATCTGTCATCGTCCCGTAATTTCTCTTGTGCCCAGTGGCACTGTACACGACGTTAAAAGTCGTCGCCATGCAATTCTGGCGATCCCTTCTTCCATCTGGATTTTAACTTGTTGGATCTGTGTCTTAATCTCTTGTCTCAAGTTCTGATTAGCTTGTTTCAATTGCTGATTATCCTGTTTCAATTCCTGATTTTGTCATCTGTGTATTAATAGCCTGATTCTGTTTCGTTATCTGTGTATTAATATCCTGATTCTGTTTCATCATACTAGCGTTCATTTTTTTAAACATCTCCATGATCGCGTCCCGCCCTGTAACAGTACCTTCTGATGAACTATATATTCTCGATTCTACTCGGTCAGTTACGTTGTTTACTGGGCTATGCTGTGGCGTTTCTAAGTTTGGTAACTGCAATAACCCGTGCTATCTGTGTTGAGGACTAGTTGCGTTTGTCATTGAACCATTACGCAGCGCAAACAACTCCGCATTCTGCCCTCTCTGTTGTGTATGTCTTGTGTTTGAAGGTACAGTTGCGTCTGTTACGGAACCTTTTAGTGTCGGCGCAACGTAACTCCGCAAAATTCTGTGTCTGTTGTTGAGGCATATTTAGAAAGTGTACGATAGGTTCGACGTATTCTAAATGTTACCCCTCTTCCTCACTGTCTACTTCTCTTTGAACGTTAGCTAACTGCCGGTTCATTGATTGTGTTGACGCGAATTCTGTCCCTGAATATGCAGCAAACAAACGCGTTTCCTGTGCTCGTTTCGCTTCTAATCTTTGCCATTTCCTACGTGGGCTGTCTATTTCTGGCTCAGAATGTGCCCTACCTAGAATTTCATATTCTGGAAATTCAATGTTCTCGTCCCTTCGATTCCCATCTGTCTGATCTGTCTCAATTTTATCCCAGTCTAACTGAGCCTGCTGATTCTGCAGCTCCCCGACTGTCCTATTCTCTGATTCACCGTCTGTACTATTCTCAGGTTCACCTTCTGTCCTATTCTCAATAAGCTCGTTTACTTGCGGTCTATCTGGTTGATTCTCCCCCATCTTGACTACTTGCTGTCTCTCACGTAACCTTTTGACTTGTGCTCTCGTTAACATGGAAATTCTTTCAACACACCACAACCATATCTACAAAACTGTACGACCACTTAACAGTTGCTTGAGCCAACAACAACAACGTCGTGACTTCTCGGCTAATGTTCTGTCCGCTCTGCTACGTGTGTGCTTGCAAAGGGAGAAAAATGTTATTTCTTAATTCTAAATTATATGATGCTGCGTCGCACTGCGTCTCTGCATCACTCTGCGTCTGGGCCTATCACCTGAAAATCCTATGCCCTAAGAGCTACACAACCGAGCGAGGTGGCGCAGTAGTTAGACACTGGACTCGCATTCGGAAGGACGACGGTTCAATCCCGCATCCGGCCATCCCGATTTAGGTTTTCCGTGATTTCCCTAAACCACTCCTGGCAAATGCCGAGATGGTTCCTTTGAAAGGGCATGGCCGACTTCCTTCCCCGTCCTTCCTTAATCCGATGAGACCAATGACCTCGCTGTCTGGTCTCCTTCCCCAAACAACCCAACCCCAACCCTAAGAGCTACACAAAAATCTCAACACAATAACACACGCCCTTTTCCCTACAATTCTGCTTTCTTCACTACCTGTATGTAATCTGATCCCTATCTTTGCAAATAGCTATTTAATACATGAAAGAAAGTTCTACAAAGTGCTACTGCTGCCCTAACTATACTGACCCTTTCCTATCCTGGTAGCTTACCTATTTTACCTATCCCGGCAGGGTCGCCATTTTCTGTGAGCGTGTGGGTGCTGTCATTCTGTGCAACGGATTAATCTGAGATGTACCCTTTACCCTGTGGCTCCTGTAAGATGCAATTTCCACCCCCACCCTACTACAGAAGTCATACAGACGCTCCTAACGTTCTAAAGAGAAATGCCTGAAAAACTTTCAGCAATAAATATCTTCTGGAGTCGTCCGCTGTAAGGAAATAATACAAAAATTCACTAAATTTCCTACGTAACTAATGGGATGCTTGGGTACTGCAGTAGTGATAGTTAGTGTAAGAAAAACATGAAACTAACGAAAATTATTATTTATTTTGCAAAAATTCTGAGTAATCACAATGGCACTTATAGTTATTAACTGAACAAGTTATTTCCGGCTTCTTTTCAGAATGTGAAGTTACCTCTTAAGGCTAGGATTCGTTAATGAAATTTCTATACAAAGTTTAAGATTGTTATTGACTTGGCAGAATGGCAGATACCCACACCTACTCAACTTGAATACTTATCCGTTGGGATGTTGCTAGGTACGGTCGAGGCTGTCACATGTGAAATGCAGTGAAGTGAACTATTGTGCAGGAAATACAGGGCTTGCAAGAGCTGTAGCGCACAATACCATAAGCTGTAATGACTGCTGTCTGCGCCCGCCGCTTGCTGCTGACAAATAAGATAACTGGATTGACCTTCGCCAATCAAACTCTCCCTATGCCTTAATGAAGTCAAGGGCTCCTAGTCGCCCCTAGTATATCTATTGGCGTGGTACACCAGTCAGATAACCAGTCCACCGTGATGCCACTCAAAAATTTGCTTGCAGGCACTTAACTATAACTCTGTCCGTTCACACAGCACAATAATTGTGGTGGACAACACAGTGAACAACACTTAATCGCAAGGACTCAAATTGACTCGCACTCTGATTCGCCTTTGGCAGAGGTGCTCTCCCAGTGAAGTACTGAGGAGAGACTTGTTCCTCACTCTTTGAGTATACGTACGAGCGCGCATGCTCTCATTACGTGTTCTCACTCCAAGAGCGACAACGGAATGTCGCCTCTCCATGCCAGACGTGAAGGGGTATATCATTCGGTCTCTTCCATTCCTCCTTCAGCTCAAGGCGTCAGAAACATCGTCTGCCAATCAGCATTGCTCTTCTAAAACGGGAGAAAGACGTTTTGTTTAAGGTGACCAGTCCGGAAATCTGTAGCATCGGCATTTGGCGTTTTCTGTCTCGCTGTGAAAATCTCTGAAACTGCGTGCTCTGTTTTGTAAAGAATGTATAGGCTGGGCGCTCGCACACAATGTTGCGGAATTTGATTTTAAGCCGAACACGGGCTCGTCCTTTCTTTCACTCAGGCAAACGCTGTCCACTCCACGGGCAGTCTAGTTTGATTCGTCCTCTGAATGGACCGGCCTAACGGCGTGCGGTCTGCCTGTCTCGAACTAAAAGCTCATGTGACCGTCGTGTCTGGAATGCATGTGTGGACGCCAGCCTCGAGTGTTTCAACCACGGTGCTCTTACTTGTTATTTCCATATCGCTTACATGAATTCATACAACATTGACTTTATCTTATCGATTTTGGCTTCGAATGAAGTGTCTTGATTTGTGGAATATGATTGTGATGGCGGAATACGTAAGCAATGAAGGTCAGGAGACCACGACGTCTTACACTGTTTCCTTAAATAACATAACTATCCGGCGAACAGTCCGGACACTTGGATGATGTCGTCCAGGCTTCCGAGCAGCATACATAGCAAATGCTCGTCTGGCATTTCGATCACAATAGTCATACATCAACATGATATCGACCTTTTCCGCAATTGATAAAAGGTCCATTTTAACACCGGTAATGTATCAGAAGAGCAATGCAGATTGGCAGACGATATTTCTGACGCCTTGAGCTGTATCATGAAGCAAATACTATCCATATCGGCGGAATGTTACGTGATGCCACGTACTTATACGTTTGTGACTATACAGCGCCATCTGTCACAAAGCGAAAAAAGGGGTCCAACTAAAACATGATTTCTTTACGTACTACACGAGTATGTAATAAAAAATGAGGGTTTATATTCAAATGTCAAATGTGTATGAAATCTCATGTGACTTAACTATTAAGGTCATCATTCCCTAAGCTTACACACTACTTAACGTAAATTATCCTAAGGAGAAACACACAGACCCATGCCCGAAGGAGGACTCGAACCTCCGCCGCTTCGATTAGCAAAAGTCTTGGTCATACCTCAAAGAGCTAACGTGAGCAACTTTTTGTAATGTTCTTCAGTTAAGGTTGAATTGCACAGTATTCTCTTACACACATTCTAAAACTTACAATTTTGATGACACTCTGTTCATCGAAGCTGTTTAAATATTTCATCAGAATACATGAAATGTAAGTTCTTAGTTTTCTGCAAGTCGTCACGCTCGGACAAAATAGTCTCATACCATATACACCTGGTTAGAACAGGCGCGGAAGAAATTGCGATGTTTTCAGAAAGTTTTACTTTCAAATGTGAAATAATCATAATATTTACCCTGCAAATAACTGCACTTTTTCAGGATTCAGGGATGATAATTCACCCTCTACTCTGACGAGGAATGTGTCAGATACGTCAGACACCTTAATTTTTGGTAGATAACCATTTGTACTTCTCTTTGTACTCCACCTACTTTCTTTCTGTATGCATCAGCATATATACGGGGGCGAGGTACTTATTACTTGTTTTCACTAGACCTTAAAATGGATAAGATACGAATTCGAATGCTTCTACATAAATCCTTTACCATTTTACTAAACTGTTACAGTTTTCTAAGTTTCTAGGCCATTGCTGAAATTTCGGGTAGATCAGTAAAAAGGAGTTTCTGGTGACTGTGGTTCAGAAATAATCACGGGACAGAATACGAGAGATTTGTCGCTCTTGACTGCGAGCCCCTGGCAGCTGGGAGCGGCGCGCCGCGCTACCCTACCACAGGGCGCTGCTCCGCCCTGGCCTGGTCCGGCAGCCGCCGCTGCCGCCGCCGCTGCGTGCGCAGAACCGGCGATCGATTGCCGCCCTGCCACGCCTCCAGCCGGCTGACCCGGCGCTCCCAGATACGCAGACAGCACAGCTATTACAAAGACACTGGCCGATCCCATTCACATAAACGTGCCACAGATTCCGGCCTCGGGTAAGATGTTCCACAGAAATGTATGGACATTCGAGGCAATTCTGACCCCAAGACGTATCTTGGAAGCTAGGCTGAACAAAGGCAAACTTACTTTTATAGCATGTGTACATTAAGAGAAAGCTCGTTACAGTTCTTCTCGGACAACCATCTATAAAATGTTGAAAGTGTCAAGGATAAAATACTGGAAGAGAAACATTATCTACAAATTGTACAGAAATCACACTATAGTTACACTAGTCGAAGAACATAAAAGAGGAGAAATAGTTAAAGAGGTAGTGAGACAGGAGTGCAGCCTATCTCCAATATTATTGAATCTACACGTTGATCAAGCACTAAGGGAAATCAAGGACGAATTTCGAAACGGAATTAATATTCGTTGACCAAGCACTAAGGGAAATCAAGGACGAATTTCGAAACGGAATTAATATTCTGAGGGAAAAATAAAATTGTTGATGTTTATTATCGTCACAGAGACAACAAAGGACCTGCAAGAGGAGTTGAACGAAATTGATGATGTTTTGAAAAGCGGTAATAAAATGAACTTCAGTAGTACACCAATGGGCATTCAAAGACAAGTTGACGATGTAACCTGATATCTTGCCCACCTCTTTAGGACAACTGCATATGGTAAATTCAATGTAACCTCTCCCTTTCTCTTCCCCCCTTCACTCTCCCTCCTCCCCCTCCTCCTCATCTTTAGATCAATTGTGTAGCTTAAAAATATTGGGAAGAAACTGAAGAGGGTGTGGGGCATGGTTCTGTTGGTTGGGTACGTGAATGCAGCAACTGTCACATGTGCCCTCAAAGGTTTTCACCCCTTCACTCTTCTAAGTCAATTCGGTAAATGCAGGAAGTTACCCCAATGAAATTGACCCCTACTACCGTCCCCCCCCCCCCTCCCCCTGCCACGCCGGCCAGCCTAGGGATGGTAAATGGTAAGCATCATCATCAGATAGCACTTGTGCTCTGTATGTCAACGTTCAACATCATGAAGAGTTACAAGAAATCAGCCCAAACCTCCTCCCCCCAACCGGCGACAGAGAAAAAGAAACACTTTACTCGATTTATCACCTCACCCACCACTTAGTTTGCATCACAGCAGGAAACCAGCAAAATGTCAACTTACGAAGGGCGTTAATAAGTAATGCGACTCACTCTTTTCTCGTTCAATGTCGGTTGAAGAAAATGAGGAATTTGTTGTGGGACATCGTGCATTATTTCCGTTTCAGCCCCTATAGCTTAATGAAGTCCTTACATGCAGCGGCGCTATATGTAGCCTTCAAACTGACATCTGTAACGGACGTGCGTTCCCAGCAGAGAACTATCATTGCAAATGTTTTTTTTTTTTATTCCAGTCTTTGATCACAATATCAACTCTTTTGACGATGACCGGTTTCATTCAGTAATGATCATCCTCATTTTTGCAAAAATTACTCTGTGGACGATGTGGCCTATTCTACACCTTATTTTAGATCTATGTGACGATGCTGTGCTGAGTATGTTTGTATGTTCTGACGATGCCATCACTTTAGGACATGGTGTAGAAAAGACCTGAGGATGATCATTACTCACTGAAACCGGTCATCGTCAAAAAGAGAATTGATATTATGATCAAAGACAGGAATAAAAAAAAAACATTTGACAGTATTGGATCACTGTTCATAAGAGCTACTATGTCGCAGCTGGTGAAACTATCAATGCGCCTTTTCTTAATTTTTTTTTTTTGCCGGAAAACCAGAGCAGCGCGTTTGTTCATAGGTGCTTGTAGAATGTATGCAGAGACGTGTCAGTGAACAAAATCACGGTGAGTCGTTGGGTGAGGCGTCTATCATTATCGCAGCAAGGTCACGCTCACCAATCCGATCTCCCGCGAGACACACCACCTCTCCTCCAAAGAAAAGTTCAAAGCGGTACCCTCAGCATGTAAAGTCATGGTGACACTCTTCTGGGACTCTGAAGCGGTTATTGTGTTTGATGTCTTCCCTCATGGTGCAACGAGCAACTGTGATGCATAATGTACTACCCTCAGGAGATTGAAGAAACGACGTCAGCGTGTTCATCGCCACCAAAATGCAAACGAAATTCTCCATAAAGACAAAAAGCTCAAACAAGTCTGCCCACCCGACAGGAGCTCACAGAACTTCGTTCGAATAGAATGAGATTTTGAATCTGTAGCGGAGTGTGCGCTGATATGAAACTTCCAGGCAGATTAAAACTGTGTGCTAGATCGAGACTCGAACTCGGTACCTTTGCCTTTCGCGGGCAAATGCTCTACCATCTGAGCTACCCAAGCACGACTCACGATTCTGGAAACATCCCCCAGGCTGTGGCAAAGCCATATCTCCGCGATATCCTTTCTTCCAGCAGTGCTAGTTCTGCAAGTTTCGCAGGAGAGCTTCTGTGACGTTTGAAAGGTAGGAGACGAGGTTCTGTCGGAAGTAAAGCTGTGAGGTCGGGGCGTGAGTCTTTCTTGGGTAGCTCAGATGGTAGAATACTTACCCACGAAAGGCAAAGGTCCAGAGTTCGAGTCTCGGTCCGGCGCTCAGTTTTAATCTACTAGGAAGTTTCATTGGATTATTCTTCCTCGTCCATCCTACAGTCCGGATGCCACACAATCAGATTTACATCTGTTTGGCCCATTGAAGGACGCACTCTGTGGGAAGCAGTACTTGGATGCTGGGGAGGCGATTGATGCAGCATGATGTTGACTCCGACATCGAGCAGCAGAGTAGCACCATGCGGGCACTGGGTATAGAGGCCCTAACAGTAAGGCTCTGTAAGGACGCCGCATTGAACGGAGATTATGTTGCAAATTAGGATTTTTTAGCCAAAAGAGTGGGGAATAATATGGTGTATTGGAATCCAGAATAAAACAAATCTGCTGTTAGAAAAAAAATATTTTGCATTAGTTATTGAACACCCCTCGTAGTAAATGCGATCCATCATCAGTACTGATGTTGCTTAAGAATTATGTACATATCTAAACTCATTTATGTACTCTAATACATTAGCTCAAATCAACAAAAATAAATAAATTTAGATCCCTCCAAATTGAGTTTCAAGAATAAAAGTACAGGTTCTTTTGTAAATCAGATAAAGCGGAATAGATATGACAAGAATACATTCTCGTTATTTGAAATACACTATGTGATCAAAAGTATCCAGACAAAAACATACGTTTTTCATTTTGGGTGCATTGTGCTGCCACATACTGCCAGGTACTCCATATCAGCGACCTCAGTAGTCATGAGACATCCGCGGTAATCACGGACTTCCAATGTGGTCAAATGATTGGGTGTCACTTGTGTCACACGTCTATACGGGAGTTTTCCACGCTCCTAAACATCCATAGGTCCACTGTTTCCGATGTGATAGTGAAGTGGAAACGGAAAATGAAACAGCACAAAAGCGTACAGGCTAGCCTCATCTGTTGACTGACAGAGGCCGCCGACTGTTGACGTGTGTCGTAATGTGTAATAGGCTGACATCTATCCAGACCGTCACACAGAAATTCCAGACTGCATCAGGATCCACTGTAAGTACTATGACAGTTAGGTGGGAGGTGAGAAAACTTGGATTTCATGGTCGAGCGGCTGCTCATAAGCCAAACATTACGCCGGTAAATTCCAAACGATGCCTCACTTGGTGTAAGGAGCAGAAACATTGGACGATTCTACAGTGGAAAAACATTGTGTGATGAATCACGGTACAGAATGCGGCGATCCGATGGCAGGGTGACGGTATGGCGAATGCCCGATGAACGCGATATGCCAGCGTGTGAAGTGTCAATAGTAAAATTCGGAGGCGGTGGTGTTATGGTGTCGTCGTGTTTTTCATGGAGGGGGCTTTCACCCCTTGTTGTTTTGCGTCCCACTATCACAGCACAGGCCTACATTGATGTTTTGACTTCCTTCTTGCTTCCCACTGTTGAAGAGCAATTCGAGGATGGCAATTACATCTTTCAATACGATCTAGCACCTGTTCATAATGCACGGCCTGTGGCGGTGTGGTTACTCGACAGTAACATCATTGTAGCGGACTGGCCTGCACAGAGTCCTGACCTGAATCCCGTAGAACACCTTTGGGATGTTTTGGAACGCCGACTTCGTGCCAGGCCTCACCGACTGACATCGATACCTCTCCACAGTGCTGCACTCCGTGAAGAATGGGCTGGCATTCCCCAAGAAACCTTCCAGCACCTGATTGAACGTATGCCTGCGAGAGTGGAAGCTGTAATCGGAGTTAAGGGTGGGCCAACACAATATTGAATTCAAGCATTACCGATGAAGAGCACCACGAACATTTTCAGCCAGGTGTCAGGATACTTTCTATGACATAGTGTATATAATACACTTTTTCCTTTGGTGACTCTTTTTGTACAGTACGAGTATGTTCATAGTGACTTTTTTCCTTTGTAAACGAATAAAATGTAACACTAATAAAATAGCCTGGGAAGCAGGAACAGGGAAAAAACTATGCAATATATATGGCACACACATACACACACACACACACTCATACACACACACACACACACATACACACACACACACACACACACACACACACACTTTCTTCGGTAGAAAATTTTTTACACAATATGTCCTGATATATGTCTTACTTGCTTATATTAATAATAAGGATTAGTAGCATTAGAATAAAATTAATGCATATGCAGAACAAGTATATTTGTATAGCACATTTCCCTTGGCATTTCGTTACATGCAACAGAGAAACAACACAACTTGTTATTTTAGATACTAAAATTATATTTTTTTAGCCCTACGGTGAGCCTTTCTTGGATACTGAGATGAGGTCACTAAGAAAAATGCGGTGGCGCATCAGGCCAGTGAGTATGTTGGGTGGTGTCATTGTTCGGTGAAGTGTCACCGATCAGTTGACAACAAATCTTACGCTGAAAACTACGTGATATTAAGAAAATACTAATCTCACGGGGGCTCTTCTTCGATTTTATAAGAACTAACGATAAAATACGAGAAGTGTTCGGTCGTTTGATCATCGAACAGCTCGCTTCCAACTTTACACCGAGGCCCGCTGAAACGCGCAGAAATACTATTAAAATTATATTCATGAATATGAGTATGAGCGAAGTAAGCGATTTTGCAGTAGTTATACACAACTAAGTGTATCAAATAGGTTAAACATATTATTGCCAGCAGACAGGAGCTCCTCGAGCTCTCACAAAAAGGGTATAGGAACGTTTGCCAGACAGGTGGAGTCACTCATGTACTTGTTAAAAACAACAAAGAGGAGCAGTTTCACAAAATCCTCAAGAAGTTTGATATCTTTGATAAAAAGATATATCTTGTTTTCTGTATATTTTCTCATACAGTGTGGTTAAGGAGTAACAAATTTAATGTGAGAACTTTTAACATTGTAGCGCGTCAGTAATCGTGAGTAATTGTAAGTCGAGGTGGATTTTTTATAATCATTAAACAATTTAATGTTTTATCGCCTCCTTGAATGCTTGAAGTTATAGCTTAAACCTAAGCATTTAGTCGCATCATTGGCGTAATAATTTTGAATCCGGTATACCATGCCAGCTTTAGAAGAATTTCATAAATCATAGGTTAGACAGAATTAGTCAGAAATTTACAATGAAAATAGTTGTTCGAAGTTGATTTTGACAGGCGCTATTATGCCATCTGTGTTCGTGTTAGTACAGGCTTTGTATCAATTTAGAACTGGATGAGAATTTAAAAATGATTTGTCCTCTATGGCTTATGTAAATATTGCAGCGAAAAAGAGCAAGAGAGATTCTCATCTCTCTTTATGACAATTGAGTGATAGAAGGAAAGTTACATAGTGAAATTCTATGAATGGGTTTATACTGTGTGTTATTTACACGTTTTACAGTTTAATGAAATTCGTTTCGCGTTCCGCACTTGGGTCATTTAACCACATTTAACAAAACTGAAGGTTACGTTGTCTCTTGTTTACAACAAAAACTATTCCAATTAAAAATTAATTTTTTTCTATGATTTTATACATACCAAAGCTATACTGACAGCGATTGGTCGGCGGCTGTAGATCTATTATGTGACTGCGAGAAGGCGATTCAGATGTGTGACGTCGACAGGCAGCAGGAGGTCGTTGACCCTGATGACATTTGACGCGGCGGCCCGAACTTCGGTGTTGAAGTTGGAGGAAACAGCCGACGTTTGCACGCCAAGTTGTACTGGCAGAGCCTCTTTCTACGTCTTCGAAAGGCTCGCCGCAGAAGAGCATGAAACAGTTGAAGGCAGAATCAATGCTACATAAAAACTTTGACCTTTGCTATGCTGCCCCGGAATAAAATCTGATTAATATATTCATTTCATTTGAAAATTTAACTAGATTCTGTACACAGTAGTACGATATGCAGTCATTGGGGATTTGTATTTTCATCCGTTTGTCACTAGGCTGCCCTGTTTGCTGACCATAAGCTATTACATCATTCACTTTGTGTCTTCAAATGTTTGGCTGTCCGCATCGACTCACATCATCACTTCCGCTGGAGGTTCGAGTCCTCCTTCGGGCGTAGGTGTGTGTGTTGTTCTTAGCGTAAGTTAGTTTGAGTAGTGTGTTAAGTCTAGGGACGGTGACCTCAGCGGTTTGGTCCCTTAGGAATTCACACACACACCATCATCATTATCACTTCCGTGTGTACCATGTATTTTCGGTCTTAATAAGCATGAACTCCACTTCGACGTATCAAGTTCACATATCTGTCTCTTCTCATTTACTCACACGTAGAAACATCTTAGACTTTCTTTTAGCCCCCAGATGGAAAATTATTTTTTTCGTGATACAAAAGGTCAAATAACATTTGCAATTGTTACAAAGTTTGGATTATGAATAAAGCCTTTGTTTTCTGAGATATTCTGCTATATGTTTTTATACTAACAAGGAGAGGTCCCCAGTGGTGCAACAGACTTTTTGGAACGACCTATATGGTGCTGTAGGTTAAGAACCCAGGTATCACATCCTGAAGCCATTCACTGTGATGGGCCCTCGCTTATAAGTAAAAGCCGAAAAACAATTTAGCCTGCTGGAGTAGAGCAGTAATTAATGTTAAAATTTTGAGTGCAGCTGTAGCGTAGGTGACAGATTTTTATCCTGTCACGTTCCTATACATTCTTTTAATTTTTATTTTTCTTCACTTATTTGCTTCAAATGTAATGTTTTTAAATTTTCTAATCCTTTGCCAGGTCATTTGAACCATTCTATCTTTTCTAAATTTGGTTCAAAATCATTTATGGATTTGCAGTTACCAATCACAAATCAGTTATTTTTTGTTTATTTTTGTGTTTTTTTCTTGTATTTGTTTTGTGAGTGTGCGGCATTTAAAATGTCAGACAACGCAAATTCATCAATCAGCAAATGTCATTAAGAAAGAACGGAGGAATATGATGAAGAAATGTGGAGAACATTCACGAATTCCTTACGCTATGCATTGTCTATTTAGGAGGAGGATCTCTCCTTTCCGACTCCCCCCCCCCCCCCCCCCCCCCCGATTTTATAAATGCAAACGGAATAGCGACGGGCGAACGATTCGACTTGTGATGGAGAGTGTTATTGTTCAGGAAGAGGACCTTATTTTAAACAGCGAGACTGATGAAGACGGTTTGTATGAAGAGGAAAGCATTTCCTTATTACTATTTATTAATTTTCGGGTTCCCTCGTCCGCTATTAACATGTAAAATTTGTTGTTTGACGATGAAGGCGTTGATGAATGTTTTAACCAATCCGACTGTCAGGCACCTCCATCGACATAAACTCCACTAGAAAACGAAGCAAAATCAGTTGCCTTCGTTGAAGCACATTCCGATCACTCACTGAAAAGTATCCAGCAAAGTGGTTTCTCTCGCTTATGCAGAAAAGGATACTTGAGAAAATGGAAAAATGATGTCAAACAAGAAGTACTAAATTCGTAAAACTGTGTCTGATTGATAGCGAAACACTTGAAAAATTTAAGGATGCTCGGATGTGCCATGAACAAGTGACAATGCGTACACTGCAACATGGACAATGTTATCTCCGTTCCGTGTCTATCGGAAAACTTTTCATTCTTTGCAAGTGGGAAGTGGACAAATAATTTTAAAATAAAACATGCTGTACTTCAGAAAAAGGTGACTGAATTCCTTAGTGCAAAAGGCGTCGCAGCAGTTGAAGAACCTGATGCAGAAGCAGAACGATACAGTAAATAAATAGTGCTGATAATAGGTGATTGCAATCCAAACCTTGCTATCAATGCCGATCACATGGGTTGCAATTACGAATCAATGTATCACCGCCGGCCGCGGTGGTCTCGCGGTTAAGGCGCTCAGTCCGGAACCGCGCGACTGCTACGGTCGCAGGTTCGAATCCTGCCTCGGGCATGGATGTTTGTGATGTCCTTAGGTTAGTTAGGTTGAAGTAGTTCTAAGTTCTAGGGACTGATGACCGCAGAAGTTAAGTCCCATAGTGCTCAGAGCCATTTAATATATCACCAATCACTGGAGTTTCGGGAATGAAAAGCAGTTTTGGAGCAAAAGAAAAATTTGGCGAAAGCTACACATTGGTATATTGCACAACATGCTTTGACGTCCACTGGTCAATTGCTACCAAGCGTATTCTTATGTATGGAGGAGGTCGAAAATAAATTCGGACCTATGGTTGCTAAAGAAATTGGAAGTTTGGAGGCGGACTACGGAAATATGGTCGTCACCTGCCGAAAATCAGGAAAAATAACAATAGAGCTGTACATACAATGTTTGCAATCTGCAATGAATCCAATACGTTAAACAAAATGATTTTTTGTTACTTGTTGATTCATGTAGTGATCACATGGGTAACACATTAGACGTCGAAATATTTGTGAACAGTGCTGGAAAAGCTACATGTACTATGAAAATTGTTCCTCCAAAGTGTACTCCCCTGTGTCAGCCATGTGACGTGTGTTTTTAACGTCAAATGAAAAAATTATTAAAAAACTCCAGAGCACAGCTGAATTACTTCAATATGAGCGCGAAATTGCTAAACGTGAAGACGAAATCAAAATACATTAATTGTTCATAGGATTCTGTGTGCACTAGCCTTTCTAAACAAAAGGTATGGATGGTACAGACTGAAGCTAGGTAATGAAAAGACAGTATTTCGTAAGGAGAATTAAGTATGCTTCCCGTCGAGTTTGATGAAGAAACTATGTGAAGGTAGAGAGACAGCTTTTATAGTTTGTCCATTGTGCGAGAACAATTTGTGTTTCAAATGTTTGTATGATGATTATCACCCTAAAAACTGTACGTCTCGCAGCGAAAAATAAATTTTTGTTACTGTTGCAGAATCAATAAGAGTGCTAATAATTATTTCGTTTGTATAGTCGCTTGATCGGTATTTTTAAATGGTTAAATTTTGCAATATACAATTAAAGAAGAACGAAAAGCATATGGACAAAGATTCCAAATGAAAAAAGAATGAAACCTGACAGGATTCGAACCTGTCTATAACTGTTTTCCGGGCCATTACACTATCCATTAGGCTACTGCAGCAATTATAAATCTGCTCTTAATTTAATGTACAAGACGAACAAGCTAAATTGTTTTCCGGCTATTACTTATAAACGAGATTCTACCAGGGTGAATGGCTTCAGGGTCTGAAATCTAGGTTCTTACCCTACACCAACATATAGGTGGTTGCAAAAAGTCGGTTGCACCACTGGGGACATCTCCTTGTAACCTCAATGAGAGAATAATTGCAAACAAAATATTTTCCTTAACCAATAAAATTACGTGTTTGTGTGTTCTGGACACCATTGTTCTAGACCCATATGTGATGAATTCTAACATGCCTCGGAACGAATCGGAAAAAAAAGTGGTTAAAAGAAATGCACCACACACGGGAGAGAGGACATGAATCCAGATTCATTCAGAAAAATGCCTGGCGTCAATTACGATCAGATGCGCAGTAAACAATTCATGACCCTCATTCCAACCAGTACCATGGCATCAGATTATTTACGTGTAAAGAAACTAAAGGATCACTTAATTACTGCAAACAAAAATTAATTATTCATCTTCATCTAATTAAAATATATAGCGCTCTTCATAGGTAATTTCAGGTTTAAAATTTACTCTGTCTTTCGCGTATCTTAAAACTAACGTGCTATGCCCTTTAGTTTCTGTGCATTATTCGTTGTTTGAATGAACGAAGATTCTGTCCTCAACTGTTTCACTTACTGATTAGAGAATACAAACAATTCAATTTTTTGAACCACAAAAGTTCGCGTCACACCTCAGAAGCGTCATACTACCCTCGAAGTGTCCATCACTTATGAGTTGGCATTCACTGTGCATGTACACATTTTTAATGTACTGTCAGGTAGCAGTAGCCAGCCGAGACACAAGCAGCAACAGGGAAGCACTCCATATTGAGACTTTTACGAGTTCCTAACCCGGAGCGAATTTTATAATTTCATCAGTGTGCTTTAATAGTTTATTTTCTTGAGTTTCTGCGTATTTATTTAATATCTAATAGCCACAGTTCTCGCGTTTTCATTTGCGTCGGAAAGTAAACCGATTTTTTAACATATCAAAAGTTCCTAATCAGGGGCGAATTCTTTAGTTTCACCTGAGTGCTTCGGTAGTAAAGTTTTTGAATCTCTGCGTATTAATCTAGTTTATTACACACAGTTCCTGCGTTTTTGTCAGGGTCTACAATAGAGTTGCGCAGCATGTGCCGATAGACCGTTTATCTGCAGAGTTCAGTTTTCCACGGTCTTTAGTATGGACAGGGACTGCGATTGTTGTGTGCTGATGCGAGCCGAGTTGGTGACACTTCGCTCTCAGCTCCACGCTGTGATGGCCTCGGTTATTCAGCTTGAGGCTCCAGTGGACGGGCACCACTCTTGTGGGGATCCAACGGACGTCCAGCACGTCCGAATCCTCCAATCGGTCCTCACCGGTGGCCAGCCCAGTTACTACTCTCACTGAGGTTGACTCCTCACCTATGGTCGAGTGGGAGGTCGCTCCGAGGCTTAGCAGGCAGCGAAAGACTTCCCAGGCGGCGGCACGTAAGGCCTCCCCGGTGTGTCTGACAAACAGGTTCCCGGTGGTGTCTGTGGCTGACAGTGTCGCTGAGCCAGATGCTGTCGCCTGTCCTGTGTCAGAGGAAACTTCTCAGCCTGCAAGATCCGGACAATCACAAAGGGTGGGATTGTATATAGATGGGAGCTCCAACGTTAGGCACGTAATGGGGCCCCTTAGGGACATGGCTGCCAAGAAGGGAAAGAAAACCAATGTGCACCCCGTGTGCATACCGGGTGGAGTCATTCCAGATGTGGAGCGGTTTCTCCCGGATGCCATGAAGAGTACAGGATGCAGCCAACTGCAGATGGTTACTCATGTCGGTGCCAATGATGTGTGTCACTTTGGGTCAGAAGAGATTCTCTCTGCTTTCGAGCGGCTAACAGAAGTTCTGAAGGCTGCCAGTCTTGCTTGCAAGATGAAAGCAAAGCTGACTATTTGCAGCATAGTCAACAACACCGATTGCGGAAGGTCTGAACAGAGGATCAGACGGTTCTACGACAGTGTAGGCTGCAGATTCCTCGACTTGCGCTAAAGGGTGGTTGGGTTTCGGGTTCCGCTGAATAGGTCAGGTGCCCACTATACGCAGGAGGCGGCTACACGGGTAGCAGGGACTGTGTGGCGTGGACTGGGCGATATGTTGGCGGAATACATGTTTAATTCCGGAGGTACGCATAAAATATCGCCTGAAATTGTGCTAAACGCGTTCTCTGAAAATTATTTCGAGCAGATAGTTCATGAGACCACGCGAATAGTAAACAGTTGTGAAAACACATTCGACCTCTTAGCAACAGCCGCGCGGGATTAGCCGAGCGGTCTAAGGACGCTGCAGTCATGGAGTGTGCGGCTGGTCCCGGCGGAAGTTCGAGTCCTCTCTCGGGCATGGGTGTGTGTGTTTGTCCTTAGGATAATTTAGGTTAAGTAGTGTGTAGGCTTAGGGACTGATGACCTTAGCAGTTAAGTCCCATAAGATTTCACACACATTTAAAAAAATCTTAGCAACAAATAAACCTGAGTTAGTAACAAGCATCGAAACGGATACAGGGATTAGTGAACACAGGGTTGTCGTAGCGAGATTGAATATTGTAACCCCAAATCATCCAAAAATAAACGAAAAATATACCTATTCAAAAAGCCAGGTAAAAATTCACTTGACGCCTGCCCCAGAGAGACAATCTCCACTCCTTCTAAATTAATAATATAGGTGTAGACCAGATGTGGCTTGAATTAAAAGTAATAGTATCGGCAGGAATTCAGAGATTTATACCAAATAAATTAACAAACGACGGAGCTGATCCTCCTTCGAACACAAAACGGGTCAGAACACTGTTGCAGAAACGACGGAACAAGCATGCAAAATTTAAACAGACGCAAAATTCCCAAGATTGGCGATCTTTTACAGAAGCTCAAAATTTAACGCGGACTATAATGCGAGATGCTTATAACAGTTTCCACAACGAAACTTTGTCTCGAAACCTGGCAGAAAATCCGAAGAGATTCTGGTCATATATGAAGTATGTTAGCGGCAAGAAACAATCAATGACTTCTCTGCGCAATAGCAATGGA
This sequence comes from Schistocerca serialis cubense, assembly GCF_023864345.2. Classification (NCBI taxonomy): domain Eukaryota; kingdom Metazoa; phylum Arthropoda; class Insecta; order Orthoptera; family Acrididae; genus Schistocerca; species Schistocerca serialis. The sequence goes on along the minus strand of NC_064638.1, from coordinate 920,449,812 downwards.
GATACTATCGAAGACAGTGCTGCTAAAGCAGAGTTACTAAAACAGCCTTCCGAAATCCTTCACAAAAGAAGACGAAGTAAATATTCCAGAATTCGAATCAAGAACATGAGTGACGTAGAAGTAAATATCCTCTGAGTAATGAAGCAACTTAAATCACTTAATAAAGCAAATATTCTGGTCCAGACTGTATACCAATTAGATTCCTTTCAGAGTATGATGATGCATTAGCTCCATACTTAACAATCATACACAACCGTTCGCTCGACGAAAGATCCCTACCCAAAGACTGGAAAGTTGCACAGGTCACACTAATTTTCAAGAAAGGTAGTGGAGTAATCCACTAAATTACAGGCCATATCGTTAACGTCGATATGCAGCAGGATTCCGAAACATATATTGTGTTCGAACAGTATGAATTACCGCGAAGAAAAATGGATTTAGAAAACATCGTTCCTGTGAAATACAACTAGCTCTTTACTCGCATGAAGTGTTGAGTGCTATTGACAAAGAATTTCAGATCGATTCCGTATTTCTGGATTTCCGGAAGGTTTTTGACACTGTATCACACAAGCGGCTTGTTGTGAAACTGCGTGCTTATGGAATATCGTCTCAGTTATGTGACTGGATTTGTGATTTCCTGTCAGAGAGGTCACAGTTCGTAGTAATTGACGGAAAGTCATCGTGTAAAACAGAAGGAATTTCTGGCGTTCCACAAGGTAGTGTTATAGTCCCTTTGCTGTTTCTTATCTGTATAAACGATTTAGGAGACAATCTGAGCAGCCGTCTTCGGTTTTTTGCAGATGACGCTGCCGTTTACCAACTAATAAAGTCATCAGAAGATCAAAACAAATTGCAAAACGATTTAGAAATGATAACTGAATGGTGCGAAAAGTGACAGTTGACCCTAGATAACGAAATGTGTGAGGTCATCCACATGCATGCTAAAAGGAATTCGTTAAGCTTCGGTTACACGATATATCAGTCAAATCTAAAGGCCGTAAATTCAACTAAATGCCTAGGAATTACTATTACGAACAAATTGAGTTGGAAGGTACACATAGAAAATGTTGTGGAGAAGGCTAACCAAAGACTGCGTTTTATTGGCAGGACACTTAGAAAATGTAACAGATCTACTAAGGAGACTGTCTGCACTACGCTTGGCAGTCATTTGTTAGAATACTGCTGCGCGGTGTGGGATCCTTACCAGATAGGACTGACGGAGTACATCGAAAGACTACAAAGAAGGACAGCACGTTTTGTATTATCGCGAAATATTGGAGAGAGTGTCCCTGAAACGATACATGTTTTGGGCTGGACATCATTAAAAGAAAAGCGTTTTTCGTTGCGACGGAATCTTCTCACAAAATTCCAATCATCAACTTTCTCCACCGAGTGCGAAAATATTTTGTTGACACCGACCTACATTGGGAGAAACGATCACGAAGATAAAATAACGGAAATCAGATGCAAGTGTTCGTTCTTTCCGCGCGCTGTATGAGATTAGAATAATAACAGAGAATTGTGAAGGTCGTTCGATGAACCCATTGCCAGGCACTCAAATGTGATTTGCAGGGTATCCTTGTAGATGTAGAGCTTGATACCTCCTTTTTCCTTTGAATTGTCCACAAGAAAAAAATACCTTAGTGTCTATACAGAAATTTACAAAAAGTTGAAACGACGAAGTGAACTTATTTTCTCTCTCTTGTGACAGCGTATCATACCAAATATGTAAGGATTGTTAATATATGCACAAAAATTGACATTTATATTTCAAATTATATTTCATTTATGTCCCCCGTAAATTCACAAGAGGAGGCCACGAAGTTGGGATCACAGATTTACCTCAAATTTTGTAGACCTTTAGTAGGCCATTAAAACAATGTGCAAGTAGTAAGGTGCACTACTTTAGCAATTCCGACAAAATCACAAGAAACGTTTTTGCGTCTCTTATGTGGCTTGTCCATCTGTCCGTAGGTGTTAGACGTTTGATTTCATGGTAGCGTAGGGCTCAGCCGGCCTGTGGCTGTGGTGAGGCGAACAAGCCTTGTTTGCGTCTCGCCCGTTGTGGTGTTTGCGAGCGAGCGCGCTGTTGTTTACTTTCGCGTAGCGGCTTGTCTCAGAGCGACTTCATTGACCATCATGGCGTTTTCTTACCGCCAAGCCAATATTTAATTAACTTTTCCATTAGGTCACGGAGAATCGAAGGCGTATGAAGTTGAACGTTTTATACGGGATGAAATGCGTCTCCCGCCACAAGACGTTCTCGGAATACATTTTCGATCCTCAGTACTGCTGTGTACATAAAGCTGGAGAATGACGAGCTGTGCCGGCCGAGGTGGCCGAGCGGTTCTAGGCGCTCAGTCCGGAACCGCGTGACTGCTACGGTAGCAGGTTCGAATCCTGCCTCGGGCATGGACGTGTGTGATGTCCTTAGGTTAGTTAGGTTTAAGTAGTTCTAAGTTCTAGGGGACTGATGACCACAGAAGTTAAGTCCCATCGTGCCCAGAGCCATTTGAACCATTTTTGAATGACGAGCTGTGATCTGCGGAACGTTAACGATCTCAGGTTTCGATATTCTGACGGACATATAGGAACGGTAGTGGTTGATCACGCTGGTTTTGGCCTCCGAACGTTGCGGGTTTCGAACTCCAGTTTGAAGTACCGTCGGACGCTGAGGTGGGCGCTTTTAAACTTTACAGTATCATCCAGCGTCAGTCACATGGCTGAAACGTGGAAGACATTCGAAACGTACTGTGTCCTCAATGGTGTCCGTCAGATAAAACCTGAACTACGGAAACACGTGCCTTCCTAATTGGTTATTGCCGGCTGCAGATCTATCGTCATGTACGATGGTCAGCCGCGCACCTGTCCAGGTTGTGGCCAGGAAGGCCATGACCGTTCTGAATGTCTCCGGTGTAGAATGGTTCAGCCGCCAATCAGGGACGTCGCTCCTACTGCAGAGCCCGCTGTGTTATTTCTGTCTTACGTGTCTGCGACGGTGCTGCCTGCTGCACCCCATCTGAATCACTTGGTACCGGTATCAGCTCTTCTCCACGACGCGATTGACGTTTCGCCTGTCTCTCCTAAACCCCAGTCGGAGGCAATACAAATATACGACAACCGTCAGCAGGCAAAAGCTGTCTGTCCCGACCCCATGGTTGTTGATAATGGAGCTGTACCTACCTCCGCCTATCTGCCATCTGGCCACATGTCGGACGATTGCCGCCCACCATCCGACACGGATGGTAAGAAGCACTTTTTCTCTTGCCCGTCCGTACTGTGATACTACTGGCGCAATTGACATATACGAGGGCGACCTATGGTTTCCTTCAGCAGCACAGGTTGTAACCTCCCCCTCGCTACCCGCGCTCCACGCGGCAGAGTTAACACTACCAAAGATCCTACACACTTTTGTTCTTCACACGACCTATCGATGTATTCGTTCGATAGCATAGTTTTCCCTAGGCAAGACCCAGCGTAAAATACAAATAATATTTACAAAACAAACCAATTATACATAGACATAAATGCATATATATATACAAATATTAAAACAATTACAATATATAAAGACACAGAAATGTTATATCTTCAGGTAACAAAAGAAGGAAAAAATTATGGTACAATAGATGGAAATAGGAGGATATGCATTTCCGGCGTTACACGTGCCGCACATTGTCTGAGGATGTTCGTGTAACCTAAACAGACTCAGAAAATGTCCCAAAAAAGAAACAGCGGAAATGCATATGGTCAAAACATCATCAAAAACTAGCATTCGTCTAATTAAGCATAAATCAATTTTTTAGACCATAATAATTGAGTGGAGACACTCCTAATCTTATTCCACTCTGTCATGTTGCACAAAATAAATCAGGTTGACAACATATTAAAATTCATAGAAAACATAGAAAATGGTTTAGCTATTCTAAAATCGTCAAAATTCGTAACACTATCAAGAAATGGAATATTATTTACAAAATTAATCAGAGTACATGGCCATAAAAACAGGTAGATCAAAATACGCAAATTAATAATTAATTACATATTATACACATTTTTATATAACCTTTTCATAATTAATATTCTCGTCATGAGAGTCCACTTAACGCTAAACAAGAATATAATATACAGCAGATCGAAAAAACCATAAATATTGACAGCAGAATTCTTTCAGCTGTCCGGGAAGAAAAACAATTCCGCCTTCCGTACTCGCAAGTGCAAAGAATGCCGACAGCGGCACAAGAGCCGACAGCGGCTCCGCCTCGCCAGTATTGTTGCGCCCGCCTGTGCGGCACGCTTGATCTCACTCGCCTGTGTAACGGCATTTTCAGAACGTCCGTTTCACTGAATTCTTTCTGAAACCTCACTCCCGAGTAATCTCAAGGATTAATCTATCACAGTGGATAACTCAACACTGTCCATCATCACACATGTACAAGCCTGAAACTTAAAACAGCGTCTAAGTACATCGGCAATGACTAGTAAATGACATGTTTATGAAATCTTACAGCTAGTTACAAAATCATATCTACATTCCTTAATCTACTGTGACTCAGCTGAAAACTTAAACTAGCAGCTTGGATTTTTTAATGATTATTAATCAATTCCTCTTAAATCATTCAGTCAAAATTACTTATTAATTACAACTTCTTTAATGACCTCTTGGTCAGGCATAAGCATGGCAACCTAGCAATTCCTTACATCTTACACTCTATATTTACATACTGTACAAATTACCCATTCTGTGGTATTAATCAATCCTAGGTTGGTACAACTTCAAGTCTACAATGTTCCGTATACCTAATAGTTTTCCAGAGCTTGGATACTCTAAGCAATAAGCATTTGTGTGAGGTATACCAATGACTTTATATGGTCCATTATAAACAAACTTAAATTTAGAGATTTCATTGTCTATCTCGCTCGATTTCTCATGAGCTTTTACAAGTACTAAGTCTCCGATTGCAAACTTAGCAAAACGCGCTTTAGCGTCATGACGACGTATGCGAGCATCGGCATTTAGCTTCATTATTTCTCGCAAACGATCTTTTTTCACACCAATACAAATGTCAATCCGTGGAGGGAATTTGATTATCTCTTCCACAAGTACCGGTTTGTCTGAAAACACACTTTTATTCCTCATGATTACTTCATACAGGGCTCGTCTATGTTCGTGTGTTACGTTTGACACACCGTCTACAATACTTTCCAATTCACTTTCTACACTATTGTCAATGCCGAGATTCCTCACATTACAGTAGTTCAAATTCATACCTACGTCAATACCATCCGGCCAGTTAACAATGTGTATAGGCTGGTATTGCCTATGCACACCGTCTCCTACCTCGTCAAAACTAACTACTATTGTTTTATCTCGTGACGTACATGTCAAAGTTTTGCTTTCGCACTTAATCACTGCACGGTACTTTAATAGCCAATCTAACCCGATAATTACTTCCGTAGTTAAGTCTGGCACGACGACAAACTCTTGTTCGTATCGTGCCCCACATATCTCGAAGTTGACAAAAATCTGTTTTGTGACCGGTTTACTGGCCTTCCCAGTAGCACCGATAATTTTCATTCCTGTTACTGGCATAACTACGATGCCGGGTCTGTCTTTCAGTAACTCAAATATTTTCCCAGATACAGCACTCAATTCTGCACCGGTGTCAATCAACACGTTTAGTTGTAGGTCGTGCATATTAACCGACACTACTATCTGTCTACACTTGTCCTCGACTGTTTCTTTATTTTCCCACAGTAAACCCTCGTGTATATCCAGGTCATTCCAGAAAAAACCATCCGGCTTTGACCCTAAATCCGGCTTATCTGGCGGCTTTTTCAGCCTCTGTTCACATACAGTTTTAATTTCAACACGTTTGTCCTGAGGCTTAGTCTGTAGCTTCGCCTCCAATACCGAAACCTTTTCCTGTAACTCGTCAACTAGTGAGTGTTGCTTTGCTATCAATTCACTAATTGTCACCTTCGTTGATTCCTCTTTGGTCAGATTGATCTCATCTGCCAATCTACCTGGAGAAATGTGCCCAGTAGTATTTGCAATTACTTCCTCTAGATCTGCGCAACCCACACTTCTATCGTCTGACCGTATAATGTCAGCTATAACCTCATACACGCTGTAATCTACGTGCTTTTCTGCCAATCGTGTCCGGCTATCACCAAAATTTTCGTAATCCGTTTCCTTAATACTCTCGCAATGTTTAAACTGGAGGTTTGCGTCGGATGGGTCGGCTACTTCTACCACTGTACCTTTCGGTAAAGTCTGCCGGTTAGGGCCAGAACTTTCCGTTACTACTTCAACATCCAACTCTTGCGGGACGAAACACGACGAATCTGACTCGTGCTCCCCATTAACATCAATTATTTCTGGTAAAGCCTTCCGGTTATGGCCAGAACTTTCTATCACTTCACGAACACCACCTTCCTGCGGGACGAGACGCGGCAAATCCTGCCCGCGCTCCCCATAAACACTTCTCCCGTACAGGCCCCTATAATCTCTTAGTTCTTCGTATAAGCGACCGAACTGCCTTAACCAGACCTCATCCCTCTCTGCATCCCCTCGCTCGATGACGGACGTGTTATCCGACATCTGATCTTCTCTCAACAATTGCGAATCATTCTTAAACTCAATCTCCTGTTCTGCTGTGGGTGTTACAGCTGCCACTTTATAATCTATTTCCAGAACACTACTTACCTTGTTCTCATTGACAGTGAATGTATATTGTACTGCCGTGTCTACAGCTGATCTACTACTTGTGGGCGCACTCATTTCTCCTAACACTGGCACACTCTCCCGCCGTTGATTATTCCACACGGAATTTTCATAACGACGACACCTGGGTTTTCTCCTGTTATTGGGCCGCCAAAATTTCTCCACGCCAGGTCGGCCCCTCACCGGCGCGGCTAATGGTTTCCCTGTCTCGTCCCAGCAGATCTGCTCTCCGAATGCTGCTGAGGCGGCTTATCGCACCCTCTGGCGTTATTACTATCCTAGAAAGCCCGTATCACGTTAGTATGATACTGGTTTCCGTCATTCCTGTTATTATTTGCATTGTACCGATTGTTATTGCGGTCCGAACCACTATTGTTACTGCTGCCAAGATTGCGGTATGCACTATTCCCATAGTTGTCGTTGTTGTGGTTGCTGTGGAACCCGTTGTTGTTACCACGGCCTCTACCACTGTCGCGATTATTGCGCCAATTGTCCTCGTCCTCAACTCTTTCCAGGAAATCATTGATTGTCTTGTAATTGCTTCCTACGTATCGTTTTGTATCATCTGGAAGCTTCTTGTAGAGTTCCCAGACTATTTCGGATTCCGTGCGGCGATCACGCAAATATTCCAACTTGCGGATCCAGCCCTCACAAAACTCCTTCATCGAGCCGCGCGAATTCGCATCGAAAGGCCTCGATACGACAAATTCGCGCCAGACACTTTGCTGTTTTTGCTCTGACCAGTATTCAGCCAGAAACAAATTTTTAAACTCGTCAAAAGTCAGGTTCGTAATGTTGAGGTTTAAGCCCCAATGCTTGGCATCACCAGCCAACACATCAATAACCGCATTAATTTTTCTCTCATTAGTCCATGATCTGGGTAAAACTCTTTCACAATTTTTAATGAAATCCGTCGGGTGTATACCGCCTTTTTTCAAGGGGTCGAACCGCTCCTCTTTCGTCAACAACTCCGAACTATGTGCACAGATTGGCACATAGCTCTGTTTTTCGTCAAGTTTCTTTTCTAATTCCGACACTCTCGTAATTACTTGGCAAGTGGTTGCCGCAAGCGTTTCCACTTCCCTCTTTTCCTCTTCGCAGGTATTAGCCTGCTTCGTCACTTTAGCATCAACCTCGGACACTAAAGCCTTTAAAGTTTCCACCTTCTTTTGATCCTCTTTTTTCACTAATTGAATTTGTTCCGTCACCTTATTCTCGATGATCGGAGCAACTGCTTCTCCTACACTTTTTTCGATTCTGCTAATTTCGGAATTAAAACGCGTATTTATGCTCGCAATTTCCGCCTGAACGCCTATCATTTCCTGTTTAAGATTACCGATTTCGGTATTAATCACAACAATATCTTCTTTGATTTTATCAACTTTTGCGTTAACAACTCCAACATTGTTGTTAACAACATTAATAGCTTTGTTCTGATTGTCTAGCTTCCTGTCAATTTTTTCAGACTGAGCTTCTTGCTTGGCAGCCTGAGCTTTAATTTCTGCCGATTGAGTTTCTATCTTGCTAGACTGAACCTTGATTTCGTTAATCAAAACATTCAATAAATCAGCTAAATTCCCGGAAACAACCGGTTCTACTTCCGTAGCGGCTTCCTCTTTAATTGTCCCCGCGTATTCGTCCTCAAGGGGTTCAGATTTGATTTTCACTTCCGATTCCGAAACACTTTCTAAAGTTTGGAATTCCATTTCAGCTCTTTGTTGCGTTTCGGCGGTCGCGTCTTTCACGCTAGCCGCCTGCCTCTGAACAATGGGTACCGCGGTGCGCGTTTCCCACTGTTCGACCGATTGTTCCGTATCCAAGTCTACCAAATTTTGGTAATTGTTGCCTTCACTCATTTTAATAATTTTCAATATAAGTAACAAACCTCAAATCTAATTAGGATTCCTCCCACTACTTAATCTCGCTGACATAACTATCTTTTCGTAACCAATACTTTGTTACGACATTTGCACCAAACAAAATTCGTGTCCAGAACAACCTCAAATCTGAAGATTGTCCTGTCACCAGGTCGCCACGTGTAACCTCCCCCTCGCTACCCGCGCTCCACGCGGCAGAGTTAACACTACCAAAGATCCTACACACTTTTGTTCTTCACACGACCTATCGATGTATTCGTTCGATAGCATAGCTTTCCCTAGGCAAGACCCAGCGTAAAATACAAATTATATTTACAAAAGAAACCAATTATACATAGACATAAATGCATATATATATATATATATATATATATATATATACAAATATTAAAACAATTACAATATATAAAGACACAGAAATGTTATATCTTCAGGTAACAAAATAAGGAAAAAATTATGGTACAATAGATGGAAATAGGAGGATATGCATTTCCGGCATTACAAGGTCACCGAATGTGGTTGAGGGGACGCTTCCCCAGGTCGACTGGCGTGCCGTTTGGCGATCGGTGTGCGCTCCTTATCTTGACACTGATGTCCAGTCCGCTTGGTACCTTACTCTAAATGAGAAGCCGCTCACGCCTTCACAAGATCCATCTCGCAGACACCCTGTTGTGTGTCACCTGTGATATTGTGTACACCGTCCGATGTGGCCGAGCGATTCTAGGCGCTTCAGTCTGGAAACGCGCGACCGCTACGGTCGCTGGTTCGAATCCTGCCGCGGGCATGGATGTGTGAGATTTCCTTAGGTTAGTTAGGTTTAAGTAGTTTTCTAGGGGACTGATGACCTCAGATGTTAAGTTCCATAGTGCTCTGAGCCACTTGAACCATTTGATTTTGTGTACACACACGAGCACCGCCTGGTGTGCAGATCGCCGACAGGTGTCTGGTTCTTGGTGGGAAAGATGTTGTACCTTATTACCCGTATGACTCATCAGATACCTACTCAATCAATCAGGGCGTCAGACAGCACACCATCAATATCAGGGTCATCCTTTGCAGACTTTCGATGGACGCAGTCATAAGAAGGGCTACAGCGTTGTCTCTTCCGTTTCCTCGTCGATCATTTCTTCTTACTATCCGTGTCGGATGGTGGGCGGCTATCGTCCGACATGTGGCCAGATGGCAGAAAGGCGGAGGTAGGTACAGCTCCATGATCAGCAACCCTCGGGTCGGGACAGATAATTTTTTCCTGCTGACGGTCGTCGTTCATTTGTATTGTCTTCGGCTGGGGTGTAGGAGAGACAGGCGAAACGCGTCGAATTGCACTGAATGGTACCTAGTGGTTCCATCCTGAGAACCAGAGCAAAAATTGCGATCGCACTGCGCTCTTAAGGAGTAAGATCACTCTCAATGGGATAGCTGGCCCATTATGTGTTTTAGAGTAATGTTGAGGCGTCCGTGGGGTATCAGCAGTGTCAAAGATTGTCAGTAACGTCGTGCTGTTGCTCATCGCATTCTTTTCTACTGCAAACTGCCTCAAGGGAAGGGGTGGACTCATTGACACCGTGTGAATAGCGATGTGTCTGAAATATTTTATTCGGCCATGTAATTTGAAATGTAAATGTCAATTGTTGTGCATATGTCAACAGTCCTTACATATTTGGTATGATATGCTGTCACAAGACTGATAGAATAAGTTCACCTCGTCGTTTTAAGTTTTTGTAAATTTTAGTATAGACACTAAGATATTTCTTCTTTTCTTCTTTCTGAATCTTTTTAAGAATATTTTTGTCTTGTGGACAATTCAAAGGAAAAAGATGTATCAAGTTCTACATCTACATCTACATGGATACTCCTCAAATCACATTTAAGTGTCTGGGACAGGGTTCATCGAACCACCTTCACAGTTCTCTTTTATTACTCTTTTCCCTACGAGCTCTGATTTCCCATGTTTTACCTTGGTGGTCGTTTCTCCGTATGTAGGTCGGTGTCAACAAAATATTTTCGGATTCGGAGTAGAAAGCTGCCTCTACTACCCCTCTGAATCACTCGGTACCAGTGTCGGCTCTTCTCAACGACACGACAGGAGGTGTTAATTAATGTAATATTTTGTATCAATATGCATCTTTACAAAGCAATTTTTCTCTATCACAGCATTAATCATTCAATCAGAATTTTTTTCAGTTGAAGGACATCAACAATTCAATGTTTAGCCTGGCTCTTCCATTGCCCAAAACCCTTCACCTTTACCTTCCAGTGGCCAAGAAACATTGTCTGGGCCACAAACAGTCAAACGGAGAAAGTAAAAGTATTGCTCACATGTCATCGGTATAGGCATTTCTACATACAACGATAGTTCACTATGCAACTACTATGTCTTTTACATCCATGTTCTATCACTAAATCCCTTCTTCCTTTTCCGGATGGAGAAAGTACTCGAGGAATCCTGAGTTCGACATTCACGCATCTCATGACACATGTACATTAGTCCATTCAGATTTCTTATTCACCTAACTATTCAGTACTATATACGTATTATGCTGCAAATGTTATGTGTTTAAATTTTCATCAAACATGTTTTCCAGTCAATTCGTTCAAAACAGTCTATTTTAAGAGTAGTACACCAAAAGTATACCGCCGATGAGAGGTAGACAGATAGGAGTGGCGCAGAAGGCACTTTTCATAATTTTCGGTTTGATCCTTCCCCCATTATGCGAAAACTGAATGTTAGACGTCTCTTGTAGGAAATAATTTCACGAGATGTAGTGGTTCTTGTTATTAATATGTGTGTTTTTCGAGCTATAGGGTGTGAGATAGGGCGCCTTTGACGTTTTCTCACAAGTGTCAAAATGTCACTGCTTTTCAGCGTGCTCTAGTGCCAATACCACTCGTCATTAATAATGTATAGAGGAGCCATCTTCTTAAAATTTGTAGGTCTAGAGACACAAGCGAAAAACAGAAAAAAGCGCGGTAATTTAAAACTGTTTCGCAAGTTTCGTTGTAAAACCGACCTCCAACGAGGCAGCAAACATGAGACTTGAATTCAGCACCAAAAAACCATATAGGACCCTGAAAAGAAACTTCAGCAATTTTGTTACGAAACGTCTGCTTTGAACTCAAATTTACTGGGCTACCTGTCTCTGGCGCTGAACAGACTGTCTTCCTCGACGAAGCGGCTCAGGTGGTCGGTAGGCGCCACTTTTCTTGGGGTATTTGGTTCGAACCGCAAGTGGGAAAGATGTACTTCGATCAGTTATCGATTGATTTTTTAGGTCCTCACCGCGTCATTTGACTTAATTAGAGCTGTTTCAAAGATTTCCTTAATTTTTTGGTCAAGTGGTTCGCGAGTGTATTTTAGGTTAGTGAATCACCTTGTGACATTGCTCACTGCAGTGAGAAGTGGGTAATTTTATCTCCCTTACATGTCTGATTAGTGCCACCTCTCACAGCATGTCCCACACAATCCTTACAGCAGCTGGTAAAAGTAGAATCGAACACTATTCCTGCAGACAATATTTGTTGTTTCGCTTGCCTTGTGACCCACGTCTAAGAGACTAATTTATGATGGGTGTAACCTAATGCTTTCATCCATATAGATGGCTTACGTATGTGCATGTACCTTACGTGAAGTTTCTCCTGGGCGTGATTGTTGGTGTAAATCAGTAAGAGGTTTATATGTGCACCCTTATTTTATAACTTTTGTAGTTAGATGACACATGCCTCTTATGATTCAGTGAACTGGCAAAACCGATAACCGTTTTTTCATTTACAGAGGTCTATTTCATCCATCCGTTTCGCGTACTTTAAACTACGTATCTGATTAAATGAGGAAACATGAAATGTATTCGCAGTTGCTAATATGCACTTCCATCAGCTGTATAATGGAATGACGACAAAAAAAGTTTGTGACAAACCGGGTCTCGAACTCGGATATACCGCTAACCGCAGCGGTGCCTATAGGTGCACGAATCACGGCCAGACCCAAACTTCCAGATGTCGTCAACCTTACGTCTACATTTTTTACTTGTACATACATTATGTATATTCCCATACAGGGGAGATATTTTAACTGAAAGTCGATTGCCCGATAAACACAATATATTCCGAATTACGATGCAAAGTTCATGCATGTCTGAATGAACATTCATCGCAGTTCGGAATAACACAGACTCTCCAACATAGTATTTGTCCGCCGATAAGAGGCAGGCAACTATCAAGAAAAATATGTCCCCTGTATGGGAATGTACGTGACGTATGTACGAATACAGGATGTGGACAAATGCACCGCCAAAGCCACAAACCACGAAAGAAACGATCGCCAAGGTGACCAAGCGGTCAGACACGGCGGTCTTCCTCAGAACCCTACCAGGTCAAGACACGAGCGTTAAAAAAATACAAGAATTGCTGACCAAAAGTATTGATCCGGCAAAAGATAAAATTAGAATAAATTAGGTTAAACCTAGTAGAAACTCAGTGATTGTGGAGGTGGCTACAGAAGAAGACAAAGAAAAATTGTTAAAGAATCCCAAGCTGAACTCGGTGGTCAAGTGTGAACCGCCGAGAAAAAGGAACCCGTTGGTCATCCTATACGATGTACCAGCAACAATGACAAACGAGGAACTGTACCTGAGCATAAAGGACCAAAACTTTGACCAAATGAATGAAAATGAGTTCAAGAATTCTTTTAAACTATTTAAAACGGGACCTCGGGACCGTGATGTTGTACATCACGTCGCCGAGGTCACAGCACCAATGTGGAAGCAGATTATAACAATGGGCAGACTGTATGTTGGCTTTCATGCCATTAATATTAGGGATTACCTTGTGGTACCTCGTTGCCATAATTGTGGGGACCTGGACCACATTCTAAGGCACTGCACCAGGGGGTCGGCTTGCTCCAGGTGCGGCGAAGATGGTCACACACGAAAAGAATGTAAAGCCGCAAGTGTATGCATTACCTGCAAAAGACGTGGGAAGAAAAGCTGCGGAGCCTCAGGACGAAATTGCCCTACGTACCGCATGCTGGAGCAGAGACTAATATCCAGAACGGACTATGGCTGAGTACGTCAAACAGAACAGGATGCCAAAGCGAAAATCCCCTAGCAAAAGGAGGAGGGATGCCAGTAGCGCAAATAGGTTTAAAGAATTCATAAAATCTCTTTCGAGGGATCCGATACCTGAGACAGTTGACAAAAGTATCCAAACAGATCCACCGAAAATCGATAAATGTATCCAGACGGAAACTATCCCTATGGCTACTCCTTCCTCTCTCAGCAGGGAAGTGAAGCCGACAAAACACCAGCAACGGCAAAGGCATCCTGTGCCTGAGGTCCCAGCAAATGAAAGTAACCAGAAAGAACAGAAGCCTGTACAAGAGAGCACAATAACAAGCTCTCTACACACCCCAGTGGTAAGACTACCGCCAATAGATCCGGTACGAATATATCCAAATTTAGAATTTACGATGCAACTGGCGAGATTGGAGCAGCCGGCTACCTTGACCACTGCCTTACGACATGTGGTCCGCGTAGGACACGAATATGGAAGAAGAGTCACCTTCGCGGTAATGGAGGCTGTAGACAGAATACAGCTTAAGTCAGTGAATCTCCCCACCGACTTCGGAGCCCTGAGAGACTTAATAAAGAAAGTGTTCGAGAGAAGAGGAGAAAAATTTGACCTAAACGACATTTACGAACAGTCAGTTCTGGCTAATGGACGTATTACGTATGACTGGAACAAGACATGGCCAGAAGACCACATACATACATACTTTCCGTAGATGACAAAAATTACCATTGGCCAACTCAACACACATAACAGTCGACTTGTGATGCAGGAGCTGCGAAAGGGAGGAGAGGAGGCTGGATGTGCTCTGTCTACAAGAGCTGTACTCCCTAGCTGGAAAAATTGCATTTGCAGACGCGACGTGGCAGGTCATCAGCCGAGGAGATAATCCGAAAGCGGCAATAATAATCACGAACAAAGCTCTGAAAGTAACTACACTATCACAGTTCACCAATAGTCACTGCAATGTCGTGGAGCTGCTATCTCCCAGTGAAACAATAATACTAATTAATATGTACTTTCAGTACGGAGATAACATTGAAACACACCTTGACCATCTAGCTACAGTAACTACGGCATTGCAAGGACGAAGGATGATAATCACTGCTGATATCAATGAAAATCCTCCCTGTGGCACAGCGGCACAAGGGACACCAACGGAGAGAAAGTAGAGGATTTTATCATGGCATCACAACTAGTGGTAGCCAACAAGTCTGGTAATCCTCCAACCTATGCAGGGGGAGGAGGACCAGGCACGAACATTGATATAACTCTAGCCACCCCCAATGCAATTAATACAAGAGTGGAAAGTAGAAGAAAACGCCACTACAAGTTACCACAACTTAATCACATTCATTGTAGGTGGAAGAGGGTCCCGCTGGGCCATGGGGTGGGAAATGCAGTTTAATTATAGAAGGGCCGATTGGGAACGACTAGCGAGGGAGTGCGTCATTCCTGCCTTGCCAGAAGGTGGCGCAGACTTTGACATAGACGTAAACGACCGAGCAGAAGAACTGACCAATGCAATAACTAGCGCGGTGAAAGCTGCCGTACCGACCAAGAGGAAGGCCATAACAGCCTCTCCATCACCATGGTCGCCCGAACTTGAGGATGTGCGCCGGTCTGTTAGAAGGTTGAGAAGATATTACCAGCGCAGTGTCGTCTGGCGGGAACGGCAAAGATGGCTGATGCAATATCGGGAGGCTAAACATCGATTTCAGAAAGAACTCCAGGCTGTTAGAATACAAAGTTGGGAAAATTTCGTCCAGAGCCAATTGGCATTGGACCCCTGGGGTACACCGTATAAATTAGTATGAGAGAAGATCCGCTCTCCACTGGAATTATCAACAGTCAGGCACGGGGACAGGATGACGGAATCCTGGCAGGAAACTGCTGAGGTCCTCCTCCGGTCCCTGCTGCCTGATGATACCGCGGATGGGGAATCTGATCAGCAACAACAACTAAGACAAGACAACCTCAATGAATACATCAACAATACGGCAGTCTACCCTTTCTCGGAGGAAGAGGTGGCTGCCCACATAAAATCACTTAAAAGGGGAAAAGCTCCCGGGCCAGATGGCATTGTAGCTGAGGTGGTACAATTCCTAGCTCCCCAGCTAACTGCACCACTCACTCACTTATACAACGAATGTCTGATACAACAAAAAATTCCAAGGGTGTGGAAGTCCGCGAATGTAGTCATTATTCGGAAAGAGTTAGATAAAGATCCAACAAATGTAAAATCCTACAGACCAATCTGCTTGATTAACATACTAGGGAAAATATTAGAAAAGCTACTAGCTTACAGACTGGCTGCATATAGAGTGCTGCGTGGGGTGAGCGACAGGCAGTTCGGCTTCAGGCCTGGGCGATCGACATCTGATGCAATCGCCCGGGCTGCTGAGGTCTGTGGCTCTACCCCACATAAGTATGTGTTGGGCATCATGGTTGACATCAGTGGCGCCTTCGACAACCTGTGGTGGCCTTCGCTCTTCTCCTGCTTGCGGGAGAAGGAGTGCCCAGGGCCGCTGTATGGTTGTCTGAGGAGCTATTGCGAGGAACGGGAGGTCTGGCTATCATCTTCTAGCAAGAGAATTGGAAAATCTATAACAAAGGGTTGTCCTCAGGGTTCCGTGCTAGGGCCCCTGTTTTGGGACATCCACATGGAGCCTTTACTAGACACCCTACAACAAAGTGAAGAAGTGCTAGAGGTGATAGCCTATGCAGATGACCTCCTCCTGTTGGTCGGCGGCCGTAGCCGCGAAGACATTGAACCTAAAATAGAGAGTGCCCTAAACAAGTTACAACTATGGTGCCAAAACACCAAAATGACGGTGTCACCAAGTAAGTCCACCTTCTTACTATTGAAGGGACAATTAATCCGTAACCCGACTGTACGAATCGAGCGCTCGCCGGTTCTTCGGAGACGTGACGCACGATACTTGGGCATCATCATTGATGAGAAGTGGAATTTTGGGAAACACATCGAAACCGTAACCCAGAAAGCCCTCCAAACACTGAACAACCTCATATCCAAAGGACACAAAAGATTTCATCTTCCACCTCATCTCATAAAACTCTATCATAACAGTATATTAACATCGATAGTGGGTTACGGCTCGGGAGTCTGGGCACACAGGCTCACGAGGGTGGTGCCCGCCATGACAGTGAGAAGGGTTCAGAGGAATATGATTCTTAGATCGGTAGGGGATTACAGAACAACACCAGGGGGAGCACTACTAGTTATAATGGGGCTTTGCCCCTTGGACATCAAAATCAGGGAGCAGGCTGCATGGTTCTGGATTAAGAAGGGAAATGTAACAAAAATAGAGGAGATCTTAGGCATTGGGGCAGGGGACAAAGGTGAGATTAGGCAAAGGGGAGTACAACTATGGCAAGAACTGTGGGACGCGGATGAAACAGGGCGCAGGACACATGAGCTGATACCAAGCATTAGGGAACGGCTAAAAATGAAGTACTTTGAACCCACTAGAGGACAAATACATTTTCTCATTGGACATGGACCTTACCCGGCATACTTATGTCGGTTCGGGAAAAGGGCCACACCCGCGTGTGAATGTGGTGACCGGAGGGCACTCCCGATCATGTGATTTACGAGTGCCCCCTATTCAATGATGTTGCTTCTACACTACGTGACCAACTACTCGACCATGACACTTACCACCTGGTAAGACAATAAGACACCTTCCAAACACTGAATAGACTTGCCAACGAGGTATCACAGAAAGTGTTGAGGGAACACATGAGGGAACAAAACTAAATAGCACAGATTACTACCAATACTCCCATACCGCCTGTGCGTGGATAGGCCGACCATTTCGTCTGGAATCCCCCACGTACGGGATTAGGGGGAGTGGGGAATAAAAATAACCTGGATTTGACAATACACTGGAGATGACGTAGGTTAGAATTAGTTAGTAGGAATTAGACTATAAATCTAGATTTAGGAACCTGCAGCGATTAACATCTTGGCCTGCCCAGAGTCAGGGGCACGCCCATCGGGATTAGCTCGATGGGCAAGGCAATAAAGTAGGTTTGTACATTGCTGACACATCTGTGACGCTGCAGGAAGTAGTACGTAGGTTTAGTTAAAAAATCAGCTGAATATAGCTGCCCATTGAAATTAGATTATAGCTGTAGCTCACAACTCAATATATTGTAATTAGCTGCTAATTGTAACTAACAGTAGCAAGTAAGACCCAATAATCAAATAAGGAGGTGGGTTGTGATGTATAAATATTATTAAAAAAAAAATGGTTGACGACGTATGGAAGGTTGAGTCTGGCCGTGATTCGTGCACGGATAGCCAAATGGTAAGGCGACCGCTCACAATAAGTGGGAATACCTGGTTCGAAATCCCGGTGAGGCACAAATGTTCGTTGTCGTCATTCCATTACACAGCTGATGGTAGTCCATATTCGCAACTGCGAATGCATTTAATTTATTTCATGAAGACTATAATCGTCGCAATATCTATTCCTTCTGACATGCATGCAAGTGCGCGGGAACTTTAGATCGTGATACAGATTTTTTATTTTATTTTTTTTTTTTTTCCGGGGTGATATGTTACAATACAGCATCACCGGTCTATTGCGGTCTAACTGTGTTGGTGAGGCAGTAAATTTCCACAGGGCAGTGACTGCGTCACTGCAATTCACTTTGGAGGTGTGGCGGTGGGGCTTGTAGTTCCGTACCACCCTCTGACGGGGATAGTATTACATAAGTCAGGCAGAAACATTTTGCCTAACATGGGCAGGTGAAGGTGTGGCGAGAATAACACAGACACAGTAATATCGTAAATGAGAAAGTTTCTGACTGCGGGAAAGTCTAGCTAGGATCGGACTTTAATTAGACAAGCCATCTCGAGGCTCACAGCCGGCAGCTTTCAGGGTCCCGCAAGTTCTGTAAATTACGGGCCGGTAGTCTGTGGACAGGTAGGTGAAGCGCGACAACGTCGCATATGTGTTCTGTAAGGTTAAGATCAGTCTAATTTGGTGACCCAGACACGCACGTGAGTTCGCCATCCTGCTTCTGAAACCACTGTATCACTATTCTGGCCATGTGACATGGACAGTTATCCAGTTGCCAGATGGCTTCGCTATTGGGAAAACCTCAAGCATGAAGGGATACAGGTGATCCACAATAATGTCAGCACTGTAACATGTAAAGGTTATCTGCTGCTCGAAACATTTGTGTCTGCACCAGTATTGTACTCCGTAGGCAGATCTGCGACGGATAGACACTTATCCAACGTTACAGCTTTCCTGTGACGCGGAGTGAATGTCCAACACCTTGTCGCCTACTCGTCAATTCATCGTGCTTCCGCCATTTGCCAAAGATGCTCGAAACAGTAGCGTGCGACCGACGGACCAGCTTCGCGCTTTCCGAGATTCTCGTTCCTAATCACCGAGCCATAACAATACGCCTTTTCTCAAAATCGTTCATATTAGTGTGTTTCGGTGTTAGGGGCCCATAATGTCGACAGAATGTTGCCCTTTTCATCTCTGCTAGCGGGGCGGTGGGTTAAATAATCTTCGTCTCCATCGTTTACAAGAGCCTGAAAAATATTTCTGCAGTCAGCCAGAAATTGATGGAGAACATACTGACCATAATTTCCAGTCTGCCCACATTATTCTTGTGCTCACTGAAAGAAAATATTCCTATTTGCTATTTACTCAGCGGGATCAGGAACTATAACTACAAAAATTAAAGTTTTGAGCTGCAACTGATTAATATAGTCAGCAAAATATCACATGCAAAAACATAATAGTAAACCTGATAATAATAATAATAACAGTGCCCTATCGGAAGCAGCGCTGTTAGCTGTTCAGAGGCGACCCCTACTGTAAGTTCCAAGTACAATGGTCTATAGCCCTGACATCTAATCATCAAAGATAATAGGTCGCGCAAAAACGGAAAATAATCACACCATTTGCAACGCTGTTTTGTCAACATTACGGGAGGCATACAAACAGTTACTTCCGTGAAATCGAAGCGTTCCAGGGCGGTGTACAGCCCCCACAAGTTCACTTCCCACTTTCACCGAAAACACGCGTTTGGTAGGCGCCTAGCTGTGATGTCATCCGAGGCACAGCGTATGCCGGCGTTTGACTGACGCAGACAGATCGATAGCTCGGCACCAAGTTTCTCCTCTATTGCTCCTCAGGCCATATTTATTACATGGGCGCATCGGACTACCTAACGGAATACGTGCTGTCGACCGCTCTAGGCTTAGTAAGAAGCCTCTAAATCACTGTTTTCTCGGAAACGCATTATTTAATAACTCTGTTTTGTAATGATTTGCAATCTTCATAATTTTATAGAATTAAAGTTGAGTTGGCTTTAGCTACTGACAAAGTTTCTGGATGACTGCATTCAAAATTTGCCGGCTAGAATTTTTAGAACAGAAACGACAGTAAAACATGACCTCTGAGTTACCTCTTTAAGAGTCCTTGTATTGATTGTTATCTACCCTACAGTCTTGAAACTTGGTGCAGATGTATTATTTCTTTAATATAATCGATTACTGTAATTAAAACTTTCTATAACAATTGCAAATGACACATGTAATATGAATAGAGGCGTTTCTATTCCAAATTTAGTTTTTAGAAAATTATTTGAAAGCTATTAGAGGTAGCATAATTGAGTCATATAGTTAATGTTTTTATATCAAACTGAAGCAACACACGAATTTTCATCTTTCTCATTCTACTATTTAGGGCCTTCAATTTTTCGTAAAAACGCTTATTGTGACCAAATTATCGCACCGATCAAGTTGAGCCTTGTAGCTTTTGATTGTGACATAAATTTGCATATTCTGAACAGTTTTTAGTTTTCTAGCTGCATTATTTAGTGTCATTTATTTTTTTCTTGAAATAACAAATGGTTCAAATGGCTCTGAGCACTATGGGACTTAACATCTGTGGTCATCAGTCCCTAGAACTTAGAACTACTTAAACCTAACTAACATAAGGACATCACACACATCCATGCCTGAGGCAGGGTTCGAACCTGCGACCGTAACGGTCACGCGGTTCCAGACTGAAGCGCTTAGAACTGCACGGCCACACCGGCCGGCCTTGAAATAACATATTTGGCAAAACGTATTCACCTGTCCTTCTGAGATTTAACAATTTTAATATTAATATACGAAAGTATATACTGACAAAGTTTGGAAAAGCTGTTTCCGGTTTTAATTTCACTCTTACGTTATAGCAAAATACTTTGTATGCTACGCACACTTACGTTATGGCGACGTGTCGCTAGTAGCAGTGACATGGGGTAAGTGCCGGCATACTCGCTCACTTCTGTACCTCTCAAAAGATACAGCGACAGTTTCACCACATGCTCTACTTTTATGCTTTCAGTATCTCATCACGTGATCACAACGACAACAAGCTGTATTCAATGGGCAATCATCACAATGTTTTATCAGTGTACAAAATGGCTTTAAATCTTTGGGGCAAAAAAGTGTCAGTTACTACGGAAACCACATATTCAGTAATTTGCTGGGACGTGTAAAAAGATTAGATACAGAAAAAGAAAAGAATTTTCACGAGCCTAGAGAAATTACTGGTAGCTTAATCCACCTGATGTGTTGACAGCTTCTTTTGGAGCCTTACACGAACTCACATAATGTAGAAGTACCTTCATTACAATCCGTGTAGGTAAGCATTATTAGTTTTATTTTGATAATGTTTGACTACAATAGACTAGAAGTTATATGTACTTAAGTGTGGATAATTTTTTTGTAATGTTAATTTTTACAAGAAAATGTAATTTGTGTATGTTTCATACACTGAACACCATTTCAGGTACATGGAAGGAACATTTGTACAACTCTTTTGTAAATATTTGTTATTTACATATAAATTTCTTGGATATAGGTCTATGGAATGAACAGTGCACGTAAGCTAATCTGATAGCTTAAGATTACAGCTTTACCATAAGGGAGCAAATTACGTTCAAGAAGATAAAATTTGGATTTTGCACCTCTCCTATTTAAAGCAACACATCTATCTTAAAGAGATTTCAAGTTGTTATAAGCAACAATTTCTATCATATAAACAGAATATATGGAAATAATTTTGAATTATGTAGGAGAAAGGGCTGAGAAGATGAACAGAAGGAATTTAGGTAATCTGGAGAAAATCTATGGAAACACACTAACATTAGTAGTGAGAATTTGCTTCCAACTAATGTAACGTCCGGCTGATATAGTGCAGTTAAAGGTTTTGCAGCAGCAAACAAAATTCTGAGTTCAGCAGGAATGAATGATACAAATATGTGTCTCAAATCTGAAGTAATTGATGAAGTAATCCATCGCCTTAACATGCAAAGTATATAAAAGTATATGGTCTCGAATAAATGATCAGGTTGTCTTTCACAGAAAAAAACAACGGAAATTGTATCAACACAGCCAATTTGACTGCTCCAGATGTGTTTCAACTGGAAAAATAATAGAGTACTACAGTCATGTGTCGAGATTGTAATTGTGAAACTGTTGACATCTGTAAAAATGTTCTGGAGAACATTGAGGAGTATAAATCGTATGTTGAAGGTTCAAAAGGAAAGTGAATGAAAAGTTGCTGTAAAAAAAAAAACCTGGACCCACAATTTCTTTCAGAAACAATAGGTATTGCCAGCATGTACACTTGATTTATTTGCTTTTCTGAGATTCCACATGTCTTACATATGATGTAAATTACATCGATCGGTAAGACTTCTATTAATTATGTTCTGTTTTTACTGTTTTACAAATATCGTTTGAATTAGGGTGTAATGCTAATAAATGTGTTGAAACAAAATATTATTTATTAATATGTATCTGAAAAAAACATTTTTCGCCATTTGTGAACTTCAATACTTACTTTATATTTGGAATTTTTTACAAAAGATCTTAAACTACACAGTGGTTAGCACACTGGACTCGCATTCGGGAGGACGACGGTTCAATCCCGCGTCCGGCCATCCTGATTTAGGTTTTCCGTGATTTCCCTAAATCGATTCAGGCAAATGCCTGGATAGTTCCTTAGAAAGGGCACGGCCGATTTCCTTCCCCATCCTTCCCTAATCCGAGTTTGTGCTCCGTCTCTAATGACCTCGTTGTCGACGGGACGTTAAACAGTAATCTCCTCCTCCTCCTCTTAAACTACAATGAAGTATATCAAAGAGTTGTTAATCATTTTCCACAAAAGGCAAGAGTTGGGATGGAAATACTGATCCGACACACGCAGTTAAACGTTAAATTCAATTACACTTTCAATAAGCTGCTTAGGTCATTTCTAACAAACATGCATGAAGATATACATTAACAGTTCAGACGACCAGTACAAGCACAGAAGAAAAATGTTATGAAGAGACTTGTACCATGCATACTTCACATACATCACACTACTTCAAAAATCTTCCAGTGCCATTGCACATACGGTCTAGAGATGTGAGAATAGTGATGAAGTATGTGATGTAACTAGTTACAAGTATAATGTTAGAAGACTTCTAACTACATGTGTGACAGGTTCAGTAATGTTACAGACTTTATATGCACTGCCTGTTTGACTATAGATGTGTAGTGTTATGTCTATATAGAAATGGAGAGGTTTTCATAATATTCTGATAGAAAATACTTATAGATTCTAAGCCTTACGCCACACACTTTCGTAAAGATTTCACAGGTGAAGTGAACCAAGAAAACGGATAAAATTTATCCTTTCTAATAGTTACAAGTTAGGTTATGTAATACAGGACAATATTTATAGTTCGTTTAATCACTTATTGTACGTATGGGAAAATACTGTAATTTTTAGGGTTAATTAATTCAAGTTTTTTAAATTTTTGATACTTTATTCCAAATTTGATTTTGTTGGATTTGTTCAATTTAACACTGACAACTTTATACATTAATCTCACCTGCAATCTACTCATCATGTTCGTTGACTGATACTGAAATGAAAGTACCTACTTCAGAGAATCCTTCATGCATAATCCGAGGCCTACATTAGTTTACAGCATGAGACTGCAGCAATTGCGTTTAGTGTATCACTATTGAAAAATTAGATTAGACTGCACAGCTTCGCTACAAGTCAAACAGCTTCAGACTGTCGACTGCCCATCAACAATGCAGAAACCATTGTAAAACCATTTTAAGAAAACAATGACTTCAGCTGTCACTCCGTGTTTCGAAATATAATACCTCTTTTGCCTTTCTGAGGCCATTTCCTACAATGTACAAATGTTTGGTGTTGCTGTGTGTACAATGAAATTAGAGAAGTCGTTAAATTGTTTTCTGTTATCTTTATTAGAAACTGCATTACCAATAAAGTTGTGAACAGTTGCCATCCCTTTGGATCAATATGAAAGAGTGATTCATTTGACTAATGGAAGGGAATGAAATGGTGAGGGTAGCTGTGAAAGCTAACCTTTTACGTTGATTGTGTGGGCATTCCCATCCTTGTATTTGTAGTTGATACTGAGAGCGACCAGTATAACAAGGAATGAAACAACATTTTGCTCCAGCAAGGAGGGCTGTGTTGTTACACAAGGTGTTCAAGAACCGCATCGTTCACAATGATAACTGAGGAAGTCAGGTAAGAGGTCACGCAGGCTTCTAAAGAAGCAACTGTAATCAAATCTCCAAGTGCGGTCACATGTGAATAAACAGACTATCATGACTGTACAGTCTTTGCAAGAAGATACGGATACCTAAACCTGTCTGGGGATGAATCGTTGTCGCAGTACGTGCATAAGCCTGGTACCTCGGATGCTGAATGTTAGTTAAAGCGGAAAAATGAGAAAAATGAAGTGCTCCAATGACGTTATTGGTTAGGGGACTCGGTGTATGATTGTTCGGCTGTTTCGCGTGGCTCTCTATTATTTGCTTTGTTTTATTATTACTCGCGTAACAACTAATATATGAGATAAAATATGTTGCTACGAAAAGAGCCCCGAAATACCTTTTAGTGATGCTGTGCTGTGACTTTCTTTGGATCATTAATTTTCAACAAAACAAAATAGATTATGTTCTTATTGTTCTGGATCTGGCTTTCTATTAAAGGAACATTTTTTCGTAACTCGCCATAACGTCCAACATATCTTCCTGACTTTACAGTTATTGAGAAGGTTACTGAAAATTATTTCGTTATCAGTACTGATGCTACAGTACGCAATGTTTGTTCAACATCAAAATTTTGCAGTTGATTTTTGTTAACAGTAAAATACCAATAAGTACCACGACTAACACGAGAACATGAGACTATTATCAGAGAAAAAGATGTTTTTACTATAAGGTTTGCCAGACCAGAACTACGCACAGCAAGATTTCTTTTATGTTATGAAGGTAAATTACCATTTTGCACTGTTAATAATATATTATCAGCAGCCCGCGTCAACCTGTAAAACACATAATAAAATCTGCTGCTCTGCTCTGCAATTCCGAAAGCTGAAAGAAATAATTTTAGTTCACTAATACCTGCCCGCTTCTTTGCGGTATGATTGATTTCATTTAAAGCAGTTTGAATGCGTCGCGGCAGCGGCTCGTTCGTTCGTAGCGCAGCTCTGCACCACTAATAATATTTGAGTAACTGAAAATGTCTTAAAGGGATGGGATAAAATACCAGGCAAGCTTATTACAAATCATAATGCTAGGTTTCACTAAGTAACTCTATTCAAAACATTTAAACAAGTCAAGTTATTACACACCTTTCCAAAGCTATGTCTAATGGCGTCCCTCTCACAATCTTGACAAAAGAATGCTATGCAAGCGTTCAATATAACGTCACAGGCTCTTCCTCCTCACGTAACTACAAGAAGACGACAGAGAAATTAATGTTCGTTCTGTTCTATTTATACTAGTCACATATTCTCATCTTTGTTTGATATTTAATAAGTATCGTCTGTGGCGGTTTCAGTACTCGCCGACACAGATATTATCTAAATAAAAAAAAACCAGTACATAATTCTATACAAGAACAAAACATGACATATAATGGTTTCTCTTTATTACATAATATGTCTTTTGATAAGAGACGTTACAGCTGCGTGACGTATTTTTATTTGTCGTCACTTTGGCGACTTGTGCATCGATGAAGCTGAGAAGAAAATTCAAACACCCAGTCTCCAAAATTGCTGACGCTGCCAAGAATTGAACCAGGGGCCTTCGCGATCTAGAAGCAGCAACGTTAACCACTAGGCCTCAAGTTCGGACAAGTGAATTACAAGTAACTAAAACAATACACAATTCACTGCGTCAAATGAAGATGAAATAAACAGGTAGAAAGGCCAAAATGTTATGCATCTTAAAAACGAAAACTAGTTTCTAAACAAGCAAAATAAAGAAACACATACATACACAAGCACAAGCAGATATTTTAATGTCAACTTTTAATAAGAATTACACCTGTCAGGACTATTAACATATTTGAAGAACGTTACCGTACATTTTAACGAGCCAGTGTGATTACTTTCTTCGTCTAGGTTATAAAATAACAATGTTGAAAGGAAATTCTTATCTTGCAGCCGTCGCCGCAATACACATCACACGTGGACATAATGAACGACAAACTAGGCTGGAATGACCGCAGAGGACTAAGTGCAAAACTTCGTCGTATATGATCTACTGCTCGAACTGTGCGACCTGTGAATAAACCCTTACACAATGCTGGGAATTGCTGATGGCATAATAGAATGCTTTGATCTGTAGGAGATCAAGTGCTGTATTCTTGATGAAAATCCCGCCATGCTGATCTAGCTGAACTGCACTTATTGCAATGGAGAACACGAGAGGTGTTTTATGTTATCTCGATCTATATTCGACGCACAATGGGTAATGAACGAGCGAACTAGCTTCAGGAGGGAGACCATCACCGTAAACCGTACGAATCGGCAACTTCTAACTGGTGTAAAGGTAAACTCTTAGTTTCAGTGCGAAAGTTAAAATATTACCCCAAGTTTCTATACCGATTCATGTAGAAGACAAACAGGATGTTTCTAAAATGAATATAAAAAATTAGAGGGCTGGTAGAGTGGGTCATAACAAGTAACTCTGACATAGCAATCTATGTTCATATCCCCTAGTGTTTGGCGGTAGGCGTAATTTAACAGCTTCACGCACCGCCAGGAAGGTAGGCATTTAGCCCGCCATCCAAGTCGAAATGGTGGCAAGTATTCCAGGCGGGATAGCACCAGGGAATTTCTTCCGGCATTTGTTGAGGCTTTGGCAATGCAATGCGAATACCTGTTCTATACCATGTCACACAGCAGAATCTGCTTCGCCCTCCATCAGGGTTTTAACAAAAGGGGACATTCTTGTGTCTGCTACTGTGGTGACTGGATGGAAAATAGAGATCTTTTCTTGGGAGGAAAGGGCAGACATGCACCGTGCTTACAGGATGACGAATGGAAATGGTCTCGCTGCTCTACGGTCGTACGTTCAGTAGTTTCCCAATCGCCAAGTGCCAGATTCACGCACGTTCACCGCCATCCACATTCACTAACAGCGTATGTAATGACGCATGTGGATTTAAGGCTCACATCAAAGCCGGATGCTTTCATTTTGTACGTGATACAGGTGTCAGGATTGTACGGACGCGGTCATCAACGGACAGTGCGCATATCAGATTTTGAGCGCTGGCACAGCTGAAAAACATGCCCTCAACAAGCTTGCGGATTGTTGCTTGAGTAATGGGTGTAAGCCATTCCACAGTCTGGATTGTGGGGAACGAAGATGATTTGCACGCTTACCGTCCTCAGAACGTTCACGCCCTTAACTCAGAAGATTTTACGCATCGCATTGACTTCTGCCAGTGGTTCTTGCAGAAGTGTGACATTCAGACTGAACTTTCGAGCTTTGTACTTTTTGGGGATGAGGTATCCCTTACTGGGGAAGGTGTGTTCAACAGCCACAATCAACTTGAGTGGGCATGAGAAAATAAGAACATCGTCTTTGTTCATGGTTACCAAGAGCACTTTGCTGTTAAAGTTTGGTTCGCTTTGGTAGGCGATAATGTGACTGATACATATATGCTCTCCCGACGACAGAAGGCAAATAGATTCCTAATCTTCTTAGGGTAAATACTGCCACAGTTATGGGAACATGTCCTACTCAACATCCGACAGACTTCTGTTGGAAATGAATAGGGGGCGGTGGATCGATGGCATGGCCTGCACGTTCCAAAAATTTGACGTAACTTGATTTTTTCGTCTGAGGACACCTGAAATCTGTGGTTTACGAAGCACCTATCGAGATAGCTGATAGCACGAAATATGGCAGCCTGTGATGCAATCCTTCTTTGCCAGGGCTGTTTGAAAGGGCGTGACAGTCCGTCAGGCGTCGTTGCACAGAATGGATTCAAGCAGGAGGGAGTAATCTCGAGCAGTTATTGTAACTACTTGTAAATAAAGGCCATGAGACTTCATCCCCACCTGTCTTTTACCTCGATGTCACAAAGAAATAGGAAATATTGCCCTGCAAACTTGCCATCATGGCGACCTAGATGGTGGGTTGTATGTCTGTCTTCGCTGTAGTGCGCGATACTGTTAAATAACGCTAAGGGATGTGCTCATGGGTTGTGATGCGAAAGTTCCTTCCTTTGCCACACTCTACCAGGCCTCTTATCTTTGCTTTCATTTTAGAAACACATTTATAGTATATGTATGCCGATTCTGGTGGACCAAAGAGCATATTGCATTAAAAATAATGGGTTATGAACGAATATTCTACTTTCGCAGTATCCCCCCCCCCCCACCAAAAATGTATTTATACCCCCAAAACGAAATTATCATTTCAAAAATTTAAAAATTAAATTAAAGACCTCTAAAATTTATTCAAAGTCGTTAACATGGAACACTCAAGTTTTGTTCGTTTTTTTATCCTGATAAATAAAATTTAATCCAATAATTTTATTTGTTATCATCGTCATTTATAAAGATTCTAGTATAACACTCTGGAAGAATAATTTTAGATGTATCATCCGAAAGTAATAAAGCCTTTTCTCCAAATTTAGTTGGTAAAATTTCAGCTTTTGAAATGAGATGAGATTTGTGTTTTTAAGCTCTGTCAATTTAGTGAACACTTCTGCACAACCATAATTGTTAAGTTCAGTTAACAGATCTCCAGTGGTACCTTTCATGTTCATTTTTGTTCATACAGAAAAAAATTAATAGTTTTCAGTTTCTATCTTCTCTAGTTTTCTGAAAATATTTCAAAAGAAAATGAAAACAGGAGGTTAGAACTTCTTTGATTTTTCTAATTTTTTATTCATTTATGCAATTAAATATTTTCAATAAGCATTATATGTTGTAATCATAAGTTAAATTCCTTTACAATGGATGATAATATATAAGACTGTATCATTAGGTATTTTTCATTAAATAATGAAAAGATTCTTTTTTTGTTAGGGTTTCAAAAACAATGAAAATAAAGTAGGGCATATCAAATTCGGTAGAATTATAATAATTAGTTCAAAATTTCTTTTTCCTTGTAATCCAGCAAATTCATTTGTTTGTAGTTCAAAGAAAAAATTGGAATTTTTTTTGGGGTGTTTTAGTCTTTCCTGTTCTAGTTCAAGTGAATATTCTGCTTCATGTTTAACAATTGGGACACGAATTTCCATACTGTTAACAACAATTTTATCTTATTTTGAAAGTGTAGTATTATATTATCAGTAGTCCAACAAAGAATAGAATATTCTTGTCCTTTTCTTGAACTCCAAGTAAAATTTACTGTAAAATCACCCCTCATATAATTTCTTTACAATCTTTAAAAAATCCACCAAGCAATTCTAATAGATAAAGAACTTCATGTTGTTTGATTTTAATTTTGCCATTGTTAAGAATATGTCCCTCCATATTTAATTGATTTGATACAGATGAAGTTAATTGAATAAGAGCTGAGGAAGACAAACTGATGTTCTATTCTAGAGAAAATATAGTTTCCTTTTTTAATTGTAATAACACGAAACAACTTCAAAACATAATTATCAATCAGTTTAATATTCGATTTAACAGTTTAAGCTGAAAAATCTCTTCCATCTATGTGAATAGTATCAAATGTCATATAAAGTTGTGAGTAATTAGGATGAATCCAAACATCATCAATTTTAATATCGATCTCTGCTTCCTTGTAAGGAAGATCTAAATTGATTTGGTTCATGATTTATTAAGGGAAAAATTTATTAAGGGAATAATTATTAATTCATTTCTAAAATGAGTGTTACATAACCACCATTAAAGTCAATCAAATTATCATTTTCATCAGTTATAGTTATTTCTAAATTCTGAATAGTATAAAAAACTGGAAAATTTATATGATGATTTGTTTCATAAATTATTAGAGTACCAAATTTAGCATTAGATTTAAATGAAGCAATAATATTAGTTTCTCCATGAAAATGGTTATTACCATAACAGACATTCCATCAGCTAGATTAAAGTTTATATTTATTAATTCAAATCGAATAATTCATGAACAACTTCAACAACAGTATTTTATTTGCATTAATAATTTGCTTATTAAATCCTATCACATTCGCAATATTATCTTATATTATGTCCACACATAATTTTCCATCATTTTCGATAACAGTTCTAAATAAATTTTCATCTGCTTTAATATGAATTTTTGGCTTTTTCGATTGAATAAATTTTTCAAATTGTATTGAGCAACAGGAATTTCTATCGCTTCTCCATCCCAATACATTTCATTATTTTTTGATGTAGTATTTGGAGTTAAAAAAAGTTGAATAAAAACCAACTAGTGAAACACTTTTATAAATTTCTCATATTGGTACAGATAATCTGTTTTTCAGAGCAGATGAATTATCACTAAATTGAAACGATCGCCTCATTTATATTAGTAAACATTATGTGAGTAAATGACAAATGGGGAAGCAAAAATAAGAATTCCTGAAAAGAAATTAGAAAATAAACATGATGAACTTTTGCCAAATTCTATTTGATGTTTAATTATAGGAGCAAGTGGTTGTGGAGAAACAACATTAGTGACTGATAATTACATTCTAGCACTGGGATGGTTACCTTGGAGGAAAATTAATCATTTGTATATCTATCCTAAAAGTTTAAATCAGTCAAAATATCAAGATCTTATAAAAAGATATGAAAAAATTGAAGACTTAATTACTGTAAAATTGCTGCTTTTATTGAAAACAAAGATAAAATTATTCTGTTAGATAAATGTGAAAATAATTCAGCTGTATTTTTTGATGGCTTTGTACCTGAAAATCAATTTATAGTTAGAGAATATTTTACTAAGGGAAGATATAAATGGACAGAATGTTTTTATTTAAGTCAAACATATTCAAAAATACCAAAACACTTAGTTAGACATAATTCTAATTCTTAAAATATTTTTTGAGAAGACGGTACAAATTTAAATCATATTTATCATGAATTTGTTGGTGGCAATTTAAAGTTGTGTAGTAAATGTTGGAATAAAATTAAATTTGCTTTTGTTATGATAGATATGACAAGAAACAGTAATAATGGTAAATACACAGAAAAGTATAAAAATTATTTAAACACTGAACACGAATGTTGAATTTAAATGTTAAACATAAAAGTTGAATGTGTCCACTGAACACAAATGTGAAACATGCATCATGATCATAAAATAAAAAACAATTATTAAGTTTTTATCCTTAATAAATATTTGTGAAATACGATCCAAAAGTTGTTAAAAAAGCCAAATGAAATAGTAGAGCAAAGGAACAATTAAAAGAAGAATTTAACAAATGGGAAAAGCAACCAAGAATAGAAAATGAAGAAATTAAAAAGATAAACCAGTTACCGATAAAATTGAAAAGATAACCAAGGATCTGAAGGATTAGGAGAAAAAACTGTAAAGGCCATTGAAGAAAATAGAGAAGTTGAGAAACAAATGGATCCCAATAATTGACATTATTTAGAAAAATTTAATGCCATCTCATGAATTAATCAACATGATAGTGAAGGAAGAGATAATTCATTAAGTGAATAATAATAAATAGTTTGTTAGAGAATTATTGAAAAGAAAGGACCAAATTAAAGACAAAGATGTTAAATAATAAATCAAAGTGACAGAACACTAGAATTTATCAAGTATAGTGATGACCCAGCTGTTAGATTATGACCTGTTGGTCCTTATAAATGTATTGGTAAATTGCCAGTAGTATTCAATGGTGATAAACTAAAAGTTGGTGAAAACAATATGAAGGAACAGAAAGATCTATGAATCTTTTAACTAAAGAACAAATAACTAGTCACAGAATTTGATTGTCTTGATTTACAAAATTATCCTAGAATTTTACTCGACTCAAATGCTGTATATAACGAAAATAATCCAAATAAAATTAAGTTACATAAATGAAATAGATACAACAATTTGATTAAAATATCTGTTGAAAAATATTTACCTAGATTTCCAGAAAGAAATCTTGATCATTCCTTAGGAAATGTTTCTGAAGGTCATGGTAAAAAAAGTATTTAGTAAAATCAATGTGTTGAGCTCGACAATGTTCATCAGATAATTGATAGACTAGCATTGTAGAATTAACTGAAAATAAAAATTATCATAATGAAAAAGTAGGAATCACTCAAATGTTAACTGTAAAATTTAGTGATTCTATTTTTAATAATCCAAAAAGAAAGTTAAATTTTTGACTAATTTACCATAAATATTTTGGAAAAGTGAAAAATATGAAAAAGGATTATTGATACTTTATTAATATATTACCATTTCAAATGTAACTTCCAGGCTATCGATTCTGTGGCCTGGGAACAAAATTAGAAGAAACATTAGCTAGAGGAGATAAAGGAATTAATCCATTAGATGAGGCATGTAATGAACATGATATATTCTATGGAGATAATAAAGATTTAGAAGAGATGTGAAGCTGATAGTAAACTTCAATTATTTGCAAAAGAAAGAATGCATGCTTCTGATGCTTCATTAGGAGAAAAAATAGCTTCAATTCCAGTTAGTGGAGGAATTCAGTAACGTATGGTAAACAGTAATTAGGACTGGGTATTGAAAATGGGGTATCATAAAAATTAATTATTAATTTTTAATATACATAACTAATAGTAACGAAAAACAATGCAATACTGATTTTATTGTGCCCAATATTGACAAAACTAAACAAAAATCGATGAAACCTAAACTCAATATTAACAATAAAACAGGATAAAACTTTATAATTGATGCACATAACAGAAACGTAGAGAAAAAGATGGTAAAAATTCACTTGTTACATTGGCTGTTCCTGATGTGAGAAAAATCATTGAGCATCTTATGAAAAAGAAAGAAGATAGACAACTATCTCAAAACAAAGGTGGATTTCTTCTGTTACTTTTGGCTGCATTATCATATTCTTCTGCTCTTGGGTCACTACCTGGCAGATCTGCAGCAATTACAAATGTGGTTATAGATAAGAATAAAAGTAGTAAACAATATGAAGAATAAAAAAGATCTTCAACATTTTGCAGCCCTGTCAGCAACTGTGTAAATATTAATTTTAATTTTAATAATTAAGAGCCTTAGTTGCACCGTTTGCCTAGAATTCACCTAGGTTTCAGTCAGGATAACCCAACCTTCATTCAGACTAACTAACTACCATTGATTGATTGGCGACTCCATGGGGTGTCCAGTGCACCACGACCAGATAATGGATATACTTAGAAGGAGAGACAGCATTGGTCGTATTTTTTTGTTTTATTAACCGCAAAATCGATTTTCGGTCACTTAGTGACCACCCTCAGTTCTGTAATATAAATGTAAATTGGTAAGCACTGGTGTCAACAAGCTTGTCCATAGTGCACATAGTCAAGCTAAAACCACAAATCCATAAATTATTGTCAGACTATAAAACTTAACTGGAACTGCCTCAGCCCCATTAAACAACCCCAACGCAGCAGCCATGAATTCAGTACTACTGAAAAGGACTTTCCAAAAGTTTTAAATAAGGATGGAAATAAAGAATTTGTTCAATGGCTAAAATGTGGCAATTCATAAAATAATTGCATAAATAAAACTTATGTAATTTTTTAAAATGTAATAGAAAATTATGCATGAATGGATAGTGATACTCATATTTTAAAAATGTTTGACTTAGAATATAATATTCATTATGCTTGGTGTTTCATTAATGAAGATATACTTATATTTTGGTATTCAAATCAAAGTTAGAAAAATAACTTAATGACAGGATCAATTGAAGATAATAAATATGAGTTGTTGCAAAACATATGGTTTTTATTAATTTTGAATGTGAGTTGTATATTTCTTCATGAATATTATTTTAAATTCAGTTACGTAAAAGGTATATGGAATTTTAGTTTTATATTTTAAGAAATCATTGATTTTTTCAATCACTGACTTTCATTATTATTGGAAAAGTTGAACCTTGGTAATGTAGTGAACACTTAACCTTGTATTTTTTCAAAAAAAGATGAATTTTTGTAAGGTAGATGAGTAGTTGGGGCTTAAAACTGGTGAATTTATATAACAGTAATCAATTGTACTCATATATAATTATCAGAATTGTTGAAATAATTCTGATGAGTTCAATCCTTAAAGAATCTTCCGTTCATTGACATAAATTTACTGAATTGGGTATATAATTAATTTTAAAAAATTATTTGCAATTTATATATCTCTCAAATGACAATATACTCATAATTAAAATCATGTAATCTTAAAATAACAAAGATTGGTCTTAGATATTGATCGCTTGGTTGTGCAACAACATGTGCTAACAAGCTATTTATTCTTTCATTTCTTTCATATAAAATTTATATCGCTTTATGAAATTGTTGATCTAATTTTTGTATATAATTATGCTTAATTTTGTTCAGTTCCTTTAATTATTTTATTTGTCATTTACAGATTCATTTTACATTAATATTTGTTTGGTATTCACCATGTCTCCGAACGGATGGTAAAACTACTTCATAAAACAATTCTTGGAGATTTTCTACTAATCTCATTTCTGGCTACATAATTAAATAGTATTATCCTTGTTTATTTATAAAATTTGTATCTGACTGTAAGGATAGCTGCAAGCTATGCATAATTACTTAATAATTTTTTGGATTTGTCTTTAACATTCTATTTCAAAGTATTTCCCCAATTAAAACATTCCAGTATATGATAAACATCTTTTGCTTTGAACTATGGATTATCTGTTTTATCAATAATTATCATAACTTTTTCTCGTTGTATATAGCTGTATGACTTTTTAGATCAATAAGCGACATCATATATATAGTAAAAGGTGATATATTTTTATTTCTTAATTCCAATAATTTTTCCTTGCAAATGGAAAGCAAAAATAAAAAGATTTGTTCATTTTGCAATCAAGGAAAAGAGATTCATAAAGAAATTAAAATGTGAAGACAATATGCAGTCAAAATTGAGCTTCATTGACCACATAAAAAGAAAAAAAGGATACAGGGAAAATAAATAAGAATGAATAAAACAAATTGTTCATAAATGGCCCAATAAAACATTTCTCAAAAAGAAAAGAGAAAGAAATAATGAAGAAGTTGAACGTTTTTGAAGAAAATTCGTTTGTAAAATTTATTTGGAAATTCATAAAAAATTATCATATCTTATTATAATATCAAAAACTGATTAATTTTTGTTTTGTTTAAATCTTCTATGCAACTGTTTAGTACCCATAAGAAATCTTATTTTATTTGTGTTAATCTATAATGACCACATGGTAATGTATTAAATCCATCTGGTAATATAACATGTATATTATCAGCAGCACTTAGAACAATTTTCTTACTTTCCACTGAATATTATTCATGTTTAAATGATCTAATCAAATTAATTTTTCTATATGTTTTTATTTTGTTATCTAAACAGTTTTTATATTCAGCAGAACTAATTTTATTTTTGACAGCAGATTTCTGACTACTTAAGATTTTTTCTCTCCTTCATCACAAACTTTATAAGCATACATTTTCGATCGTAAACTATGGTGTTCTAACGTATTTTTTTCACAACTTTTTATCTTTCATATATCGTAAAACTTAATTATTTACTTGTGGAGTTCCAGTTGTGTCACTTGTGTCAAAGTAATCAGTCATAGATATCATATATTTATAAAATTTTTGACTTGTTATATCATGAAAGAATCAATATCCATATAGCATATACAGACATTTTACTATAATTCGGTTTCATAAGAGTATAATTAAAATCTTGTATTCTTATTTTCGAAATATCTAGAATGCATATTCCAATATGAATTGTTTTGTCAATCATTATTTTAATTTTTTTCATGTGCACTGCTATAAAATTTTCTGAAACTGCATTAGTAGATTCATAATTGAAATATAAGTCATATATTTTCTTGGCTCCATAATTATTTTGTATTTTGTCAATTACTAATATTTTCCATTGATTTCCAAATGCTGAATTAATCATTAACTTCTAGAAATATTTTTCAATATCTTTAGTTGCTGTATTCTTATTTCTGTATTAAAATTTCTTTAAACAATCTGATTGCTCAGATGAAAAGATTCTATGAATTTACTGTAATATTATGCCAAGATTTAAATATTGTTTAAGTTAACTGTGTAAAATATAGATTTCTTCATTATTTTAAGTTGTTAACAATTAATTTCCACCTGCTGGTCGAAATGGTAAATCTTCATGCAAATCATGCAATTTCATTGAATATTCAAAATTAACTTCTAAAATACAACCATGCTTAATATCATCTGCCATTTTAAGTATTTTTTCAGCTTTAAAATGTTTTGTTTCTGATCAACTGAAATCTAAGCATCTAAGTATGGAAAATTATTTGATTGTTTTGCTAGCTTAAAATCTTTCATGTAATTATTTTCTGGTTTAGTGTATCTTTTAATACTTAGAGAAATTGCATCCTGAATACCTTTCTCAAGAAATAAAACCGTATCATAATTGTTTAAAAAATGTAATCCAATTTCTGACATTTTTAGCATAGAATTCCAAGATAATCCTGGTACAGTAATATACCAAGTAAGATAGAGTTTATGCTCACCTTCAAAATTTTCTGCTGCTTCTCTACATTGTTCTTGTCTAAGAGTGGAACATAATTTATCAATACTTGTAGCAATAAATTTAAATATATCCAGAAATCTTAATGACAATACATCTTCAACATATTTACTAAAAGATATACATTTTTGTTCACTATTTGGAATAGGATCAATATTTTTATTATCTATTGCCAATTCTCTGCAAAACAAATGAAGATCGTAATTTGTTAAATTTTGAATGTAAATTGGAATATATTTAGGATTTTGATAGTTCAGATTACAATCTTCATGTGCAACTCCTCGATATCTTCCCTTTTAAATAGCAATGATATCTTACCTTTTCCACTTTTAATACCTTTCTTTTCTTGGATATAACAAGTTTTTGAAATTATAAAATTTATTTTTTCTTTATTTGTCATTAGAATATTTCCTCGATATGTTTAAGCTGTTTGTCTAGATTCTTCTTCTTACATTTCTTTGCTGCATCTTTATCTGCATATGGAATAGGATCTCTATAATAATGATTCGAATATTTAAGATAATAACTGAATGAAATTGGTAAATGTTGTTTTTATTGGGATTGGCATGAGATTTTTCAGGAATTCGTTGACATGTGTTAATATCTTTTAATAAACATTCAAAATCTGCATAAATTACAAAAAGTATCCTTAATGAATTATAATAATTTTTATTTTCAATTTTTCCCCTTTTACAGATGTATCTATTTTTACTTCTTTATGTTCTTTGCAATAGTTCTCATGATTATATAATTTTTCTTGTGAATAAAAATATTTTATATATAGGTCAGAAAGATAAATTTAATGTCATTTTGAGTTGCTTGTGAACTAATTCATCTAGATACATTTTTATCCCACATTAATATGAATTACTTTCATATTTAATCAGATGAAGGTTAACAAGTTTTTCTTGTTTATTTTGTGTATGGCAAAGAGGATGTAGAAGGATTGTTTCTTCTTCTTCATTGCTTTCATGTGCATAAACATTATAAGAAATATTTGATTTCTTTTCAAATTTTAGAATATGTCTTAACAGAACTGGAAAACTAATTTTCTCTTTTTCAAAAATTTCAGCTAATTGTAATCTAATATTTTGGTAATTACTAACTCTTTATGCAGGAACATTTGCTAGACATAAACCTGATTTTGTTGAATAAAGAAAAAACTTTTTATCCGTTTTTTGGTAAATCGACAAGATTGCAACCCTGAGTTGATACCAATGGTCATCACTTCTCACACCTTCTACAAAGGGACAATCATGACACCTTTCTGATTTTCATTGACCTTCAGAGAAATTACTGTTACACTTCACTGGATTTTGTCTTGACAGCTGCAATCAGAAAATAAGTACCAAACTATAGCATCCCATTTAAAAAAACAAAGTTGAACTTCATATCTCTGACTAGCAACAAACAACCCTCATATTATGGCCCCTGTTACTACTTTTGTCTCACAAATTTTTCAGCTCCTATCATACATAGGTGGCAATAGTTAGTGACTCAACCTGTATAAAGGGTGTTTACTACACCTTTGAATTTTATCAGTCTATGCTCCACATCTTCATACCCAGGTATGAATATTTTAAGTTGACTGCTCAGATAATCTCTAATGTGGTTCTTGTCAAACTTGGCATGCACACTTGGCATCCTACTTAGCTGAATATTCCTTTTAATATCTGAACCCACAAAGTTCTTACAAAGTGATCCCCACAGACTAGCTCCATAAACTATTTTCATGACCATATCAACACCTGTTATCAGTTTCATTTTAATACACAGTCTAATAAATAACGAAGCATCTAGAGTGGGAGGAGGGAACAAGAAGAAACTTCACAGGTTGAGAGGGTACCATTATCATCATCTACATTCATAGATTAGGTTCAAGGAATCTGATTTGTCTTCATCTCCTCAGATCCATTGTTTCCTGTGCCGTCCTCCATTGCTTACTCCTTTGGGTATAAATAGCAAAACGTTTTTGAGATATCTTCCTTCCTGCACACTGTTTACACTTTCATTCTGTTTCTGCTTATGTGTAGCCATTCTTTCACTTATTGCAAATACTTTAAGCTCATTTTTAATATCTTCATTTCTTAGACTAACTTCTAGTTTGCATCCTTTGTCCGATCTGAGAAATTTCATTTATGATGTCACTACTCAATTTATGTATTCCTTGATTGCTGTCCAGTCGGGAGCTCCGTAAAGGTGCACTGAAATAGCCAGTGTTTCACAGAGTTTCAGTTGGGTTTTCCATCTATTTGTTTAATGGTTTATATTCATTCACAGACATCCTGAGGTCATGCACGATGAAAGGAAATGTCGCAACCCAAATAGTTAAAATTTTTAATTTGCTCTCTTATTTGTTTTGTTTACTATTTTTGATAGGATCTGCTGTTTCCCTTTTCTATAGATATTTCCGAAGTTATAATTTTTACAAATGTTCTTTAATTTTTCGTTGTAATTATTTTTCTGTAGTGGCTATTATATTACATGTGTGTGTGTGTGTGTGCGTGTGTGAGTGTGTGTGTGTGTGTGTGTGTGTGTGTGTGTGTGTGTGTGTGTGTGTGTGTGTGTGTGCGTGCATGCTTACGTGGATGTGTTCCACATCTCCTCATAAACTACTAGACCGATTCAAACTTGGTACACATATACCTTAAGCCTAGTTTACACGACGACATTGGGTTGCGCCACTTGTTGCATGGAATGACTTGCACGCAAGTGGTTTCATATTTTACTGTAGACACAGTGACACCAGTATACACTTTAGTTTCGTAGTGTTGTGGGTCCCTGAGTCGTGTCTGAAATGAACGTTTTGGCAGCTGCACTTCACACGAGTTGTGATGGAGTTAAAGCTTGTTGCGTGGAATCGCTGCATAAGAAAAAAATAAGAAACGTGTTTCGATTCGTTTCTGGCCGAAGAAAAGACGTCAGCACGGTTGCTCAGCATCCTTGGTAAAATAATTTATAACGGAAGATCCAAGAAGTTCTTTTAATTATCTTAGAATGTCACTAGAACCGTTCACAATTCTTCTAAATAGAGTTAATTTTCTGATAAGGAATAAAGGTATTGTAATGCATGAAGCACTGTCACCAGAACTGAAGTTACATATCAAATTGTGTGCATTACAATCGAGAACACTCGGCATGCTATAAGATGCGGTTTTAGTTGTTGATGACGCTTTTCCATTAACACCATTAACTATCAACATTAACAGTAATAATTGTTGACATTAACAGCAATAATTATTCGAAGCAGGCAGCGTTAAGAAGAGTATGGTTTGCA
Organism: Schistocerca serialis cubense; assembly: GCF_023864345.2. Classification (NCBI taxonomy): domain Eukaryota; kingdom Metazoa; phylum Arthropoda; class Insecta; order Orthoptera; family Acrididae; genus Schistocerca; species Schistocerca serialis. The sequence continues at coordinate 920,409,805 of NC_064638.1, read as the reverse complement.
AACTACTCTCTTGAAGGTAGGTCTGTACAGTGGCAATATTTCAAAATTCTAACGTATGTGAATGGGGAGCACTGCTGCGACGTTTTAAATAGATGAATATTGAATAAAGAATGCTACTTCCTCAATTTGTATAGCCTTCCCTCCTGTCAACAATATTCCTTAACAAGGAGTTGGCCAACTCGAACGATGGGATTTAAGTCTTGTAGACGAGAACATTGCCACAGCTAGAATTACGCTTGCTTAATTTTTCTTTATTCTGTTGTACACTCCTGGAAATTGAAATAAGAACACCGTGAATTCACTGTCCCAGGAAGGGGAAACTTTATTGACACGTTCCTGGGGTCAGATACATCACATGATCACACTGACAGAACCACAGGCACATAGACACAGGCAACAGAGCATGCATAATGTCGGCACTAGTACAGTGTATATCCACCTTTCGCAGCAATGCAGGCTGCTATTCTCCCATGGAGACGATCGTAGAGATGCTGGATGTAGTCCTGTGGAACGGCTTGCCATGCCATTTCCACCTGGCGCCTCAGTTGGACCAGCGTTCGTGCTGGACGTGCAGACCGCGTGAGACGACGCTTCATCCAGTCCCAAACATGCTCAATGGGGGACAGATCCGGAGATCTTGCTGGCCAGGGTAGTTGACTTACACCTTCTAGAGCACGTTGGGTGGCACGGGATACATGCGGACGTGCATTGTCCTGTTGGAACAGCAAGTTCCCTTGCCGGTCTAGGAATGGTAGAACGATGGGTTCGATGACGGTTTGGATGTACCGTGCACTATTCAGTGTCCCCTCGACGATCACCAGTGGTGTACGACCAGTGTAGGAGATCGCTCCCCACACCATGATGCCGGGTGTTTGCCCTGTGTGCCTCGGTCGTATGCAGTCCTGATTGTGGCGCTCACCTGCACGGCGCCAAACACGCATACGACCATCATTGGCACCAAGGCAGAAGCGACTCTCATCGCTGAAGACGACACGTCTCCATTCGTCCCTCCATTCACGCCTGTCGCGACACCACTGGAGGCGGGCTGCACGATGTTGGGGCGTGAGTGGAAGACGACCTAACGGTGTGCGGGACCGTAGCCCAGCTTCATGGAGACGGTTGCGAATGGTCCTCGCCGATACCCCAGGAGCAACAGTGTCCCTAATTTGCTGGGAAGTGGCGGTGCGGTCCCCTACGGCACTGCGTAGGATCCTGCGGTCTTGGCGTGCATCCGTGCGTCGCTGCGGTCCGGTCCCAGGTCGACGGGCACGTGCACCTTCCGCCGACCACTGGGGACAACATCGATGTACTGTGGAGACCTCACGCCCCACGTATTGAGCAATTCGACGGTATGTCCACCCGGCCTCCCGCATGCCCACTATACGCCCTCGCTCAAAGTCCGTCAACTGCACATACGGTTCACGTCCACGCTGTCGCGGCATGCTACCAGTGTTAAAGACTGCGATGGAGCTCCGTATGCCACGGCAAACTGGCTGACACTGACGGCGGCGGTGCACAAATGCTGCGCAGCTAGCGCCATTCGACGGCCAACACCGCGGTTCCTGGTGTGTCCGCTGTGCCGTGCGTGTGATCATTGCTTGTACAGCCCTCTCGCAGTGTCCGGAGCAAGTATGGTGGGTCTGACACACCGGTGTCAATGTGTTCTTTTTTCCATTTCCAGTAGTGTATATTTGCTCCTAACTCAGTAAATTATGCCCTGCAGCTCAGATACTGTTAAACCATGTATGTTATGATCGCACATGAAGATCTCAAAAGCAGCAATATGTTACTTATATTTGTAATCAGCATCACTGGAATCCCACAAACACCTATGCAAAGCGTAGATATCCAAACAGCGAACACTATTCTCCGTTCTCCACTTCATATTTCAGTTTGTCTACACTCTACGAACACACGTAACCTCAAAACTCATGCAACTGGTTGTCGCCAAAGTTTCAACACGCCGAAAGTGTCTAGTTTCACCATGCGCAGTGGCCGCTAGCTCAGTTGCCTGCAACCTAGTGTGATCGTGTAACCTAGGCGACAATCACTATGGGGGTGAGAACCACCCATCTAACAAAGGGGTCGCGGTGAAAAAGATCCGCAACTCGTGTCGCTTGAAATCCCAAACTTCATTCATCCAGTATTTGTGAATGAGAGCACTTAGCGTCCTGCAACAAACTTTGCACATAAGTTCAAACATCGAAGAAATTTTTTCTCTTTCATAAGTCATGCAAAATGATGAAAGGAGAAAGGTTTATCGCTTACTACTTTTCCAGCTGTTCATGCCGTAAAAACATCGTGTAAGGCAAGATATTATAATTTATTACTTCTTCACTAGTAAGTGTATTCACGACGCATTTTACAGAAAGTATCTACATATACCACCGAATGTAAATGCAAAATTATATCTTTGTACGATACATAGTTCAGGAGCTATGATGTCGTAAACAATGAGATGCGTGAGAAACTGCCGCATGATGCATGACGGTTAAATTTATTACTTCCTTTGATACTAACCATATTCACCATAAATTTCTTGGACGGTACCTACAGAGGCCGCTGAATATACCTTGAAAATTACATCATTGTACGACACATCGTTAAAGAGATATGACGTCATAAACATCAAGCATAAATGCCAGACGCTACGCTGTACTGTTGTGTATGCGCAGCTATAGATAAATACCTGGGCAATGCCGGGCTTCTGTGCTAGGAGCCTATTTGTGTTTTTTTCCTGTTTTGTTTTATGTTCCTAATTCCACTTCTTAGACTTGCCATTTACATATAAACTGAATAAAATAGGGGAAAAATTGCAAAATTGTTTAACTCCTTTGTTAGTAACAGTGCCAGTCTCATTTTGTTCTCGGTTTTTGCTACAAATTTCGTTTCATTGTATAAGCTTTTTATGGCCCTTATCAGGTGTAATATTCTTTGTAATATTGACCAGAGTTTTGTACTATCTAACCTGTCAAGTGCCTCCACCTAGTTGGAAAAAACTATGTACGTCTCATTATTTAATTCTCTTCCTGGAAGTGAATATATCATCGATTATCGTTCGACCAAATCTAAATACATCTGATATTCAGTTAAAATTGTTTCCGCTGTTCGTATCAACGTTGCCTGGAGACAACTCGGTGTCGAGTATAGACTCCTAATGAAAGCTAACCCATAAGTGCTAGAAACAAGAATCACACAGCAAATTCGTCAAGGAAATCAAATACACTTTGGGCAGTGGTGGAGCCTGAGGATGGAGGCTGTGGTGCCACTTTTTCTTACATAAGGCGCAGGCGGTTCATACAGATGCATGCCATGTGTGGGTGAGTACTGTCTTTCCAAAAAAATGACTTCACGATATGTTGCATGACAGGTAACACATGAGAACGACGGATGTCCGTGACATGTCGTTATGGTGTCAGTGTCCTCTCAACCAGAGGTGACCTTGATTCATACCTGATGGCTCCCCACACAGTTGTCGTTGCCCTACTCGCTGACGATTGCCATCCGAGCTAGTGCAGAGCCATTCATCAGCAGTCGATGTTTCACGATCACGGCACAGCTCCAAACGTCTCTGTTGTTGTGCTTATGGTGCTTATGCATAGCACGGTAGTTCCTGTGCTGCCAGTCTCCAACCAGTAGTGTAGCATGGCACAGGTTGTTCCAGGCAGTCCATTAATTGTTCTCAGATGGCAAGGGCAGATGTAAAAGGGTTAAGATGTGCTCGGTGCACAGTACAGTAATCCTCCCTTGTGGTGGTCAGACGCGATCGGCCGGAACCTTGACGACCAGTACGCTTGCATGCCCTCACGTCCCCCTGCAGCCCAACATCGGGCCATTGTCACGTCCGAATGCCCCACGAATTTAGATACAGCTCGATTCGACCAGTGGACCAAATGGAGACCCACAATGAGGCAGGTTTCAGAATCTGTCATGTGCTGATTATGCTTTCTCACGTCAGTACATGCCATCTCAGTGTCGTCCACAGAGATCACTCAACCGCTGACGCTGGTAACGACCTTTATATACTCTACTAGGCCTGGTAACAACACTAAACATGAATAACACTAATGCACTCAGGTGGCCCTTCTACGTGTCGCAGAGAATTGAAAATGTAGTCATTTACGTCCACACCAATGGTGTGTGTGTATACGAACCGACATTGACGTGTAGCTATGTCATTTGGGTGCTTCATTTGTTTGTCAGGGAGCGTATTTATGCTTTTTAATCCAGACAGTCAAAAAATGGTTCAAATGGCTCTGAGCACTATGGGACTTAACATCTGAGTTCATCAGTCCCCTAGAACTTAGAACTACTTAAACCTAACTAACCTAAGAACATCACACACATCCATGCCCGAGGCAGGATTCGAACCTACGGCCGTAGCAGCAGCGCGGTCCCGGAGTGAAGCGCCTAGAAGCGCTCGGCCACAACAGCCTGTCCAGACAGTCAGGTACCCGTATTCAGTGACGTTGTTATCGTCCCGCTGGATACAAAATACGAAACTTTCTACAAAAACGAAAAATTTTGAAGGATATGGCATTCAATACAGATTTTTCCGTCTGTGGTGTTGCTGCGTTATGAACATTGGCAAGTTGTGTTTCTCTGTTTCTCCTCCTTATTACTAGCACTGTATTGCTGTAATTTCTTGTCCCCTTATTGTCCTTTCACATGTCGGCAAAACAAGGAAGTGCGCCGGCCGGAGTGGCCGAGCGGTTAAAGGCGCTACAGTCTGGAGCCGCACGACCGCGACGGTCGCAGGTTCGAATCCTGCCTCGGGCATGGATGTGTGATGTCCTTAGGTTAGTTAGGTTTAAGTAGTTCTAAGTTCTAGGGGACTTATGACCACAGCAGTTGAGTCCCATAGTGCTCAGAGCCATTTGAACCAGCCAAGGAAGTGCACTACCTTTAAGCGATACTGGCAGAATGTTCGGAAAAGTCAACAGCATGAACTTTACAGGTGGATGACGTCGATGGAGAACTCTCGACGACGTCGGAGGGTGGCAAAGGAAGCGTGGGCGGCGTCATCCTACGTCAATGCAGAGGAAGAGGTCTGGCAACACTTTCTTAAATATGTGACAAAATTTTTTATTTCTTATTAATTCTATTGTTGTTTTATTTAAAAATAAATGTATTTATGCAGACATTTACAAAATTTCGCAACAGTTCACAAATGTATTTTTCAGATCGAGATAGGATTCCGCACGATCTTCTAGCGCATTGAGAGAATAATTCACCTAAGAAGTAAATACCGTTAACTTAGTACTACAGCATACTTTTTGCCATCCACAGTACAGCGGATAATAACAGTAGTTTGATGAGCTGAATTACGGTAACGACGACAGGATTTTTTGGATGCACAGTGTCGAGAGCCTCAGACCCCAAACTTTTATATGATAGAGTCTGATTAAAATGACTACAAGTTTAAAAATTGATGGAATTAATATACAATACTTGCTCCCGAACTCACACTCACACGCACAGACACACACACACACACACACACACACACACACACACACACACACACGCAGACACACACAGACATGACATAACAGCAGTAGTTTTATTCATCAGTGAATCAATACTACAAGGCTTTTAGACATATAGTATTTTGCAAAAACAGACATAATGTCTTATGGGATAACAGCAATCAGTGATTTTATAATTTTACTTTAAATCCGTCTTGATTGCAAATTTTTTATTATTCATGAATAATAAAAAATTTGCAATCAAGACGGATTTAAAGTAAAATTAAAAAAACATATAGTATTATCCCTCGCAATATCAACGTGTTTGTCGTAACTTATATTGCAGATGGAGGGGAACATTGCACCTATAAAAAAGTTAATTGTTGTTGACTAATATTAACAGCAGACTTTTTAAAGAGGCATTGATATGTAAATAGGATCCAGAATTTGAAAATATCGCTTAGTGCACTCTCAGTGATGCCAACACACTTTTCATTAACACGCACTATGAAGCTTTGGGGGTGGGAGGAAAAGAGGAGGGCGGGTATACTGTGTGACCAACAAAAAAAAAAAATTAAAAATACAGATTTCCTTAATTATTGTTGACTTTCATCCATAACATATTTTTAAAGAGGCATCATGTGTAAGTAGGATCCTGAACCTGAAAATACTGATATTAAATTCACTGTGAATAGTCATTTATAGGCTACTACTGAGACTTCAATTTGTGGGTTAAGTTTAACTGAAAAATTTAAAATGTTTATGGTATCTGGTAAAATACTTATCAAAAACTACAAATGGGACAGGTAAAATGTTTATGGTATCTGGTAAAATACTTATCAAAAACTACAAATGGGACAGGGTTGAGGTCAGAGATGGTTCCACACACGGGGACAGATCTGGCTACAGGACTACCTCAACATGATGCAGGCACTTCATTGACGCGCCATGTGTGGTCGTGCATTGTCCTGTTGAAAAATGGCACCACAACATTGTCGTATGAGAGTTAACAAATGAGGACACATGATGTCCATGGGATATAGTTACGCCATCATAGTAAAAGGTAAGGAATGAGAAGATTCTGTGCTGAATCGGAGAAGAAAGGAATATGTGGAAAACACTGACACGGAGAAGGGACAGGGTGATAGGCCATCTGTTAAGACATCAGGGACTTACTTCAATGGTACTAGAGGGAGCTGTAGAGGAAAACAGAGATTGGAATACATCCAGCAGATAATTGAGGATGTAGATTGCAAGTGCTACTCTGAGATGAAGAGGTTGGCACAGGAGAGAAATTCGTGGTGGGCCGCATCAAACCAGTCAGAAGACTGACAACTCAAAACGAAATAGAAGTATCCCCGACCTCACTACTAGCCTTGACCTGAAGTCAGGTCCAGTGGGTCCCACGGCATTATAATAAGAGTGACACATCGGAAGGATGGGACCTCAATCCAGGTTGCCATCGTACTCACCGAAGATGGGCGCCCGGAGCGTGCAGAACCACGATTCTTCTCTAAACGCAGTGAGACGATATCCATCAAGAGCCCATGCTGCCCGGTCGTGGCATCACTCCAGACGCAGCCGTTTGTATTGCAAGTTTAACGAAAACCTATGCATGGGACAGTAGTTTGGTTGTCAGGCTATTATTAGACTCTGACTAATGATTCAGGATGATATAGAATGTTGCAGGGTCCCCTAGAACTTAGAACTACTTAAACCTAACTAACCTAAGGACATCACACACATCCATGCCCGAGGCAAGATTCGAAACTGCGACCGTAACAGCGGCGCGGTTCCGGACTGAAGTGCCTAGAACCACTCGGCTACAGCGGCCGGCATGTTGCAGCGGATCCGTTACTTGTTCTAAGATGGTAGACGCAGATGTAAAGAAGTTACAATGTCCTTGGTGCACAGTACGGCGATCCTCCCTTGTGGAGAACTGACGCAGTCGTCTGGAACCTTGATGAGTAGACTGCTCTCTCATTCCCATGTAGCCCAACATCGAACCACAAATTTTCTTATGCACTGTTCGACCGCCCCCCTAAATGAGACCCACATTGAAGTCTCTTTGGAACTGTATCAGGTGCCGACAACGCTGTCTCCCACGAGAATGCAGCATCTCAGTGTCCTTCACAGTGATTATTCAATGTCTGCAGATGTTCACGACCCTTTTAAGACCTACGATATATGGTAACAACAGTAATGCATTCTGGTGACCGTTCTACCTGCCAGAGACAACTGCAACTAGAATTGTGTGATTGTGTGCACGTGTGCGAAGATGCATTGAAATCCGACTGTCTTCTGGATGCTGCACTATTTTTTAGGTAGTGTAAAATGAGAAACACTGACAAACGAATTCTGCAGAAATTTAGATGTACAGGACATAAATGGATGCACCCAAACGACGATGATGCATTTCTTTGTAGTAAAGTGGTCTGACAACGAGAAAGTTCACGTGACGCTACGACCTAGCGACGTTTCATTACTCCTGTACCAGTACCTGTGAACAACATCATGTGTAATATATCGAAGAATATGCACGGACGATATAAAGCGTAGAAAGGCCGTGCTGGCAGGGACAGCGGATAAAGCCCTGGGAGGAATGGAAGGGCTGTAGGTGGAATGCGCACACCGCGACCTATCGGCCTGTGCCAGCAGCAGCCGCCAGCAGCGCCGGCAATGGTTCGCCCGAGGGCAGCGGCGCGGTAAGGCGCTTTAGCGGCCCGCCTGGGTTGGGGGCAGCCATTGTCCCTGGCTCTGCAGCTCACCAGATCACCGTAAGCCGGCAGCGCCAGCCCGCCTCACACCCACCTCTCTTTTGTCTCTACATGCAAACCTGCTCATGGCCCGCTGCCACTGGTCGCTACCCATTCCCGATCACGTCGAAGCGGCGTTGAATGAGAGTTCAGGTGTCAGGTGTTTGTTGTCAGTGCTCTGTTTCGACTCATTTGTGTGGACTTTTTTTGTGTGTGTGTGGTACAATTAGAATGGGAAATATGATTTTTAGGCTTTTACAGGGTGAAAAGTATTTAAATCGACAAACTCTGGCAGGTTGTAGGAGACATCAAAACAAATATTTTTCCCTAATGTCATTTTTTCCTACGAGGGTTATTTAACCTTCTGTCGGGCGCGGTGTTTGTCGCAGCGAGATCGTGCGCAGTGTATCAAATTGATCACACCGTTTATTCACGTGATCATTTATTAAATTCTGTTCACAAAACATATTATAAGTGCCAAATATATTTAAAGAAAGACAAAGATGACATACGAGCACAACTGCGGTAGAAATATTCATCATTCTGATTTCTTATCGTCAATGTTGGGCTTTAGTAACAAATGATAAAAACGTCGCTTTTTCATTTGCTTCTTTATTATATTTCACTAATAAAACACATTACAAACGACAATTATCTTTACAGAAAGGCTATTATGACACTGGAGCAGAACAACAATGATATTACAACTCATTCATTTGTATCATCGTCACTTTTTGACTGTGGTAACAAATGCGGAATTTTTCCGCATTCATAGCAAAAAGGTTCAATGTGTATCAAACAGATAGGCTTCTGACACATTTTGCAACAATATTTTGTCAGTCTTTTTTTTCTGTGCAGGTATTACACCTTTTCCTCTTGATCCCAGTCCTTTGTTCTTCGTTTCTGCTTGTGTCTTCTGCTTCTTCCTTACACGTTGGCCTATATTGTTGTAGCTGCAGTTGAAGATCTCTGTGAATTCCTGAGGTGTCCAAGCATCTACGAACCAAGAGAGGTAGAACTAACGCATGTGAGAGTTGCTTCAGGAATCCTTTTCTTCGGATAAAATTATCGTTGTTGCCATAGTAAATTACTTGTGAATTGATTCCACTCATATTGATCATTGCAAAAAATATGACCATGGGCCAAAGGCACACATTTCTTACTACATTGTATGAAGCGGTCAAATTATCTGTAGTGTCGACTCCACCTTTGACGGTATTGTAAAATGTTACAATAGATGGCTTCTGTTTATCTCCAGTGTCAGCATCTACCGAATTATCAACTTGATGCCAAGATAACACACTTCCCCTTTTTAGAACATAGGAAACTAGAGTACAGCCTTTCTTGAAGCCAAAAAGTGAACTATGGACAGCCCTGCCTTTATTGGTAGCAAATCCCAGAGGAATCTCACGCTTGTTTTTCTTCATCGTCCCAACAAAAGAAAGATTTTTTCTTCTTAGCTCTTCTATCGAACCAATACTAGTAAACCAATTGTCCGCTGTCACATTTCGACCTGACTGATAAATTGGTTCACATAGTCGCAGATCAACATCTGAAGGTTTATTACTAACGTGGTACAATCCTTCTGGCTGCTGCCCAGCGTATATTTCCAGATTATAGATATAAAATACTTTGGAATCCACAAGAGCATATATCTTAATTCCATATTTGTTTGGTTTGGTAGGTATGTATTGGCGAAAACTGCATCTTCCACGGAATCCTTCAAGTTTCTCATCTACTGTAACGTTTTCTCCGAGGGTGTAGGATTTCTGGCAATTCTGTACGAACAGAGAAAATAATTCCCGATTCGCTGTTATCTTCTCTAATTTTCTCCGTTCATCGCGAGTCACACGATTGTCAAATCTAAGGCACTGCATGATGAACTTGAAACGTTTTATGTTCATAACGAAATGAAATTTTTCAATTCCATCCCCATCACTTCCCCACAGATCTTCTAAGCTTTGTCTGTTACTTTTGTTAACACCAGCCAAAAACAGAAGACCAATGAAAGTTTTTGATTCAATAATATCTATAGGTTTTACGTCTCCCTCTCGCTGAAAAGAAGCTTTGATGCTCTCAGTATACTGATTGGTATACAGAACTATAATGGACAAAATGTCGTCACCTATGAGGCAATTCCAACATTCCAAAGGCGTTCTCAATGCTTTCGCTACATCTATAGGACCAGGTAACTTTCGAATAATATTGTGGGCCCTGAAACGTACTCTCTGCGATGGTAGAACTTTATTCCATTTTGTCTCTTTGTCCCTTCCAGTATAATAATGCTGGGTTTCTTAAAGTACTTCCTCGTCGTTTTCACTGTCGTTTCCCTCTGTTTCTGAATCTTCCTGCCGAACTTCAACTGCGTCATCACACTCTGTCTACTTCATCTTCAAAATCCTCTTGAACTTCATAATTATCCTCTTCGAACAACATTTTTTGTATTTCTGCAACGTGATTTGGGTCAAGGAGGTTGTACGTCTTACTGTAGCCTGCCATGATCAAGTGTCTCACACCTAAAATGATAAAATTCCTATAAAATAACGCAGTCAGGCGCAGTGTATCAATTTGATACCTGATACTCAAACATTCTTAACTGACGATTAAACGTTCCAAAAAGAAAATAACTGCATTACACATTGTATATTAACATTGTAGTACTTACTAAGTTATGTTGATAACCAAAGAAATGAATTGTTGAAATGCAACACGAACGGGCGCAGTGTATGAAACTGATCAATCAGCACATATATCGACAACAGAGCAGTCGTATCGACACTGAAGCACACAACAATGACAAGCGTTCGGAAAAGGCTAGCTACTAGCGAGTAGGCGTCAGTGCTGCCACTCGTTGACAAATAATTTACAGTAAACTTCGAGGTGTATCAATTTGAACAGCCGCGCTCGACGTAAGGTTAAACCGTTGGAGGCCATATTACGCTCTTCAGTTGATAGAGGTCGTATTACGATCTTCAGTAGTTAGAGGGCGTATTACGCTTTTCAGTTGTAGGCAGCTGCTGTCCACCAGTGTAGTAGTGCATTGTCTCTGTTTACTAATGGATCGATGCACCTGGAGTGAGTACACTGATATGGTTGGTGAGTACTACATAGCTCACCACAACGGACGAGCTGCACAGCGGGTTTATCAACAACAATATCCTAATCGCCGTATCCCACATCATACGGGCTTTGATGCTGTGTACCAACGTCTGCGTGAGACCAGGTCATTTAGCAGATTACCTGGACAGGGATGTCGTCGCACGGTAAGAACGCTGCAATTTGAGGAAGCCGTTTTGCAGCATCTGGAGCGGGATCCTTTAATCAGCACTCGTGCAATTGCACGTCATATGGGAACGAATCAGACGAATGTAAGAACAGTCCTTCGAGAGCAATTGTTACGTCCATTTCACTTACAGCGTGTCTACAACCTGGAACCAGTTGATTATCCACCCAGAGCACAGTTTTCGCAGTGGTACCTGGAACAGTATGAAATACATCCTACTGTACCAACTAAAACGGCTTCTGACACCTAATGTAACAGTTGTGTTACTACATGTGACACTTCTGTCACTCAATGTAACTGTGTTTTCTCTTTTGATGCTGTCAATTGTCAGGATGAGCATTCTAAAGCATTCTGTCAGGGTGAAAATATTAAATAAATTAACTTTTCTCTCTTAACAACATGTGGGCAGGGTGGGTTCTCCCTTGGCTCGGGTATGAGGTCGAATGAAACATCATTTTTACATGAGATAACTTATATTGAAGATTTGTACAACTGTGTCTTACGGGATGTTCTGGTTCGGAGAGCGGCAGCTGTGTCGTTGTGAAGTCTTCTGCTGCGGCAGCGGCAGTGGCGGCGGTGGCGGCGGCGGCGGCGTCTGATTACGCGTAGCGGTGTGTATCTCGTGTCGCCGTCTCGCCCAGCTGACCGGAGACGCGCAGCGCGAGGTGGCCGGTTTAACTATTGCGAGCGAAGTCGTGCATCGGATGATACCTTGGGTGCGGCGTCCCAGTGTTTCTCTTCTCTAAGCGGCCGCGTGTGTTGTGCGTCGACCAGCGGAGCGGCGCGGCGGGGCAAGGCCAGTGTCCCGAACTCGAACCACGGACTCCCGCTTGCCAGTCTTCGGCTGTCAGGTCTTCATCCCAGCTCACAGGTGACTGCTGAGGTGAGGCCGTCTCCTTCCCGTCCTCACGAGTCACCCGGGTATGTAAAAACCAGACTTCAAATACCTTTTAACTTCTGTCTTCTGGCGCCGCGGCTGCTGCTTGCTATTCCATTACAGCGGCGGACTTGGTGCGTCTGTGCATGATGCAGTCTCTTCTTGCATGACGGTCTTCCGCACCGAAACTGACTGAAAACTACTGCTACTCTTCTTTTCTTCCTTCGTCTCTCGTCTTCGTCTCCGTCTGTCTTCATCTGTCTTCCTCTGTTGGGCCCACCGCGTCTCGCGTATTTATTCACTTCAGTTCACTGGAGGTGAACGACTTCACGGCCATTGCCTCTTCTGTCACGTTGAAAAGCTTCTCGAAGAATCTTCTTGACCTCGGTCATTGGCTCTTGGAATGTAGGCGAGGGCCTTTGCTCACATGCGACAACTGAGAAACACGTGAGCCGGTCGGGCGCTACCCTGACGGCTGAATCGACAGCGCCCGCTTATGTGGAATTTGCTGACTTCATGGTCATTGTCTCTTCTGTTCTGCTGTTCTGCCCACTGAATGCGAGTATGTAACTCTCTAAACTAAACCAAGTTTTCCATTTATATTCTAATTTCTAGTTCACTTTGATTTCACTAATTTATTTACTTTAGTACCACTCAACATTCTTCCACCCTTCGGAGAAATTCGCCCTCGAATTTACCACTCAACATTCCTCCACTCTTCACACGGAAAAAGCACAAGCACTGAAAACTCTCGACTTAGAAGATTATGCACGCTTCACATTAAGTATGTGGAAAATACTTTATCACTTTACAAAAGCACTGTACGGTCAGGAATCACATAGTTCTTACATAAATGGTTGTAATAAGTGTAACAAATCTTGATGACAATGAATAAACAAAAAATAGATTTTGCACTTAGAAAATTACAGAGCAACAGCTGTTTAATCTACCCTATACTAATGCAAGAATGTCTATTCTACAGTATTGTTCATGTTAACAAGAGACTGTTTAATAAAGAATGAAGTACAATAAACAAAATTAATACACTAATGCTCGAAAGTAACTACTGAAGTACACCAGTTAAGAGTGTGGTATCCAGTTAACTGGGATTTGATGAAGCGGTATATTATTATTTGGCTTATTTTTTCGCCTTAAATAAAAGAAAACTGTACAAAGCAGAAACACCAACACAAAGGTTTCAGATATACCCGTTCCTAGCATTATAATTTTAGTTTTGCGTTCACCTTTTAATTTTAAGACATGTTGCATCATAACATTGGCATCAATTTTGCCTTGCTGTGAGCTTATGACTTCAGAAGGGAACTGTCAAGGGAGTCATTGAGGTAGGATAGGTTTTGTGTAGGAAATGCTTGCATGGCGTTTTCTGAAAAAAGCAAACAACATGGTTATGAACCTACCAACCTAGTAAAAACATAAACAAAGAAAAGAAGGAATACATTGTTAACTACAAGATCTACATGTTTCTACGTTCAAGTTTTCTTTTTTAAAAAATAAACCATTATAATTTATTAATTATTTACATTTGTAAACTGTCCACAGTCTACTAAGATTCAACTATGACATTCGCACCCTGGAACGAAGATTGTATGGTGCCATGTCTGTATGTTGTGCTGGCGTGGCCACTCTTTTTCCTTTACGGGAACTTCCTCCACCCTTCGGAAAAGCAGACACTATTGTTGAAGGAATTACATCTGGAGCGCCCTTAAAAGGTTTTAAACGACTTGCATGGACAATGGTAGTTCGGGTGGGCAGTTGCAATTTAACGTTGACTGGTGACGTGATCTCAATAATTTGATAAGGACCTCTGTAGTTTGTTACAAATTTCTTCGTTTTTCCTTTCGCTATGTAAGGAGTTGAAAGCATAACCCACTGACCGATTTTGTAATTTGGATATTTAGCTTGGGTATTACCTAATCTTTCCTGTCGTTCCAAAGCCTTTGTATTAGATTTTTGAACCTTTTTCCATACATCCTTCATCATTCGACTGAAATCTCTTACTGTTTCTCCGACTTTTCCGTTTTTCTGCCTGATTACATCAAAAGGGGACGGCATTTTTTTCCCATAGACCACTTCATAAGGTGACATGCCAGTTGCTTCATGCGTTTTGGCGTTGTATACCGACACGATTATTGGTAAATACGTATCCCAATTAGAATGTTGTTCGTTAATATAATAACTAAGCATCTTGCCAATTGTCCGATGAACTCTTTCTGTGCGCCCGTTGCACTGAGGGTGTAACGGAGTTGTGCGTAATTTGCGTATTTTTAATAAGTGGCATAGCTGTTTCATTAATTCAGACATAAAATTAGATCCCTGATCTGTGATAATAGCTTCAGGTACTCCAAATTTAAGTATCCAGTTGTTAACTAAAGCTTGGGCAACTGTATTTGCTTGCTGATCTGGGAGACTCACCATAGCTAGATAGCGTGAAAAGTGATCGATAATTGTAAGAACATACTTATTACCAGCAGGTGTTCTATGATATGGCCCGTAGAGATCCAGTCCGCAGATTTCAAATGGACATGAAGCCTCGGGGAGCCTCTGTAAGGGTATTTTTTAACGAGAAAGTTCAGCTCGTTGTGCGCACGCAACGCAATTACGAACGTACTGCGCAACATCCTGCTTTCTGGTTTGCCACCAAAATCGCTCTGCTACACGTCTTTCGGTTGTCCGCTGTCCACCGTGTCCTGTAAGGATATGATCGTGGGCCTCTGCCATTATTTCTTGTCTAAGGTGTTGGGGAACAACAATTCGCGGTCCAAGTTTTGTTTTACGGCATAATACACCATCTTCAAAGCAAAATTGTTTTTGAGTTGCGTATTTTTTACATTCTGTATCCTCATCTTGTGCCTTTCTCCAGTCCTCAGTATCTCGGCCTGTTGCTTCCAAAAGTGCTATTTTCCGACTTAGGCAATCTGCATTCGTGTGTTTTTTGCCTGGTTTATGGATAACTTCGAAATCCATTTCGGAAAGACATAGGGCCCAACGGGTAAGACGACTAGATGGATCCTTTAATCCAAGCAACCATTTTAAAGCTGCGTGGTCTGTAATGACCTTGAATTTCCTACCATACAAGTAGCATTTAAAGTATTTGATACCATAAATAACACTTAACAATTCTTTCTCCGTTGTGGAATAATTTCTTTCTGCCGTTGTTAGTTGTCTCGAAGCGTAGGCTATGGGGTGTTCCGCGCCATTAATATTCTGACTCAAAACAACTCCTACTGAATGACCACTTGCGTCACAGGATAAAATAAATTCTTTATTATAATCTGGGTAGGCTAATACAGGACTGTGTGTTAACTTATCTTTAAGGGTTTGAAATGCAGATTCACAATCTTCAGACCAATGAAATTTTGCACCCTTTTTCAATAATTGGGTTAAGGGTCGGGCAATTTCAGCAAAATTTTGAACATATTTTCGTAATACGATGCGAGACCAATGAAACTTTGTACTTCCTTAATGCGTTGTGGTGTTGGGAAGTCCTTAACTGCCGAAATTAATCGAGGATCTGTTTTAATTCCTTTTTCACTAATGACATGCCCAAGGTATGTAACCTCTGTCAATGCAAAAGTACATTTTTCCATATTTAATGTTAATTTAGCTTTTCTAAGTCTCTGAAAAACATTACGCAGACGCACAGCATGTTCATTAATGTCTCTGGAGAATACAATAATATCGTCTAGATATACACAACATTGCTGAGTTTTGAGTCCTCGCAATACTCCATCGAGTAGTCTTTGAAAAGTTGCTGGTGCATTCTTCAAACCGAAAGGCATTCTTTTAAATTGCCAATGGCCTCCAGGGGTAGAAAATGCTGTTTTATGCCTATCTTCAGGAGCAACTTCCAATTGATGATATCCACTACGTAGATCGATTGTTGAAAAGTATTTACTGTTACCCAAACTGTCAATGATATCTGTAATGTTTGGAAGAGGATAAACATCTGAGATAGTTTGTTTGTTAAGGTGTCTGTAGTCACAACAAAATCTATATCGTTTCGTACCGTCGGGAGACTTCTTTGGAATAATTACGATATTTGAATTATAAGGCGAATCAGAATATTCTATAATTCCATCTTTTAGATGCTGTTCTATAAATTCATCCAGCACTGGCTGTAAGTGATGCGCAACTCTATAAGGCTTCCTATAAACTGGGGGGCTATTTCCTGTTGGGATCCTATGCTGTGTGATGCCTGTTGCTGGCAATGGACCTTCTGCATTAAATAAATCTTGGAACTCAACTGAAACTGCTTCTATCGTGTCTCTATCCTTTCCTTTCAAATGCTCAATCTTCTGGCGCAATGCGGTTTTATAGGCGTCTGGTTTCTGACCATCAGTAATATCTGACCAAATGAAATCTTCTTCTTCAAAAGTACTGACTGTAGCCACTAATATTCCCTTATGCAACTCTTTGTCCTCCACTCCGAAATTGTCAATATGTACCGGTACTTTTCTTTCTCCCTCAACGTCTTGAACCCGTACAACACTCCTACGCACAAAACAATGTGATACATCTAATTCCTCATTTTCCTCTAAAGGCTCTATTAGACACACTGTATCTGTAGGTACTTCGTGGTCAACGGTCATCCAGAGAAGTTTTCCTGAGCCAGATGGTATCTGATCTCGCGAATCAACCTTCAAGGACGTTGCACGCAGTATAGTTGATTTCGCCTTCCGGTTAGGGAAATCTTGCGGCAGAGGGCCCTTTGCAGAGGTGTCACCTAGCTGAAACACTATTCCGCTAAGTTCTACAGTTTGCTGTCTGAGGTCGATTTTAGCGTGATGTTTATTCAGGAAATCCAGTCCTAGGATCGCGTCGTACCCGTCAGTTACCTTTGTTACCACTTCTACATCTTCCTGAAATTGTACACCGTGAATATAGAAAATCAATGATGTACATCCTAATGACTTAACTGTATCTCCTCCTACTCCATTCAATCTATACCTTGGAGGGTCATATTTCTTTTCTCCAATACATTCATTACTTACTATTGATACGTTTGCGCCTGTATCCACCAGTATCCTTGCCTCTTTATCCTGTATGGTAGCAGATAACCAGCATTCCGCCTTCACATTCGCCTTAATGGCATGAAATTTTATTGGAAACGCCTGGCGGCGGCTCCGACATTCCCGTTTGAGTTTAACTGATTTCTATTTCCAAAAACTTTCTTAGACCTGCATTCCTTGAATGTGTGACCTATTCTTTGACAATTAGTGCATTGAGGTTGTCTGCAGTTTTTTGCTATATGTCCCTGTCGATCGCACCTAAATCATCGTACTCCTGCTGAAAATACACTCCTGGAAATGGAAAAAAGAACACATTGACACCGGTGTGTCAGACCCACCATACTTGCTCCGGACACTGCGAGAGGGCTGTACAAGCAATGATCACACGCACGGCACAGCGGACACACCAGGAACCGCGGTGTTGGCCGTCGAATGGCGCTAGCTGCGCAGCATTTGTGCACCGCCGCCGTCAGTGTCAGCCAGTTTGCCGTGGCATACGGAGCTCCATCGCAGTCTTTAACACTGGTAGCATGCCGCGACAGCGTGGACGTGAACCGTATGTGCCGTTGACGGACTTTGAGCGAGGGCGTATAGTGGGCATGCGGGAGGCCGGGTGGACGTACCGCCGAATTGCTCAACACGTGGGGCGTGAGGTCTCCACAGTACATCGATGTTGTCGCCAGTGGTCGGCGGAAGGTGCACGTGCCCGTCGACCTGGGACCGGACCGCAGCGACGCACGGATGCACGCCAAGACTGTAGGATCCTACGCAGTGCCGTAGGGGACCGCACCGCCACTTCCCAGCAAATTAGGGACACTGTTGCTCCTGGGGTATCGGCGAGGACCATTCGCAACCGTCTCCATGAAGCTGGGCTACGGTCCCGCACACCGTTAGGCCGTCTTCCGCTCACGCCCCAACATCGTGCAGCCCGCCTCCAGTGGTGTCGCGACAGGCGTGAATGGAGGGACGAATGGAGACGTGTCGTCTTCAGCGATGAGAGTCGCTTCTGCCTTGGTGCCAATGATGGTCGTATGCGTGTTTGGCGCCGTGCAGGTGAGCGCCACAATCAGGACTGCATACGACCGAGGCACACAGGGCCAACACCCGGCATCACGGTGTGGGGAGCGATCTCCTACACTGGCCGTATACCACTGGTGATCGTCGAGGGGACACTGAATAGTGCACGGTACATCCAAACCGTCATCGAACCCATCATTCTACCATTCCTAGACCGGCAAGGGAACTTGCTGTTCCAACAGGACAATGCACGTCCGCATGTATCCCGTGCCACCCAACGTGCTCTAGAAGGTGTAAGTCAACTACCCTGGCCAGCAAGATCTCCGGATCTGTCCCCCATTGAGCATGTTTGGGACTGGATGAAGCGTCGTCTCACGCGGTCTGCACGTCCAGCACGAACGCTGGTCCAACTGAGGCGCCAGGTGGAAATGGCATGGCAAGCCGTTCCACAGGACTACATCCAGCATCTCTACGATCGTCTCCATGGGAGAATAGCAGCCTGCATTGCTGCGAAAGGTGGATATACACTGTACTAGTGCCGACATTGTGCATGCTCTGTTGCCTGTGTCTATGTGCCTGTGGTTCTGTCAGTGTGATCATGTGATGTATCTGACCCCAGGAATGTGTCAATAAAGTTTCCCCTTCCTGGGACAATGAATTCACGGTGTTCTTATTTCAATTTCCAGGAGTGTATATTTCGCTTCTCCTTGTATCTGGTGGCAATGTCAATTTCTTCAAAAGCTGTCGCCACAGAACAGCTTCTGCTAAATTTTTAGGAAACTCTGCCCTGACACGACGGGATGTTTCAGGAGGTAACCCACGTAAAAATGTATCCAGAGCTCTATCTTCTGCCTCTTGTAAAATAACCTTATTTGCTTCATCACTAGTTGTCAACTGATAGGTGTTAATATTAACTTTTCTAATCCTATCTACAAAGCTTTCTAACGACTCGTTTTGCCTCTGAGTGATAGTGTTTAATTTTTCCCTATAAAATCTACAGCTGTTCTGTTTTTGAAAACGTTTAAGCAATCCTTTCTTCAATTCCTCAAATGTTGGAGCATTCCGTAATTCTTCATGGTATAAGACGTGTGCTTTAGCCTCTCCTGTCAATCTTAACTTTGTCATTTGTAAGAGCTGTTCATCTGACCATGATCCTAACTTTGCAGCTGCTACTAAATCATCAAAAAAGGCTGTTATGTCCTCGCCAGGTTTACCTGAAAAAGGAGTTACTAAGGCTGCTGCTGAGGAATCTAGAGTGGGAGGGATTGAACTGGTTTGCCTAACCTCACACAACTGCTTAAATAATGAATTATTATCATTTTTAAGCTGTGCTATTTGATTAACTAAGCTCTGAATAGCTTCCTCAGTAGAAACCGCTTGTGGTGCTGACTCTGACTTTGTACGATTTCGTGTCATCATTTTACAAACTGTTACTTACACAATCTTCCTATACTGAATTTAAAAGATGTTTAAATATTTCCGACAAACTCTTAAAATCATGAGAGAAAATACACTTCTAAATAAAGAAAATATTACGACTGCTATGCAAACCTCTATCCCTTCACACATTAAAAAATACTAACTGTGGACCTTTAGTGACTGTCATTCACACCTCATATTGAGCCAAGGGTTTTTTCTCTGATACCAAATGTACCAACTAAAACGGCTTCTGACACCTAATGTAACAGTTGTCTTACTACATGTGACACTTCTGTCACTCAATGTAACTGTGTTTTCTCTTTTGATGCTGTCAATTGTCAGGAGGAGCATTCTAAAGCATTCTGTCAGGGTGAAAATATTAAATAAATTAACTTTTCTCTCTTAACAACATGTGGGCAGGGTGGGTTCTCCCTTGGCTCGGGTATGAGGTCGAATGAAACATCATTTTTACATAAGATAACTTTTATTGAAGATTTGTACAACTGTATCTTACGGGATGTTCTGGTTCGGAGAGCGGCAGCTGTGTCGTTGTGAAGTCTTCTGCTGCGGCAGCGGCAGTGGCGGCGGCGGCGGCGGCGGCGGCGGCGGCGGCGGCGTCTGATTACGCGTAGCGGTGTGTATCTCGTGTCGCCGTCTCGCCCAGCTGACCGGAGACGCGCAGCGCGAGGTGGCCGGTTTAACTATTGCGAGCGAAGTCGTGCATCGGATGATACCTTGGGTGCGGCGTCCCAGTGTTTCTCTTCTCTAAGCGGCCGCGTGTGTTGTGCGTCGACCAGCGGAGCGGCGTGGCGGGGCAAGGCCAGTGTCCCGAACTCGAACCACGGACTCCCGCTTGCCAGTTTTCGGCTGTCAGGTCTTCATCCCAGCTCACAGGTGACTGCTGAGGTGAGGCCGTCTCCTTCCCGTCCTCACGAGTCACCTGGGTATGTAAAAACCAGACTTCAAATACCTTTTAACTTCTGTCTTCTGGCGCCGCGGCTGCTGCTTGCTATTCCATTACAGCGGCGGACTTGGTGCGTCTGTGCATGATGCAGTCTCTTCTTGCATGACGGTCTTCCGCACCGAAACTGACTGAAAACTACTGCTACTCTTCTTTTCTTCCTTCGTCTCTCGTCTTCGTCTCCGTCTGTCTTCATCTGTCTTCCTCTGTTGGGCCCACCGCGTCTCGCGTATTTATTCACTTCAGTTCACTGGAGGTGAACGACTTCACGGCCATTGCCTCTTCTGTCACGTTGAAAAGCTTCTCGAAGAATCTTCTTGACCTCGGTGATTGGCTCTTGGAATGTAGGCGGGGGCCTCTGATCGCATGTGACGACTGAGAAACATGTGAGCCGGTCATTGCCTCTTCCGTCACGTTGAAAAGCTTCTCGAAGAATCTTCTTGACGTCGGTCATTGGCTCTTGGAATGTAGGCGAGGGCCTTTGCTCACATGCGACAACTGAGAAACACGTGAGCCGGTCGGGCGCTACCCTGACGGCTAAATCGACAGCGCCCGCTTATGTGGAACTTGCTGACTTCATGGTCATTGTCTCTTCTGTTCTGCTGTTCTGCCCACTGAATGCGAGTATGTAACTCTCTAAACTAAACCAAGTTTTCCATTTATATTCTAATTTCTAGTTCACTTTGATTTCACTAATTTATTTACTTCAGTACCACTCAACACTACATTTCAATCCTCTGTGTCGTTTACCGATGAAGCAACGTTCGGGCGTGATGGAGTCTTCAAGATGGGATGGCTCTGAACACTATGGGACTTAACATCTGAGGTCATCAGTCCCCTAGAACTTAGAAGTACTTAAACCTAACTAACCTAAGGACATCACACACTCATGCCCGAGGCAGGATTCGAACCTGCGATCGTAACGGTCGCGCGGTTCCAGACTGAAGCGTCTAGAACCGCTCGGCCACTGCGGCGCGCGGAGTCTACAACATGCACAATTCGCATGTTTGGAGTGAGGATAATCCACATGCCACAGTTTCTAGCTCTCATCGAGTGCGGTTCTTCATTAATGTGTGGGTCGGTGTTGTTGTAGACTGTTTAATTGGGCCGTATCTGCTACCTAATTGTTGTCTCTCGGTCATAAAAAATGGAAAAGTGTTTGTTGGTTTAATTAATTTGCCGCAAGAGAAATCTTCCTCTACCGGGTGAAATACTCCTCATAGGAAAAAATGACATTACGGAAAAATATTTGTTTTGATGTCCCCTACAACCTCCCAGAGTTTCTCGGTTTAAATACTTTTCACCCTGTGTAGCAGTACAGTGTATGTAATATAGGATACCACAACCATGTTTTTTACTAGAATTGATTAATTTTTTTTCAAATGAACACTATGTACGTGTCATTTTGACGAAATCCTAGAAAGTGCAGAAATCCATCTAATGATATAACTGAAAAGAACGTTATGAAGTTAATGTTATTATCATTGTTTTAGCTACCTAGTGACCATGTGACAGTTACAGTTCCTTCTCATTTGCCCTTCTCTTTTCCTGGAAAATGCTTTAATCTATACAGCATGTCTCTCTCTTCTTTCTTCAGACCACTTCCCATCTTTTTGCTTACTGTTTCTGCCTTGGGAACCTCGAAAATCTATCGCTTGCCTTCTGAAAATGTCTCATTCTGTTTGCTTCTTCTGGTTTTGTGTTCTGTATTTCTATATTTCTGTTAAATTATTGAATCCATGTTGTCGTTAATTTCTTTCTCAGAGATCTCCTAAAATCTTTTTTGACAGCCTATTGTCATTTATAGTTATAAATGTCCAAAAAATATCAGTATTCTTACTGTTTCTGTTACTTTCTCTATATTTTGGTTATTGATGTATTTCCTCATTGTTTCTTAGCTTTTGCAGTGCAGTATCTTTGTTTAATTAAAAACGTAATTATTTTTAATAGGAAACACATAATAAAATGAAGTTGAAGTGTATTAAACAACGCCTTGAGTCACAAATATTTTTTTTTTACACTGCACTATACATTCCATACATTGCTGGCCCACCTTCAGGTGTATCTAGGTACAGTAGGACACCAGTAACCCGAGCTCTAACTGTTTGAACTACCAGTTATCTTAATCGCTTTGACGAAAATTAATACACTCCTGGAAATGGAAAAAAGAACACATTGACACCGGTGTGTCAGACCCACCATACTTGCTCCGGACACTGCGAGAGGGCTGTACAAGCAATGATCACACGCACGGCACAGCGGACACACCAGGAACCGCGATGTTGGCCGTCGAATGGCGCTAGCTGTGCAGCATTTGTGCACCGCCGCCGTCAGTGTCAGCCAGTTTGCCGTGGCATACGGAGCTCCATCGCAGTCTTTAACACTGGTAGCATGCCGCGACAGCGTGGACGTGAACCGTATGTGCAGTTGACGGACTTTGAGCGAGGGCGTATAGTGGGCATGCGGGAGGCCGGGTGGACGTACCGCCGAATTGCTCAACACGTGGGGCGTGAGGTCTCCACAGTACATCGATGTTGTCGCCAGTGGTCGGCGGAAGGTGCACGTGCCCGTCGACCTGGGACCGGACCGCAGCGGCGCACGGATGCACGCCAAGACCGTAGGATCCTATGCAGTGCCGTAGGGGACCGCACCGCCACTTCCCAGCAAATTAGGGACACTGTTGCTCCTGGGGTATCGGCGAGGACCATTCGCAACCGTCTCCATGAAGCTGGGCTACGGTCCCGCACACCGTTAGGCCGTCTTCCGCTCACGCCCCAACATCGTGCAGCCCGCCTCCAGTGGTGTCGCGACAGGCGTGAATGGAGGGACGAATGGAGACGTGTCGTCTTCAGCGATGAGAGTCGCTTCTGCCTTGGTGCCAATGATGGTCGTATGCGTGTTTGGCGCCGTGCCGGTGAGCGCCACATCAGGACTGCATACGACCGAGGCACACAGGGCAAACACCCGGCATCATGGTGTGGGGAGCGATTTCCTACACTGGCCGTACACCACTGGTGATCGTCGAGGGGACACTGAATAGTGCACGGTACATCCAAACCGTCATCGAACCCATCGTTCTACCATTCCTAGACCGGCAAGGGAACTTGCTGTTCCAACAGGACAATGCACGTCCGCATGTATCCCGTGCCACCCAACGTGCTCTAGAAGGTGTAAGTCAACTACCCTGGCCAGCAAGATCTCCGGATCTGTCCCCCATTGAGCATGTTTGGGACTGAATGAAGTGTCGTCTCACGCGGTCCGCACGTCCAGTACGAACGCTGGTCCAACTGAGGCGCCAGGTGGAAATGGCATGGCAAGCCGTTCCACAGGACTACATCCAGCATCTCTACGATCGTCTCCATGGGAGAATAGCAGCCTGCATTGCTGCGAAAGGTGGATATACACTGTACTAGTGCCGACATTGTGCATGCTCTGTTGCCTGTGTCTATGTGCCTGTGGTTCTGTCAGTGTGATCATGTGATGTATCTGACCCCAGGAATGTGTCAATAAAGTTTCCCCTTCCTGGGATAATGAATTTACGGTGTTCTTATTTCAATTTCCAGGAGTGTATTTTACTGTATAACTGAAAGTAATGGTTTTGTTCGATAGTTATTACTTTATACAGTACACCGTATGTTTCGTTATAGTTCTAAAATCAGTTCACAACGAATCTATTAGCAGACAAAATCTTCCAGTGGTTAATCAATACAATACGCGCAATGTTGTACGCACAATACATACATTGTTTTGTTTGTGCTGCCTACGTTCCGTCTTCCGTGTCTCTTGTTTTGTGCGTGGGGAACATCAAAAATTTCAGAATAAAAAAATTCATTAGTTTTAAACTTCGAGTCTGTCCTCGAGAATGAAGACGGGAGCAACGGCTCACTGACAACAGAATTTAGTGGTGAAAACCTATCAGCAGACCCAAGAGTAGTGGAATATTTATTGAAAAATTCGAAATTTAAGCAGAATCTTATGATTCTGAGTTTCTATACAACAGAGATAAGACAAGCCTAATTTGAAAGTCTTTACCTGAAAAGACTTTAGCTTTTGAAAGAGAAACTGTAAAGACCGTATTAACACGCTGAAATGTGCTAACTCTATAGCAAACCACAAAATACCTCTAAGCTAAAACTTATAAGCTTTCAAAAATGTTAAAAACTTCTCATATTTTTCGAGGACCAACCAAAGGCCTGGGTGATAGCTACTTTGTTTTGCAAATGGTACGATTCAATATTCAAACCTGAAGTAAAAAAAAAAAAAAAAAATCAGTATTCTTTTCCTGCCGTCAAACGTAAATAGTTCGCTGCTATCAATGGACCAGTCGGTTGTCGAAACTATGAAGCGACAATAAAGAAGACAACCGTTGAGGAAGCTTTGAAAATGAAGAGGAGATGGAAATTAAGAAGGCATTGCGAATCATCACCAAAAATTAGATTTAAAAGACTGCTCTTACATGGCGCCAGAGCATAGAAGTTGGTGAAGACAACCACTTTGAAAGTACTTGGACTAAATTGAAAGGGGCTTCAACCAAGGATGAGGTACAGAAGAAAATGAAAAGAAGAAGCGTGAAAAGGAAGATGAAGAAAGAGAAGCGAAAGGTGACGAACTGACGCTATATGTAGGTATAGTACGGTACACAACCTAAACAACAATATTTCTTAGTTATAAAATTAATATTACAGTAGTAGGTGTATACAAATTTGGCTTTTTTTCTTTCTTTTTTTTTTTAGAAATGACTTGTTTACATCATTTCTGCAATTATTCGGATATTTGATTATTCGGATAGAGTCTCGACTCGAGTCATCCACGTAATTGGAGTTCTACTGTAATTTCATTAATTCTCTTGCTCTTAAGTGAGGTAACCCTTCAGAATAGTGCATTCTTGTTAGTAAAAGGATGAATGTTAAATTTGGAAATTATGAAACAAGAAAAGGAATGAAAACGAGTATAACTGAAAATCCACTCAAGTTGAGTAGAACATTCTTGTATATTATAACTTAATGCTGATAATTATGTATCATAACACAACATCACTTCGCTCAAGCCTTTCATGTTTATCTATAGATGTAAACAGTTCACACATACGATATAAGACAGAGTTCACAATGATGTGGGACACACACAGGGGTTTCAGGACTCGGTTTTGCGGAAGGAGAGGGGGAGGGGGGGGGGTTATGAGCACTATGGGACTTTAATATCTAAGGTCGTTAGTCCCCTAGAACTTAGAACTACTTAAGCCTAAGTAACCTAAAGACATCACACACATCCATGCCTGAGGCAAGATTCGAACCTGTGACCGTAGTGGTTGCGCGGTTCCAGACTCTTCGGGAAAAGGACTTAATTTTTAATGGGAGGTGAAAATACAGGCAAAACTTTGATATATTCTGAACTTCGATAATGTACACGTTCACTGCTAGTCTTAACACAATCGTCCACAGAACCTATCTTTCTCGTTAGTAATTCATGGTAACGTTTCTCCCTGAATCTGAACAGCTACTAACATGGAGTGTTCTTCAATGAAAATGCTCGCCATACTAGTAAGTTTATCGATGTCTAATGCGCTTAAGTTTTTAGTCACCGATCTGCTCAATGTGCCACGCAGAATTACTGTCTTTCTCATACACAAAAGTACTTAAAAATCAGTAATTTCTATAAAAAACACACTGGAATAGATATGCCTTCACTTTAAAACACATTTAGAAAATGTGATGATGATGATGTCCCATACTTCTTTACAGAGCGTAGGGGAACGACGCGGGAGACCCGCGCCGCCTTATTAGGCAAGGTCCTAGTGGAGGTGGTTTGCCATTGCCTTCCTCCGACCGTAATGGGGGTGAATGATGATGATGAAGACGACACAACAACACCCAGTCATCTCGAGACAGGAAAAATCCCTGACCCCGCCGGGAATCGAACCCGGGACCCCGTGCTCGGTAGGCGAGAACGCTACCGCGAGACCACGAGCAACTAAAATCGGCAAATTATAACTTCCTTCGGAGCTTATACTACACACAACCGTACCATTGAAAGCCTGGGCTCCCACTACTTTAGACTACTGTAAGCATTCTATATCTCCAAGAGAAAAGATACTCCAAGAGAGGATACTCCGCTCTGATTGGTCAGTTTTCTTTAAGGCCAATAGAAAACCATTATTCTCCCGCGTTAGCCCGCGCTTTTCATGACTAACCAATCAACAAATAACACACTTCCGAACTGTACTTTTCCCCGAAATAATTATTTAACATTCTGATATTTTGTTTATTCTTTACGTTATTAACTATCTTCATTTGTACTCGAATCAGCTTTCCTTTTACCATAAACTTACTTAACATAAGATACAAAATTCCTTGTCGTCTGCATTGACACCATCTTAAAACTGTCTAACACTAGTTTGAACAGCGTTCATCAGTAGAACAATGATCTACGTATTTACTTTAGACCACATTAACGCATCATTCACACTACTAAAAACAGCTACAAAACCGTACAAACAAAAATAAACAAAAACGTCTTCAAGAAATAACTATAGCAATTCACGAAAACATTCTCTTGACCTGTTTCTTGAATGTCTCTGTGCACTGCTGGACTCTGGTGGTCAAAATTCTTAACTACATTATAGTTTTTTTGTTTAGTCCTGTCTGCTACTGTCCTCCAGCAGATGAAAATTAGAAATGCGTTCTCGATTGAACCCGCTTCAGACCATCTATCACTGTGCACGCATGAGTCATTCTCCCGATACACAGGCTCTAAACCGGAGGGATATAAGGCGCCACGCCTCACTATCAGTTGTTGGAACTCTGTTAACGACAAGTTTCTTCTGGTGTAAAATCTATTTCAGTCTTACTCAGAATTTTGTTGAAAAATTTATGCTCAGAATTCTGAATAAGTCTGAAATTGATTTTACACCAGATGAAACTGCCTTGTTGGAAAAAGGACTTAATACAATGTAATGCCTAACCTGTAAGATAAAAATGTTGTAGAAAGTATGACTGTAGATCTTAAAATAGGCTTTAACAGCGTCAAAGTAGACGCTTCTCGACAAAGGAGGGTAGCTCACGATGTACATTGTAATTTTGAGAAACATGAAATTAAAAACTCCTGTCAATATGATTGTGATAAGAAATTGATTAAAATTATTAATGTCAAGCTAGAAGAAAACAATGCCCTTATAATGAAGTCTGACAAAGGGAATACTGTAATCCTTGCTACTCAGAACTAAAGACTAAGTCCAAAAGACGAGAATAATGTTTCGGAGCTAAATGAGGATTCGACCTCCTGATACAAAAAGAAATTAGGCTTGCCGTTAACAGCGCTACGCTATTGGTTAAACCATTTCATAGAAAACAGCTTATTGAAATGAATCCACAGACCACAAAATTGCGTTCCCAGCTTAAAGTACAAAAAAGTCACCATCCGATACGTTCGATTGTGAATAGTATGAACATGAAAAAATTAAGAAATACTTTTGTTTTTCGAAATAGTTATTCTGTTGTCAGTAATCAAAATCTAATCACTAAAATCGAAGATCTGCAGCGTGACCAAGATACTAAATTGTTTTCATTAGATATTACGAACCTGTTCAAAAACCTTTGACATCATTGAAAACAATCTACCTATTTTTTTTTTTTAAAAGATATTTCTGGTGAGCAAACCAATGACCTAATTCGTTTGCTAACAATAGTAATAAAATACAACTATTTTGTTTTCAGTGGCAAACTATACCATCAGCCTGACGGTCTGACAATGGGTAACCCACCGGCAGGCATCTTGGCCGATACTTTCATTAATTCGCTGGAAGAAAAATTCTTCAATAATTTTTCAGCTGCTGATCTGGATATTTGGTCTTATGATCGGTGCGTAAATAACATTTCTATCACATTCGGTGGTTCGCAGGAAGGAATTCAACATTTGTTTGAAATTTTTAACAGGCTTCATGAAAACATCAACTTCACTTATAAATTAGAAAATAACGACTAGGACTTCAGTATTGCTATTGATGACGACAGACTGTCTTTCGGTATTTTTCGAAAATCCACTAATATAGATCAAATTGTGCCCGCTAATTCAGTGCATCCTCATTCCCGTAAGAAAGTATTTTTCCATTCAGTCGCTCATCTAGCAGTTTCTGTATCTTTGTCACCCGTCAAGCTTAATGAAGAGATAAATATTATGAAAACTATTGCAGTTAATAACGGCTGTGATTCCATGTTACTTGACAAGATCTTCAAAGTTAAAACTGACATAAAAGTGAGCAATTTAGGCAGCAGTGTTATTTCTGACAGTAACGAGTACAAACATGTTTTCTCGATTCCATTTTTAGGCCCTGTTTCGTCTAAAATTCTTCGTCTTTTGACTAAAAAAATGTGGATTCAAAGTTACCTTTTCCACTAAGAATAACTTGCAAAACAATCTCATTCACAATCTCAAATCTCCATTCGCTCCTATAAACAATTCATGAGTGTATAAAATCACTTGTGACACGTGTCCCGTTTAGTACGTAGGACAAACTGGAAAGTTTTTTAGCGTCAGGTACAATGAACATTTATTGGGAAAAAGAGGCACTAACACACACAATTCCACTTCTGCTGATCATCTGCTAATTTCCAGACGCAAACCGAAATGGGTTGAAGAAATTTCAATTTTACTTAAAGAAAAGAAAGATCATAATCACGACGTGCTCGAAGAGCTGGACATTTTCAAGCATGTTTTAAAGAGCAGTGGCCTTATCTTCAATGAACAGATGCAACTGCATAACAAAAGTTTTTCCGATGATTTTAATCCACTGCTCGCGGAATCTTGAATTCTCTATTTTTAACTATATTTTCATGTGTCTGGTTCCGAAATATTTTCTTCGAATCTCATAGACGTGTGCCAGTGTGCTACTAAAGTTACCTTGATGCAGATATTTTTTGGCTTGTACAGCAGTTTGTATAATTTTTCTATTTATTCTGTCCTTTACGTAACAGTAATTTCTGTAAAGCCTAATAGATGGCTCCGAGTTCTTCTTGGCTGCTGTGTATTTTCAAAAATGTGTTAAGATCTCTTCCTTTGTATTTTGTTTTTAAAAACAACTGTCGTTTTCAATTACTTCTGTTACAATGTTTCAAATGGGCACATGCCATTCACGGCCTATAGGTGGCGCAGCTTGTATTGTTCTCGTGGCAGCGATGTAAGCCACTCGGCCAACCAGTCTGACGTTGTTCCTTGCTAGGCACACGAGGCAAAGCCTGGAAGGTGTTTTATTTTATTTTTTACTTGACGGTAGCTGCTCCAAATTCTGACTATTGGTTCCTCGCAATGTAATTTTATTTAAGTAACCGTTATACGGTATGACAATTGTCATCTTGGTTAACGCGTTTTTTGTCGTGCTTAATTTACTATGTATCATTTCATAGGGTTTTTCAAAGGTTCATTCTGATGAAGACACCCGTAGTAGGTGTCGAAACCTAGGTAAATTTACCAAACAATTATTTGCAACCAGTTGGCTGTGTAAACTTATGTTCAGAATGAAACGTTCATTTCATGCTTGATCAAACAGAACGCATGTAATGAATGGTTTGCTCATCAAATGTCGCTCCTGACCAGTAGCGTTTAACACCCAGTAAACTCAACTCGTTGTGGATGCAGGTGATCTCTATCCATCACCGTCTGTACCATTCGATTGGAACTGATGCAATCTACTATAACTATCAACATGTGTGGTCTTGGATACAGTCTAAATCTTTTACTTCCGATTTTGCCTTTGAAAATTTTTCTGACTGTGCGGCTGGTCCCGGCGGAGGTTCGAGTCCTCCCTCGGGCATGAGTGTGTGTGTTTGTCCTTAGGATAATTTATGTTAAGTAGTGTGTAAGCTTAGGGACTAATGACCTTAGCAGTTACGTCCCATAATTAAAATAAATTCTGCTAGTCCCCATGACTTATTAAGTATGTAATCAACCGTGCTTGCTTTGTTGTATAGTCTTAAACGATCGAGAGGGTCCTTTCGTTAATTCTTAAATAATTTGCATATTGGATTTTCTTCTACTTATTTCCGTAACTTTTCTCCATACCTAATCCTTCAAAGGTTTTCATTTCCTGTTTCTCCAGATTTCATGCGCTCCAACAGAACTTAGTAAATGTCTTGATAAAATCTTCTAAAGTCATTTATTCGTCAACTTATTTCTGTCACGGTGGGTGGTCATTGCTATTCCTTTGTCATCAATTATGGTACTGCCTTAGTAGCAGAATATACTCACTGATTTTAGAGTTATATTGAGATAGAAACTATTTGACGTTTACTCTCACTTTGCTACCAGATCTATGGATTTATGCACCTTCCTTTTGATACTGCTTAAGTTTATCCGTAGCTTATGAGGAACACATCAGTTGTCCATTACATGAAACATTTTCTCAATCTATAATATTAGGGGTTAATCAGATCCAGTTCGATGCATTTAAGATTTATTTCTATTGTCCCATTTTATTTCTAGTGTTCTTTCTATAAACAAATTACAAAAAACAAGTATGAGAGGTGCCACCTCATCAGCGGCATCTTATTTTAGCGTCTTTCTTAACACTATTAATATTTACATTGTGGTTTTTGTGTAAATTGAGAATCAGTTTTTGTTTCATACTATTTTTTGATCATTTCTCTAGTCTTCCTATCACTCTACCAAAAATCTTTTCTAGGTTATCGAATGCTGAGTATTCGATTTTGTTTATGCAAATTATTATTCTTAAATTTTTCCTAGTGCTCAAGTAGCTACTCTTTTTGTTTTATTTCTTTAGGTTCAAACTATATGAGTATCAATTGTACTGAACGGGAACCATTCTGTTACTAGTTGCCAATAGATCTGCGTACATCGTGACATGGCGTGTGGCAGATCCTCTTCCTCATAATCATTCAATTAGATTTCCACACACTTGCTCATACTTAAGTTCCCGCCTGTCGAAGCAAACTGTTCAACCCGCACTGCTTTGAAGAGAGGCACTTGGTGTGCTGTTACAGAGCCGTGACTGCAGCCCGTGCCCCACGGCACTGACGGACTACCTGCGCCACTGCAGCATGCACGGCGTCCGCTACATCGTCGAAGAAGGCCGCCATTGGTCTGAGAGGTGAGAAGGTGTTCTTTACATACGCTCTGGCTGCAACAGAATTTCTGTCATCTCCTTTCTGTGACAGATTGTACTTTGTTGCTTAACCCCGACGACTGGATCTAAAGTGCGTACGCTCGAAGGCATTTCCCCTATTTAGTGCTTCATTTAAATATTACTTAATACTCTGACACTAAGAGGGAAATCTCTCTGCTTATAGCTGTCATACGCCTTCTAGCGAATTGATAGTTACAGTTCGAGACAAAGGAAATGAAACAGTGTTTTCATGTGCCATCGAAAGTGTCCACGAAGCAAAATTCAGAAATGCAGTTTCTGCACGAGGACAAGAAGAGGAAATATGTATATTCATTGACTGATAGTGATCTAAGGTCCCGACTATCTTGTAGATAATGAGAGTCAAAATTCTGGTCACCTGAGTATATCCAAAAACTGAGGTGGCCGATATGGTTAACGACACTGAACATTGATTTTGAATGACGTGAAAACATTCGGGAAATATGATGGTCATAATGATGCTCATTTTCGACGTTTGTTTTTATTTGAACTTTAAAAGGTAAATCTTAGAAAAACTACAATCTTAGTAAGACAGAACAGTCGGGACCCGAATTTATCTGTATAAAAATAAAAGCGCTCTCACTTGCTATGTATGACAAATGAGTAAAGAAATGGAAGTAGCACCACGTTTATGAAATGGACATAAATACAGTTCATATTGTCTTGGAAAGCAAGAACTGTTTTAGTAGCAATGAGACATGCCACATGATACCGTAAATTGAAAATTAAATTTCTAGAATCCGTAAAATGTTTTCCAATTAATTGCACGTGAAAATTTATTTTCATCAGTCTTCAAGATGGCTCGAATAACTTCATATAATTATTTTATTTGCTGGTAACTCTGATGGTAGAAAGTAGGCTTTTATGCTTTGTTTTAGTAGAACATAAATCTTTTTCGCACTATTTCGTCACATTGTATCACGAAAGCCATGCTTAAACCAAATCTAGTGGTGTACAATTATTCAGGCTACTAAATCATCGTATTAGTGGATAAAAGACAATTCAGTCTGCTATAGACTGTCAGGAAACCTTCTCACAAGACAGCCTTAATTGGCTTCGTGCCCTGTGAAACACACATTCAGTACCCATTACGGAAGTGCGGTACTGGATAATGAAAAATAAAAACAGCGAATGAATTGTTTACTTGAATGAAGTTTCCATTCGCTTACTATAATATAGGCTTCATTGCGGTGTATGGTCACAATGCAGGGGTCATACATCAAGAAGATATAATCTTGGACCACATTCTTGAGTCAGTTGGAGTGCATTCTTGCAGTCGTATATACAAACGATGACAAATGTATCACCGTTTGTAAGGGACTTCAGCGGTCAGCTGGATGCATTAAACGGTTCTCATATGATGCTGCAGTAAGGTCGTGATCTGTATGCTGCTGCCGTTCGGAAACAGTAAGTTTATGCACCTCCACTGGTCCATCGGTGTCAAAATGGAGATTCAGTTGCCTTCTCGCAAGTAATTGAGCAATTATTCCCATTGACTATCCAGCTTCCCTCAAGCCCACAATACATCCTCGCTGAAATTTAGTTAATTATATTAACTTGCTCATCGACATGGTCCTGACATATGAGAGCTGGTTAAACCAGTAAGATGATCGAAATGATACACTACAGGTAGACGCCGTGTTTCTTGATTTCCGCAAGGCGTTCGATACAGTTCCCCACAGTAGTTTAATGAACAAAGTAGGAGCATATGGACTATCAGACCAATTGTGTGATTGGATTGAGGAGTTCCTAGATAACAGAACGCAGCATGTCATTCTCAATGGAGAGAAGTCTTCCGAAGTAAGAGTGATTTCAGGTGTGCCGCAGGGGAGTGTCATAGGACCGTTGCTATTCACAATATAAATAAATGACCTGGTGGATGACATCGAAAGTTCACTGAGGCTTTTTGCAGATGATGCTGTGGTGTATCGAGAGGTTGTAACAATGGAAAATTGTACTGAAATGCAGGAGGATCTGCAGCGAATTGACGCATGGTGCAGGGAATAGCAATTGAATCTCAATGTAGACAAATGTAATGTGCTGCGAATACATAGAAAGATAGATCCCTTATCATTTAGCTACAAAATAGCAGGGCAGCAACTGGAAGCAGTTAATTCCATAAATTATCTGGGAGTACGCATTAGGAGTGATTTAAAATGGAATGATCACATAAAGTTGGTCGTCGGTAAAGCAGATGCCAGACTGAGATTCATTGGAAGAATCCTAAGGAAATGCAATCCGAAAACAAAGGAAGTAGGTTACAGTACGCTTGTTCGCCCACTGCTTGAATACTGCTCAGCAGTGTGGGATCCGTACCAGATGGGGTTGATAGAAGAGATAGAGAAGATCCAACGGAGAGCAGCGCGCTTCGTTACAGGATCATTTAGTAATCGCGAAAGCGTTACGGAGATGATAAACTCCAGTGGAAGACTTTGCAGGAGAGACGCTCAGTAGCTCGGTACGGGCTTTTGTTAAAGTTTCGAGAACATACCTTCACCGAAGAGTCAAGCAGTATATTGCTCCCTCCTACGTATATCTCGCGAAGAGACCATGAGGATAAAATCAGAGAGATTAGAGCCCACACAGAAGCATACCGACAATCCTTCTTTCCACGAACAATACGAGACTGGAATAGAAGGGAGAACCGATAGAGGTACTCAGGGTACACTCCGCCACTCACCGTCAGGTGGCTTGCGGAGTATGGATGTAGATGTAGATGTAGATGTACTCCTTTAGTAATTCGATACAGTTGTTGTGGGTTGATCAGTTTCACCTTCAGTATGAGTTTCCATTCCGTCCCCGGACGGGGGACCTATGTCAAGCCTATAGGCAGGCTCCTTAAACACATTGAAATTTATGGCATCTAAATAAGATTTGTCTACAAGCTGACGAATGTAAGACCAGTGTTTATTAACAATGCATCCAAACGTAGCAATACGGAAAGACTTGTCGAGAAGCGCCAGTAGTGTCACAGTTATCTGCCATTGTTACTCCAACGTAACGAATCTGAAGATTTATGTAGCACACACAACGTGATCCGAAAGAACCTTTGGGACTGGTTCGAATGTTTTCGTGATGGAAACAACGTGTTGATACGCTGTGTTCGTTTCGATCGTCAACAACCACGACACGCGACATCAAATAAGTGGAACAGACGTTGAGAAACACCATGAGGAGCTGTTGTTTAGCAATGTTCTTGGCCACACACGTCACAAATATAAGGCCCTGACATTAGTGGTCACGTGTCATCCCCTACATGAATTCGTGACACGTAACTGTCTGTAGATCAAAGCTTGTATTTTAAATACTTGCTAGCCACGTAATATCATAGCTCTAGAATGAGATTTACACTCTGCATCGGAGTGTGCGCTGATATGAAACTTCCTGGCAGATTAATACTGTGTGCCGGACCGACACTCGAACTCGGAACCTCTGCCTTTCGCGGGCATGTGCTCTACCATCTGAGCTACCCAAGCGCGACTCACGATCCGTCCTCACAGCTTCAATTCTGCCAGTACCTCGTCTCCTACCTTCCAAACTTCACAGAAGCTCTTCTGCGAACCTTGCAGAACTATCACTCCTCAAGAAAGGATATTGACATGGCTTAGCCACAGCCTGGGGGATGGTTCCGAAATGAGATTTTCCCTCTGCAGCGGGGTGTGCGCTGATATGAAACTTCCTGGCAAAATTGAAACTGTGTGCCGGACCGGGACTGGAACTTGGGACCTTTGCCTTTCGCGGCCAAGTGCTCTACCACAAGAGCATTTGCCAGCGAAATGCAAAGGTCCCGAGTTCCAGTCTCGGTCCGGCACACAGTTTTAATCTGCCAGGAAGTTTCATCATAGATCTTGTCCTCTCCGTCTGCGTTTATAATATTCACCGGTATCTGTAATTTACTACTCGATTCTCGGTGAGCTTCACACTTAAGAGTAACACACCATTACGTTCAGCTAAAAACTCATCTTTTACAAGAGCAAGGTTCACAGTTCTGACAGGATTGTTCACCCAATTAGGACTATCATCGTTATGTCAGATATTATGAGAGTACGGCACGTAGTGAACGCATTATTGTAGCCAAAATAAAGACAGAATCAATAAATAATGCTGTAGTCAAGGGTAAATGCCTACCACCATCGATGAAAAATATATGGAAAGACGTGTGATGAGATAAGAGAAAATTATTTAATTTGAAAGCGGAGACGAAGATCTTACCTTGGTGGCCGACTGGAATTCTACAACAATAAAAGAAATAAAAGGGAAAACAATAGAACATGGAGTGGGGAGGGAAATAAAAGCGCATTTTTAACTATTGCAAACACATGATTTGAAAATCATGAAAGGTTGTATGGGTGAAAACACCTGGGGCCACGAGAAGGTTTCAGGTAAACTACATAACAGTAAGATAGGAATAAAGTGAAGAAATGGCATTTGGATAACTTGAAAGAACGAGAGGTTACTGAAATTTTAAAGAGAAGCATAAGGTAACTATTGACTGAAACAAGGCAGATGAATGCAAAAGACGATGAATGGGTGGATTTAAGATAGGGGCGGCCGAGATTTCATCTCGCAGCCCATGCCCTGCCATGAGTACCAAAGCTCTGTCTCGTTGCACATTTCCCCCACCGTCGTGCCACGCTGTCTGAGAGTGAGGGATGGAAAGGGGGGAGGGGGATAGGGGAAAACGGTGAATGCACCGCAATTAAATGTCAGTGCAGTCGTACTGCATATGACTTGGTTTCATATTTCACATTTCTCAACAACATAGATCACAAACAATTATTTAATTATTTCTGGCGCACTGAAGAAATGATATAATTTTTATGTAGTACAAACTGTCGGCATACGGACAGCCACAGGCAATTTTAGAGTTTTGCACTCAAGTTGCCACGTGATCGTGACTTACTTAGTTTCATAACTGGAAAAAGATCTTTCACACAAATATGTCGATCAAAATGTTATAGTATTTTTGAAACCTCATTAGGATAACGTAAAAAGATTTGTCATTAAAACTGCAGCTCAGTCAGTTACGACTGTATCTACCCAGGGGCGCTTTCAATTGAAACTGCAAACAGTATCTAAAACAGATGTAAGATTGACAGTGAGCGCAAA
Organism: Schistocerca serialis cubense; assembly: GCF_023864345.2. Taxonomy (NCBI): domain Eukaryota; kingdom Metazoa; phylum Arthropoda; class Insecta; order Orthoptera; family Acrididae; genus Schistocerca; species Schistocerca serialis. The sequence goes on along the minus strand of NC_064638.1, from coordinate 920,372,733 downwards.
ACCTTTACAAAACATCTCTGGTATTCTTTCAAGGCCACAATGAATTCTTCAAACCTCCTGTTTCCTTTAACCCCAGAAAGCTTAGGGAATTGGACAGTCTTTGTCAGAATCTGTCCCTTCTCATACGTGATTTTCTTTTTAAATGCATTCACATCAAATAAGAAAGAAGGTATCTTGTAATGTCTTACTATGGAAAGTGTGCAGTCAAGTCCACTTAAAATGTGAAGTCAGCAATACATTCCGGACGTTTTAATTTTCGATTCCGAATTTCTTTTTCCTTCACAAACACAGCAACAGCGAGTTTTACCTTGATTTAACCAGAGTACTCTGCAATGATATCTGAAAACTGTTACAACTGATAACGGAATAATGTACGCGATATCAGAAATTTTACTATTTATACCACCAATTTCTTCACATGCTCGGTGCCTGCAAATTTATTGTAAAGTGCTTCTTGATGTACAGAACAAAGAATCCCGTCTTCCGATCGTAGTAATTTTTTGCTCTTTGATCATCAATTAATCTTTAAATTCTTTCCATGTGATAGTGCAATGTCGTTTCACATCATAAATGCAGTACCCGATGCTTATACGAATTGAGAACTCTCATTCTTCTCTTCTGTCATTCCCTTTCATTTCAAAGGTTTGTGTCGATAAATCGCTAGACTGCCTCCTTCTGTGCAAACAGCCACTGAACTTGTGAACGCCCTTCACACCAGGAACAAACAACGAAGGGAAACAGCGCTGACGCCACGATTCTGCCGAACTCAGAGTCGTGCCTATCGAAAAATGCCGCACCGCAGTGTTAAATGAAATATCGCGCTGCTGAGGGTACTTCAGAGAAGAACCGAGCAAAGTTGACTTATAGGGCGGTCCTTGGCCTGCACGCGACCCACACGTGCAGCACAAGTGAAGTTGGGCACGCCGTGGCAGGTCCTGCTTTAGAAGGTGAAAAGGTGAAGACATAAGTGGAACAAATAGACAAGAAAACAGATCCAGGAGAAATTGGTGGATAATACACGATGTTCTGAGTTTCATCAATTAAGTAAGAAAGTATAAAAATGCTGAAAGTGAATTATTAAAAATGGGATGTATATAAATAGTGAAACAGGAATGGATACAGGTTAGGTGAAAAATTATAAACGCTTCATTAAATTTCTGGCCGGCTGTAGCATAAATTCCGCTTTTTCTTTTAATATTTCGGCTCTGTATGGATCAGCCATTTTCAGAGTAAGACGAGACTGACGCTCCAGCACTCGCTTCTTAAAAGGACAGAGTGACAGCTGGAATGTCAGTTTTTCGGCTCACTCCGAATATGGCCTAAATACTAGAAGAAGAAGCGGAACTTATGCTGCACCAAGTCCGAAATTTGATTGATCAGTCACTGAGCCGCAAAAACATGAAGACGCTCAATGCTATAGAAGTTTGCGTGATTAGGGGAAAGATATACCAAAAATAAAAAAATAACCGCCGCACCACGAAAGAATAGTCCGAATGGAAAGGAAATCGGTAGATGTGATGCACATGTACAGAACGAAAAAATAATTACAATTTCAGAAAATTGTAAGATTTATTCAAGAGAAAGAGCTTCACAAATTTAGCAAGTTAGTAACAAGTTGGTCCACTTCTGTCCCTTATGCAAGCAATTATTCGGTTTGGAACTGACTGACAGAGTTCTTGGATGTTTTCCTGAGGGATATTGTGCGAAATTCTAATTTACGCTTTAGAGCGTCAACTGCCCATAATGCTCCCAACGTTATCGATTGGGTTGAGATCCGGCGACCTTGCTGACCAAGGTAGGGTTTACAAGCACCAAGACAAGCAGCAGAAAGTTTCGCCGTGTGCGGATGGGCGTCATTCTGATGAAAGGTAAGCCTAGGACGGCTTGCCATGAAGGGCAACAAAGCGGTACGCAAAATATCGTCAACGTACCGTTTTGCTGTAAGGGTGCCGCGGATGACGACCATAGGCGCCCTGCTATGAAGTGAAATGGCGCCCCAGCCATCACTCCGATGGGCGCCGTTTTATATGCCATCTGTCCTAGAGCGCTCATTGGATAGTTGGTAGGGTGGTAGGGAAGCTAGATCTGGGGTATGGTTTATTTCTATTATTTTGGAAAACGAATGGCTACTTATAAGTAGCCATAAAAAGGTTCCAGTTCCGATCCTGTTAAAAATATGCGTAATGCCGGCTTTTAAATCATTTTCGTGAAAGAAAAACACATGACTATATGAACCATGGACCTTGCCGTTGGTGGGGAGGCTTGCGTGCCTCAGCGATACAGATAGCCGTACCGTAGGTGCAACCACAACGGAGGGGTATCTGTTGAGAGGCCAGACAAACGTGTGGTTCCTGAAGAGGGGCAGCAGCCTTTTCAGTAGTTGCAAGGGCAACAGTCTGGATGATTGACTGATCTGGCCTTGTAACAATAACCAAAACGGCCTTGCTGTGCTGGTACTGCGAACGGCTGAAAGCAAGGGGAAACTACAGCCGTAATTTTTCCCGAGGGCATGCAGCTTTACTGTATGATTACATGATGATGGCGTCCTCTTGGGTAAAATATTCCGGAGGTAAAGTAGTCCCCCATTCGGATCTCCGGGCGGGGACTACTCAAGAGGATGTCGTTATCAGGAGAAAGAAAACTGGCGTTCTACGGATCGGAGCGTGGAATGTCAGATCCCTTAATCGGGCAGGTAGGTTAGAAAATTTAAAAAGGGAAATGGATAGGTTGAAGTTAGATATAGTGGGAATTACTGAAGTTCGGTGGCAGGAGGAACAAGACTTCTGGTCAGGTGACTACAGGGTTATAAACACAAAATCAAATAGGGGTAATGCAGGAGTAGGTTTAATAATGAATAGGAAAATAGGAATGCGGGTAAGCTACTACAAACAGCATAGTGAACGCATTATTGTGGCCAAGATAGATACGAAGCCCACACCTACTACAGTAGTACAAGTTTATATGCCAACTAGCTCTGCAAATGACGAAGAAATTGAAGAAAGGTATGATGAAATAAAAGAAATTATTCAGATTGTGAAGGGAGACGAAAATTTAATAGTCATGGGTGACTGGAATTCGAGTGTAGGAAAAGGGAGAGAAGGAAACATAGTAGGTGAATATGGATTGGGGGACAGAAATGAAAGAGGAAGCCGCCTGGTAGAATTTTGCACAGAGCACAACATAATCATAGCTAACACTTGGTTTAAGAATCATGAAAGAAGGTTGTATACATGGAAGAACCCTGGAGATACTAAAAGGTATCAGATAGATTATATAATGGTAAGACAGAGATTTAGGAACCAGGTTTTAAATTGTAAGACATTTCCAGGGGCAGATGTGGACTCTGACCACAATCTATTGGTTATGACCTGTAGATTAAAACTGAAGAAACTGCAAAAAGGTGGGAATTTAAGGAGATGGGACCTGGATAAACTAAAAGAGCCAGAGGTTGTACAGAGATTCAGGGAGAGCATAAGGGAGCAATTGACAGGAATGGGGGAAATAAATACAGTAGAAGAAGAATGGGTAGCTTTGAGGGATGAAGTAGTGACAGCAGCAGAGGATCAAGTAGGTAAAAAGACGAGGGCTAGTAGAAATCCTTGGAAAACAGAAGAAATATTGAATTTAATTGATGAAAGGAGAAAATATAAAAATGCAGTAAGTGAAACAGGCAAAAAGGAATACAAACGTCTCAAAAATGAGATCGACAGGAAGTGCAAAATGGCTAAGCAGGGATGGCTAGAGGACAAATGTAAGGATGTAGAGGCCTATCTCACTAGGGGTAAGATAGATACCGCCTACAGGAAAATTAAAGAGACCTTTGGAGATAAGAGAACGACTTGTATGAATATCAAGAGCTCAGATGGAAACCCAGTTCTAAGCAAAGAAGGGAAAGCAGAAAGGTGGAAGGAGTATATAGAGGGTCTATACAAGGGCGATGTACTTGAGGACAATATTATGGAAATGGAAGAGGATGTAGATGAAGATGAAATGGGAGATATGATACTGCGTGAAGAGTTTGACAGAGCACTGAAAGACCTGAGTCGAAACAAGGCCCCCGGAGTAGACAATATTCCATTGGAACTACTGACGGCCGTTGGAGAGCCAGTCCTGACAAAACTCTACCATCTGGTGAGCAAGATGTATGAAACAGGCGAAATACCCTCAGACTTCAAGAAGAATATAATAATTCCAATCCCAAAGAAAGCAGGTGTTGACAGATGTGAAAATTACCGAACTATCAGCTTAATAAGTCACAGCTGCAAAATACTAACACGAATTCTTTACAGACGAATGGAAAAACTAGTAGAAGCCAACCTCGGGGAAGATCAGTTTGGATTCCGTAGAAACACTGGAACACGTGAGGCAATACTGACCTTACGACTTATCTTAGAAGAAAGATTAAGGAAAGGCAAACCTACGTTTCTAGCATTTGTAGACTTAGAGAAAGCTTTTGACAATGTTGACTGGAATACTCTCTTTCAAATTCTAAAGGTGGCAGCGAAAGGCTATTTACAATTTGTACGGAAACCAGATGGCAGTTATAAGAGTCGAGGAGCATGAAAGGGAAGCAGTGGTTGGGAAGGGAGTAAGACAGGGTTGTAGCCTCTCCCCGATGTTGTTCAATCTGTATATTGAGCAAGCAGTAAAGGAAACAAAAGAAAAATTCGGAGTAGGTATTAAAATTCATGGAGAAGAAATAAAAACTTTGAGGTTCGCCGATGACATTGTAATTCTGTCAGAGACAGCAAAGGACTTGGAAGAGCAGTTGAATGGAATGGACAGTGTCTTGAAAGGAGGATATAAGATGAACATCAACAAAAGCAAAACAAGGATAATGGAATGTAGTCTAATTAAGTCGGGTGATGCTGAGGGAATTAGATTAGGAAATGAGGCACTTAAAGTAGTAAAGGAGTTTTGCTATTTGGGGAGCAAAATAACTGATGATGGTCGAAGTAGAGAGGATATCAATTGTAGACTGGCAATGGCAAGGAAAGCGTTTCTGAAGAAGAGAAATTTGTTAACATCGAGTATAGATTTAAGTGTCAGGAAGTCATTTCTGAAAGTATTCGTATGGAGTGTAGCCAAGTATGGAAGTGAAACATGGACGATAAATAGTTTGGACAAGAAGAGAATAGAAGCGTTCGAAATGTGGTGCTACAGAAGAATGCTAAAGATTAGATGGGTAGATCACATAACTAATGAGGAAGTATTGAATAGGATTGGGGAGAAGAGAAGTTTGTGGCACAACTTGACCAGAAGAAGGGATCGGTTGGTAGGACATGTTCTGAGACATCAAGGGATCACCAATTTAGTATTGGAGGGCAGCGTGGAGGGTAAAAATCGTAGAGGGAGACCAAGAGATGAATACACTAAGCAGATTCAGAGGGATGTAGGTTGCAGTAGGTACTGGGAGATGAAAAAGCTTGCACAGGATAGAGTAGCATGGAGAGCTGCATCAAACCAGTCTCAGGACTGAAGACCACAACAACAACAATATTACACTTTTCGCTTTCCCTCAGAGTTGCAAGGAAGGGTAGGGGGAAGGGGGGAAAGAGCTTGCCCTCGGGTAAGGGCGCTCTTGCATCACCCTCCCTGTGTCGGCACCCGGGCTCGACTCTGCTGGGGAGGTGGAAGTAGGAGTACTTGGCCAGGACACGAATCGCATCCCTCAATCTCTCTGCCACCATCTCGGAGGTTGGCATTTTGCTGATGCTGAGGAGGTGCGTCTGTATGCTAGTTATCGACTTTTTGAGCGTGCTCAAAGGTGGATCTCAAGCCTTACTTAGTTGGTACCTAATTTTATTGTTTATTCATCAATTTATCATGCATCAGGCTCTCCATAGATTATTTCAAACCTCAATCCCAGAATGCGTTAATCTGTATTAACCGCTTAGCGCTGTCATAATTCATGCTTCGTCTCATGTAGTTTTCTGTGACAAGTGGTTCAAAAATTCAAATTGCTCTGAGCACTATGGGACTTAACATCTGAGGTCATCAGTCCCCTGGAACTTAGAATTACTTAAACCTAACTAACCTAAGGACATCACACACATCCATGCCCGAGGCATGATTCGAACTTGCGACCGTAGCGGTCGCGCGGTTCCAGACTGAAGCGCCTAGAACCGCTCGGCCACACCGGCCGGCACAAGTGGTTCTGTTGGTTGTTCTTCCTCTTTGTGATTATTGTGTTCCGTGCTTCTTTCCTGTATAGTCTGAATAGTTCGACCAACGTACATTTTCCCGTCCTATCTCGGCTTGTGTTAGACTCCAGATTTCTGGAGTCCTAGGGCGTCAGTAATAGACTCCAACAAGGCTTTTGTCTTGGGAGCCAGGCAAAATAAACACTTGATGTTAAATTTCCAGAGCATTCTTCCAATTTTTGCTGATGTGTTACAGACATAAACGATAAACACTGTCGCAAAACGTTTCTCTTCTTCTTCTGCAAGATGTGGCCTAGCTTTCTCCGGTTTCACGGCTAGCTGGTTCTGTCGGTGCTCATAAGTAACCGTTATTCCAGAAAACCATCTCATCTGTCACACAACACCGCCTCACTAAAGGACGTAGAATGAATTATGATCGACAAAGTTGTTAAAATAGGCCAACACATTGTGACATTGCCTTCTAAGAGAGTCTGAAGATCATCTGTCTCAAATGTCATACCATTTGGAGGCGACGACCCAGTTGAATATCCCAGAACATTTCGAAAGAATGTAATAATCCCAGTTCCAAGAACGAAGGTTCTGACAAGTGAGAATATTACCGAACCCTTATTTCAATAAACAAGAGTTGCAAAATATTAAAAATAAATATTAACAGGAGAATTTAATGACTGGTGACAGCAAACCTGTGGGGACGCAAGTTCGGGTTCCACATTAATGTAGTAACATGGGAGAAAACACTGACCTTACGATTTTTCTTACATGATAGGTTTTAAAAAAGGCAAACCTTCTTTTATAGGATTAGCATATTTAGACATAGGCTTTGCAAAGTTGAGTGAAATACAGTCTTTGAAATTCAGAAGGTGACGAGTATAAAATACAGCTTTTAAAGAAATCAGACTGCAATTAAGAGTCAAAGAACACGAGAGGGAAATAGTAGCTGGCAAAGATGTGAGACAGGGGTTTAGCTATACTCCATGTTATTCCATCTCTACACTGAACAAGAAGCAAAGAAAACTAAAGAGCAATTCTGAAAACGGAATTCAAGATCAGGGATAAAAAATGTAAACTTAAAGGTTCGTAATTCAGAGATGGCTAAAGACAATGAAGTTCAGTTGAACGGAACGGATAGTGTTCGTAAATAAGGCTATATGACCAGTATCAAAGGACTGTAACAAAATTAAATCAGGCGATGCTGAAGGAAGTAGTTCAAAAAAAGAGGCAATAAAAGCAGTTGATGTAGTAGATGAGTCTTGCTATTTAGCGAGAAAAGTAAGTGATAATGGCCAGAGTGGAGAGGACAGAAAATGGTAATGGAAAGAAAAATCTTACTGAAAAAGCCAAATTTATTAACGTCTAATACAAGATAAACTCTTGAGAAATATTTTCTGGAGTATTTGTGTGAAGTGCAGCTTTGAACGGAAGTAAAATTTGGACTATAAACTGTTGAAACAAAAACAGAACAGAAGTTTTTGAAATGTGGTGCTACAAAAGGACGCTGAAGATTACATGGATACATCGCATAGCAACTGAGGAGTTACAGATTCGACTTGAAGAGAACAGAAATTTGCGGCACAACAACACTAATGGCTCAAATGGCTCCGGGACTTAACATCTGAGGTCATCGGACACCTAGAACTTAGAACTACTTAAACCTAACCAACCTATAGACGTCACACACATCCATGCCCGAGGCAGGATTCGAACCTGCGACCGTAGCGGTCGCGCAGTTCCAGAGTGAAGCGCCTAGAACCGCTCGCAACAACACTAAAAGAAGGGCTCGGTTTATATGACACATCCTGGGGTAGAAAAGAATAGTTAATTCCTAATGCAGGGCAAAAGTTGTACGGGAAGCCTGAGGCTTGATAAAAGTAAACGGGTTGGAATAGATGTAGGTTGCAGTAGTTGTGCAGAGATTGAGAGGTTTGCTCAGGATAGGATAGCGTGGAGAGTTAAACTAGTCTTCCGAGTGACGGCTTCAACAACAGCATCAAAATCGTTAACAACATATTTTATAACTACCAAGAAGTTGAAGTAATTGTTGTCTTCTGCTTAAATAGATTGTGTGTGTTCTATAATGGTATCAGCTGCTGTTTTGGTCTTCAGTCCAAAGACTTATTCGTGCAGTTTTCCATGCTACTCTATCTTGATACTCTAGCTTGTGCAAGCCTTTTTTATCTACGAATCAATACAACACACAACATTTGGAACCCGCTTACTACAGTAATCGCTTGGACTCTCTCTAAAATTTTTACCTCTCACACTTCCTTCCCGTACTAAATTGCTGCTCCCTTGACGTTTCAGAATGTCTCCTATCAACCGATCCGTACTTTCCGTGAAGTTGTGCCACAAATTTCTTGTATCCCCATTTCCATTCAGTACATCCCCATTAGTTACATCAGTTCTCAACTCATCTCCAGCATTTTTTGTAGCATCGCATTTATAAAGCTTCTATTCTCTTCACCTACAGGTACTGCTATACTCTGCTAAGCATTGTGAAGTGCATCGCAGAAGGTACGTCCCGTTTTATCAGTTACTGGAGTTTTCTCCCGATCCATTCACATATGGAACACTGGGAGAACTATCGTTCAAATGACTACGCTCGTACTGTAATTAATGTAATCTTGTCGTGACGTTCAATATGGAAGCGTTATTGTTGTGGTCTTCAGTCCTGAGACTGGTCTGATGCAGCTCTCCATGCTACTCTATCCCGTGCAAGCTTCTTCATCTCCCAGTACCTACTGCAATCTACATCCTTCTGAATCTGCTTAGTGTATTCGTCTCTTGGACTCCCTCTACGATTTTTACCCTCCACGCTACCCTCCAACGCTAAATTTGTGATCCCTTGATGTCTCAGAACATGACCTACCAACCGGTCCCTTCTTCTTGTCAAGTTGTGCCACAAACTCCTCTTCTCCCCAATTCTATTCAATACCTCCTCGTTAGTTATGTGATCTACCCATCGAATATTCAGCATTCGTCTGTAGCACCATATTTCGAAAGCTTCTATTCTCTTCTTGTCCAAACTATTTATCGTCCACATACATCCATACATGGCTACACTCCATGCAAATACTTTCAGAAACGAATTCCTGACACTTAAATCTATACTCGATTTTAACAAATTTCTCTTCTTCAGAAACACTTTCCTTGCCATTTCCAGTCTACATTTTATATCCTCTCTACTTCGACCATCATCAGTTATTTTGCTTCCCAAATTGCAAAACTCCTTTACTACTTTAAGTGCCTCATTTCCTAATCTAATTCCCTCAGCATCACCCAACTTCATTCGACTACATTCCATTATCCTCGTTTTGCTTTTGTTGATGTTCATCTTATATCCTCCTTTCAAGACACTGTCCATTCCATACAACTGCTCTTCCAAGTCCTTTGCTGTCTCTGACAGAATTACAATGTCATCGGCGACCCTCAAAGTTTTTATTTCTTCTCCATGGATTTTAATATCTGCTCTTAATTTTTCTTTTGTTTCCTTTACTGCTTGCTCAATATACAGGTTGAATAACAATATGCAGGGAGGGGGTTGTAACGTATTGTAAGAGTCATCATTTTAAGGCGGGTCTTGAAACTTCGTTAATAGGCTTTCTCGACATAGTTTCCGTCTATCTTCAAGAGTTTGTCAGTTCAGTTCCTTCAACATTTCTCTGTGACATTCTCCCTCGGATCAGACAAACCTGCCACCGTTCAGTGTCCCCTGTCAGTCCTACCTGGTACAGATCCCACACACTTGAGCAAAATACTAGCATGGGTTGCACGAGTGATCTGTAAACAATCTCCTTTGTAGTCTGACTGCATTTTCCTAGTATTCCACAAATAAACCAAAGCCTGCTAGATGCTTTACCCACGACTGAGGCTATGCAATCGTTCCGTTTCATGTCCCTATTAAGTGTTACCCTAAGGTATTTCTATGAGTATATCGATTCCAGTTCTGAGTCACATTCATAGAATACTGTGTTTTTCTTGTGAAGTATACAATTTTATACTTCTTAAGATTTATTGCAAGTTGCCAATCTTTGCACCATTTTGAAATCTTGTCAAAATATGACTGAATATTTGTGCAACTTCATTCAGACTGTACGTTATTGCATCATCTGCGAAAAGTGTGAGATTAGTACTACTATAGTCCACAAGGCCATTAATATACAACTTAAACAGCAAGGGAACCAACACACTTTCCTGAAGTACACCTGATGTTACCTCTACACTACTAGATGACACTCCACCATAGACAACATTTTGCGTCCTCCCTTGCAATAAATCCTCAATCGAGTCACAAATTTCGCCTGGTAATCCATACGATCTACTTTTGATAATCAGCGTAGACGTGCTACTGAGTGAAATGTTTTTCGGAAATAAAGAAATATTGCATCTACCTGATTGCACTGAGTCATGGCTTTCAGGACGTCGTATGAGGAAAGTGCGAGTTGGTTTTCACATGATCTATCTTCCTGAAATCGATGCTGGTTTGCATGGAGGAGGTTATTCGATTCGAGATACTTCATTGAATTTTAGCTTAGAATACGTCCTAGAATTCTACAGGAAATGGATGTCAAGGATATGGACAGTAGTTTTGTGGATCGTTTCTGCTACCCTTCTTGTAGAGAGGGGTGACCTGTAGTTTCTAACAACTACTGGGTGCGGATTTTACTCTGATGGATCTCAGACAGATTGCAGTTAACGGAGAGCCTAACTCTGCCGCAAATTGGGTATGGAATTCCAAAGGATTTGTTTTTTTTAACGATTGCAGCTGTCGGTCAATGCCATTGGTACTAATACCTAGTTCATTAATCTTTTCAGTAGCACTAATATTAAATTGGGACATTACTCCTGGATCTTCCTTTGTAAAGGAACAATAGAAGACATAGTTAAGCATTTCTGCTTTAGATTTGCTACTCTCAATTTCATTTCCCTTCTCACCCGTGAGTGACTTACACTATCTCTGGCGCCAACAACAGCCTTTACGTACGACCAGAATTTCGTTGGGTGTAGTGAAATATGTTTCAACAATACTGCGTCTTGGTAGTCACTAGAGGCTTGACGCATTGCTCTCTTAACATTCAAATTAGTTTCATTCAGCATCTCTGTAGCCATATGCTATGTTTTATATTTGTTTTACAATATTCGCTGTCTCTTTATAAGTTCCTTCACAGTGTGTGTACACCATGAAAGTTCTCTCCCGTCATGAACTATTCTACTTGGTACATATCTATCGATCTTCTAAACTTGAGCCGTAGTTGCTCCTGTGCTAAAAATTTAAAGTTCCTTATTGAGAAATGATACTACTGCTTCTGTGTCTAGTTTGCTGACCATATAAATTTTCTACGTGTTTCAGTTGCCTTTGAACTTTGGTATTCGGTCCGGCATACAGTTTTAATCTGCCAGGAAGTTTCATATCAGCGCACACTCCGCTGTAGAGTGAAAATTTCATTCTAATTGATTGTTGGTTTGGAGGAGATAGTGTTTATGCCTCCGTCAACAGCGAAGTTATTAGAGGCGGAGCACAAGCTTAGATTAGGCAAGGATGGGGAAGGAAATCGGCCGTACCCTTTCAAAGCAACCATTCCGGCATTTTCCTGAAGCGATTTAGGGAAATCATGGAAAACCTTAAACAGGATGGCGGACGCGGGTTTGAACCGTCGTCCTCCTGAATGATAGCCCAGTGTGTAGACCGCTGCGGCACCTCGCTGGATTTGGATGATTAAAGTCTCCTCCAACGATTACATTATGATTAGGGGACTAATGTATAATCAAACTGATGTATTCTCTAAAGTTACATCTGGTGGTTGTAAGTTTTTGCCCACGCTTGGAGTTGAGTCTTGGCCAAATAATCTCACATGAAGGTTCAATTCGTATTCCAGTGCATGTGAGCTTCTTGTCTACTAAGCAGGCCACCTCCATTTCCTATTTCCCTGTATTTCGGTATACATTTAAGTGTTTCGCAAATATCTCGCTACTGTCAACTTCAGGCTTTAACCAGCTCTCTGTGCTTAGTATTATGTGAGCTTCATTGATTTTTAGGTGTGCTTCAAACTCTGACAAATTGTTCCGAATGCTTCAGCAGTTAACCACTAGGATTTTAATATTCTCACGTGCAGGGGCATTTCTTTGGATCTTGCACTGGTACTGCTGGGTTTGTTACAGCCATCGTTATATGGATTTGACGGTGAGTCGACTAATCTGGAAAAAAAAAGTGTCTGCACCACACACATAGTCCGCTACCTGTGTATTCGCCTCTGATGCCTAGCGCATTTCTTACCCATTTAGAGGGACCCTATAACTCACAACCCTATGGCATAAGTCTAGGAAGTCACAACCTGGCTTGACACAGAATCTTTGCAGATTCTGGCTCAAGCCTCTCACTCGACCCAGAACGAGATAACCACCATATATTCTGGTGCCAATGCACATTGTGAGCTTCGTTGGAACTCAGTTAGCAAGGCTGTTATTCTCAACCTTCTCCGCTGGTCGCTAGAATGATCCAAGTATGACATCGGAGATCAGACAACAGTCATCAATTGTTCCGACGTGGGCCACACTCTGCAGTTGGCTGCATCCTGCTCCCTCAATGGCTGCCGGAATAGCCTCTTCAACACGTTGAATGAGGCCCTCAGTCATAGAGTGCACCTGGTGTTACTTTACACATCTTGCTGTCATTTCCCTGCCCCTGGACACAGAAAGCAGCAGATTCTCGAACAGGTGAAGCGAGTCTCACTGGCTCAGTTTCGTTTCAGTGGTAGACAGCACCTCGAACTTGGTGGTTAGTTGGATGGCTGCCACATCCTGAATTCTCAGTTCTCTGTCTCCCCTGTACAGGACACCTAGACCTACCACTGACACGACTCTCACAGTGAAGTTGACGGGTTATGGTGGACGTTGTGTTTCATGCAAGAGAGACAGCATCCACAGGAGAGGATTTCTGGTACACACGGTATCCCTCCCATGACTCATTCGTAGCAGCTTATCACTTGACAATAGCTATGGCGAATTCCAGCTGCTTACGAATACTAACCAGCTCATTCTTACCACGATAACAGGAATCACAGTGAAGCTCCATTTTCCCTGGTGCAATGTTTTACAAAATAGTAAACAAATAACTTTATAGTAAACCCATTGATTCTCTTTTAATTTATGGGTTTGATACACTACAAGTGTTACCAGTAGCGTTTGATACTAAAGTGATTTACAGTCAAAAAAGAGATATCTATTACGACGATAGAAAACTTGTCAAAAGTTTGACTGTCTTTCTGGAACGTTTATCTGCTTCAGGTCTTTAAGAACATTTGGCACCAGCGTTAAATGCAGATAATATACACTCCTATTAAAAGAGAGAGCTAATGTGACGCGATATGCTACCTGTTTACAGTACCTCTAAATCGCAAATATTGATTTGTTAGGAATAAATTATTACAAAACGTTCGTGATTTGCGAAAATCTTTGTAAGCGTCTGAAACGTTTCAAAAATATACTCTTCACACGTAAATATATAATGAAATTTGGGAGCTATTAGTTATTAACGAGGATACTGTGCCACAAGTTTCTGAAAAGCACAGATTAAGTTTACAGTTGACAATATATTACCACGCAATATATCACGTTCCTGGAAAGCACAAATTATTTTTACAATTGACGATTAAATTCTACACAATATGTCACGACACTCTAACGTGTTTAGATAAAATCAACACGGAAAGCACGTTTAAAATTTACGTCAAGATTCTGTACCCGAATTTTCTAAGTGAATTTATGTGACACACTTGATTTTAATCGAAGACAAAGAAAATACCGGGATTAGGACTGTATACGTACAGTTAAACTGCTCTTCCAAGTCCTTTGCTGCCTCTGACAGAATTACAAACTCAAGGTTTTTATCTCTTCTTCCTGAACTTTAATTCCAGCTCTGTTGTTTGGTTTCCCATACTGCTTGCTCGACTGAATAACGCTGGAGACGGGCTACAACGCTACAACCCTGTCTCACTCCATTCGCAATCAATGCTTCCGTTTCATGGGCCTCGACTCTCGTAACTACGTCTGGTTTCTGTGCAAGTTGTAAATAGCTTTTCGCTCCCTGTAATATATTTCTGCTACGTTCAGAATTTCAATGAGAGTATTGCAATCCACACAGTCAAAAGTTTTCTCTACGTCCACAAATGCCATAAACGTTGGTTTGCCTCTCTTTAACCTACCCTAAGATAAATTGTAGGGTCAGTATAGCCTCGAATGTTCCTAGATTTCTCTGATCTTCCCCTAGGTCGGTTTGTACCAATTTTTCTATTCTTTTGTAAAGAATTCGTATTTTGCAATCATGACTTATTAACAGACAGTTCAGCAATATTCACACCTTTCACCATCTGTTTTCTTTGGAATTGGAATTACTACATTCTTCTTGAAGTCAGAGAGTATTTAGACCGTCTAATACATCTTGAAGACCAAATGGAATAGTTCTGTCACGGCTGGCTATAACAAGGATATCGGTAGTTCGGACAGAATGTCGTTTACTCCAGGGATCTTCTTTCAGCTTCAGTCTTCAAGCACTCTATCAAACCCTTATCGGAGTATCGTGTTCTCCGTCTAAGCATCATCTGCGTCCTCTTCGCTTTCTATATGATTGCCTTCACAGTAATTTCCCTTGTGTAGCCCCCTTATACATCTTTTTCACAGCTGCTTCTCTGTTTTCTAAAGGCTTCTTTCATTTTCCCATAGGCGGCATCTATCTTCCCTCTTGTTATATATGCTTCTAAATCCTTACATTTGTCCTTAACTAATTTCTACATCCAATCAATCTCCTTGTTAGATGTTTCAATTTGCTTTCGCCTGCTTTTTTTGCTTTAGTTTTATATTTTCTCCGTTCATAAGTTAAATTATATATCTCCTGTTATATCTAAAGGTTTCTACTAGGCCTTGTCTTTTTACCCACACAGTGCTCTTCTGCCTAGACTATTTCATCTCTCAAAGAAAACCATTCGTCTGCCGCTGCATTCCTTCCCCCTGTTTCAGTCAATTGTTGCCTAATGCTCCTTCTGAAACTCTTAAGCCTCTGGCTCTTTCAACTTATCCAGGTCCCATCTCCTTGATTTCCTACATTCCTGCAGTTTTTTCAGTTTTAATCTACAATTCATTACCAATAAACTGTGGTCAGTGTCGACATCTGTCCCTTGAAAGGTCTTACCGTTTTAAACCAGGTACCGGAATCCCGGTCTTACCATTAAATAATAAATCTGAAACCTTCCAGTGTCTATGTCTCTTCCACTTATACAACCTTCTTTCACGATTCTTAAAGCAAGTATTAGCCGCGATCAGAACGCGCTCTGTGCAAAATTCTAACAGACGGTTTCCTCTTTCATTCTTTCCTCCTAGGCAATATTCATCAAGTATTTTTCGTTGTCTTCTTTTTGCTCTATCGAATTCCAGTCCCACATCACTATTAAATTTTCCTGCCTCTAAACAAAATGAATAATTTGTTTACCTCATCATACATTTTTTCAATCTCTTCATTACCTGGGGTGCTATTGGCATATAAACTTTTACTTCTGTGGTAGGTGTTTCGTTCGTGTCTATCTTGTCTACGACAATGCATTCATTGTGGTGTTCATAGTAGCTTATCCGCATTACTATTTTCTTATTCATTATTAGGCCTACTTCTACATTACCCCTATTTGATTTTGTATTTACAAACCTGTGCTCACCTGGCCCAAAATCTTGTTCAAATGGTTCATGGATCTGAGCACTATGGGACTTAACATCTGAGGTCATCAGTACCCTAGAACTTAGAACTACTTAAACCTAACTAACCTAAGGACATCACACACATCCATGCCCGAGGCAGGATTCGAACCTGCGACTGTAGCAGTCGCGCGGTTCCGGACTGAAGCTCCTAGAACCGCTCGGCCACCGCGGCCGGCCAAAATCTTATTCCTCATGCCACTAATTCCCACTATATCTAACTTCAACCATCCATTTCCACTTTTTAATTTTCTAACCTACCTGCCTGATTAAGGGATTTAACGTTCCACGTTCCGGCTCGTAGGTTGCTGGTTTTGTTTTTCCTGATTACATCCTACTGTGTAGTCCCCATTTGCAGATCCGAATGAGGGACTATTTTACCTCTGGAATATTTTACCCAAGAGGGTGCTATAATCATTTAACCATAAAGTGGAGTTGCAAGCCCTCTGGGAAAATAATGGCTGTAGTTTCCCCTTGTTTTCAACTGTTCACAGTTCTGGCACAGCAAGGCCATGGTTGTTGATGTTGCTAGGGCAGATCAATCAGCCATCGAGACTGCTGCCCCTGTAAGTGATGGAAAGACTACTGCCCCTCTTCAGGAGCCACACGTTGGTCTGATCTCTCAAGATACCCCTCTGTTGTGGTTGCATCTACGGTACGGCAATCTATATTGTTGAGGCACGCAAGTCACCCTACCATGTAAGGTCCTTATGTAGTTCATAAAATAGGCCTTGTTCACATCAAGCCTTTAAATAGTGACATTGATCGTTCCATAACAATAGTCAATGTACTAGCAAAGAAGGGAAAACAATCGGCTCGGAGCAGTTTAACTTCCACTAAATTGTACTGTGCCAGTAAGGGTAGGTATAACATTTAGCTTTTTTCGTTGCTATTTCCTGGGGCTACTTACGTTCTGCTGGTCGGAATCCACTGCAATTTCTGGAAACTGAGTGATTATAGAAACGTTATTTGTGATATCCCCGACAGGCTGCTGTGGGCAGTGGGATTACTGGCAGGCCTGGTAGGAATGGTGCTGTTCATGCGCGAGGTGTGGCAGCAGGTGGCGGAGTCGCCCACCGTCGTGTCTGTCGCCTCCACCGAGCACTACCTGCTGGGCACCGACTTCCCCGCAGTCACCATCTGCAGTGTCAACAAGGTGCAGCGCTCCGCTGCCACCCGCTTCTACCACAAGTGGTGAGTGCTGGCGACTTCACCGACACACGTGAAGCTGTTGTGTAGATATTCTAGACGAAAATATTATTATGCTATCTAGGGGTGTCTGTTTGTTACTGCTCACACTCTAAATATTCGATTCCTGTTTCCTATTATTTTTATCATTGGCTATATACTTTGAATTAATACACCTAGATTACGTGTACCAAAATATTTATTTATATTTATTTGTAACTTCCCGACACACAGGTTTAATCTGCCAGGAATTTTCATATCAGCACACACTCCGCTGAAGAGTGAAAATCTCATTCTTTTATTTATTTGTTCAACCAGATCTATTTAGGGCCATCAGACCCTCTCTTACACCAGACCAGGATTTCACACATCTATTGCCTTTTTTACATCATAGTTGTCTAAGAAATAATTGATTAACTGACCATTTTGGCTGATCAAATCAAACGCAGGGTACAATGTTTGTTCCCCACTGGTGATGCTGTATTCGAAGACGAAAGAGCCTCTGTTCACATACCTCGCTTCGTTTAGAACTGGTTTTTTTAACACCACGATCAATTTTCTCACGTCTCCTGACCATCATTGTCACCGTATCCGAGTATTATTGAGTCTTTACGATCTATTTACTATAGAAGATTGTTGATCCTTATCCACTTTTATGATCGTTACATGAACGTGCCACTGTTTCGCAGGAAGAATGGTATAAGATTCACTTGAAAACCATACAGGACATGTATGTACCACTGCGAGACGACTGGAAGCTGTTTTCAATGACAACGGTTTTCCTATTCCGTATTGGGCATGGTAATGTGTTTAGTTTGTGGTGTTTCGATATTTTTGTCCATCCTCTTGTGGTAATACACTTCATCTACATCTACATTATACTCCGCAAGCCACCTAATGACGTGTGGCGGAGTGTACTTTCGGTACCACTATCTGATCCCTCCAACCCTGTTCCACTCGCGAATAGTGCGTGTGAAGAATGATGGTCGGTAAGCATCTGTATTTGCTCTAATTTCTCGAATTTTCTCCTCATGGTCAATACGCGAGATATATGTTGAGGGGAATAATACGTTGTTCGACTCCTGAAAAGTGCTGTCCCGAAATTTCAATACTAAATCTCTCCGCGATGCACAATACCTCTCTTGTAACGTCCGCCAGCAGAGTTTGTCTAGCATCTCCTTAACGCTCTCTCGCCAGCTAAACGATCCTGTGGTGAAACGCGCCGCTCTTCGTTGGATCTTCTCTATTTCCTCTATCAGCCCTACCTGATAGGGATCCCAGACAGATGAACAATACTCAAGAATCGGGCGATCAAGCGCCTTATAAGCCACTACTTTCGTGGATGGGTTACATTTCCTTAAGATTCTTTCGATGCATCTGAGTCTGGCGTCTGCTTTTCCCACTATCTGTTTTATGTGGTCGTTCCACTTAAGGTCGCTCTGGATAGTAATGCCTAAATATTTTAAGGCACACGCTGCCTGCAGCTGTTTGTCATCAACAGTGTATCTGTACAGTAGTGGATTTCTTTTCCTATGTATGCGCAATATGCTACATTTATTTACGTACAGGGTCAACTACCAGACCCTGCCCCATTCATCAATTGTCTGCAAGGCGTTCTGCAAATTCTTACTATCTTCTGGCGTTGCTACTTTGCTATAGACAACTGCTTCATCTGCGAATAGCCTTAAAAAGCATCTGACGCTTTCTACCAGATAATTTGTATATATTGTAAAGAGCAACGGTCTTATCACACTTCCCTGTGGTACTCCCGATATTACCTTTACATATGTCGATTTTGTTCCGTTAAGAGCGACGTGTTGAGTTCCGTCTGCAAGAAAGTCTTGAATCCAATCGCAAGTCTGCTCCGATACTCCGTAAGCTTGTATTTTTTTCATTAAACGGCAATGTGGGACGGTGTCAAATGCCTTACTGAAATCATGGAACACGTGATCAGCCTGAGCGCCGTTGTGCACTGCGCTGTGGATCTCATGGAAGAACAGAGTGAGCTGAGTTTCGCAGGATCTCTTTTTGCGGAATCCATGTTGATTTTTATAGAGGAGATGTTCATTTTCCAAAAACGCCATAATTCTTCAGCATAAAACATGCTCCATAAATCTACAATAGATTGACGTCAATGATATAGATCTATAATTCTGTGGATCTGTCTTACGGGCTTTCTTAAAAATGGGAATGACCTGCGCTTTTTTTCCAGTCGTTAGGTACCTTTCGTTGCTCATGCGATCTACGATAAATTACTGCTAGAAGGTGAGCAAGTTCTTTCGCACAATCTTTATAGAATCTTATAGGTATCTCATCTGATCCTGACGTCTTCCCATTACTAAGCGATTGTAGCTACTTTTTAGTTCCGCGATAGTTTACCTCAATATCTGCCATTTCGACGTTTGTAAGACGGTTAGGGACAGTGTTACGATCTTCCGCGGTGAAGCAACTTCGGAAGACCGGCTTCAGTATTTCGGACTTCTCTCTGTTCTCTTCCGTTTCGGAGCCGGTGTGGTCGCTGCGAGAATGAATAGATGATTTTGAATCACTGATTTTACATACGACCAAAATGTCTTATGGTTTTTCTCAGGTCTGTTGACAACGTCTTACTTTCAAAATCATTGAACGCTTTTCTCATTGAACTCCTTATACTCATTTTCGCTTCGTTCAGCTTTTGTTTGTCAGACAGGTTTTTACTTCTCTTGAATCTGAGATGAAGTGCTCTTTGTTTACGTAGCGTTTTTCTAACGAGGCTATTAAATCATGGTGGATCTTCCCCATCCCATAAAACCTTACTCGGAACACTCTTGTCTAGGGCATATTGAACGATGCCTTTGAATTTTTTTCCATTTGTTCTCCACATCTTCGTCCCCATCAACGAATATTTGATGCTGATTGCTGAGATATTCTGAAATTTGTATCCCGCTACCCTTGCTGAGCAAATATATCTTCCTACCTTCCTCATAGGACCCGTCCTCATAGATGCTGTCACAGCCTTATGATCACTGGTACCTTCCTCTACAGTAGGTGATTTGGTAAGTTCAGGTCTGTTTGGGTTGCCAGGAGGTATAAGACGTTACCCTCAAAAGTTGGTTCTCTAACTTTTTGCTCAAGGGGTTCTCTAACCAATAAAAGCCCGATGTACACACCACACGTACTCCGCTATCCTAGTTGCCGTTTCCAGCGTGTAGAGCGCGCCTGACCTATTGAGGGGAATCCTACAATACCAGATAGCGTAGATCGATAAATTTGCATACGATACCGTCGCAGAGACGTCTGAGCCCTTGGTTTAGACCTTCCACTCTGCGCCAAACCAGAGAACAGCGATCAACCCTGGATACGAAGCTACAAATAGACAGCCTGCACCCCGCGTGGGTTGCTAGTTGCCTTCACCAAATCAGCCAGCAGCCGAAATGAGCTGAGGATGGCCTCACAACCCAAGCGGCAGGCGTCGTTCGTGCCGACATGTGCCATGCATGCAGCCGGTTGCATCCAGTGCGCTCGATAGCCGCCTGCAGGGCCTCCACGTCATGGATGAGACCTCCCGGCAAATATACCGAATGCACACTGTATAATTCTTTCCCGAATTGCTTGCTATCTCCCTGAGGGGCTCCATCGCCCGCCTAGCATACCCATCTTGTGTACTTGTCCGGACTAGGCAGGAAAATCGACCACTGTCCCAACAGGAGAGGCACCCCGTGCTGGCTCAGAGTTATCATCAACACTGGATAGCACCTCGTACCTGTGGCTAAGACTTAGGGAGCCAGCCACAGGGCCAGCTCCCTCTTTCGCCTTCCGCCCAGTGACACGGCAACCCACCCACTGTCTGCCACCCACACTGGTGTCAGGATGGACCGGTCAGATGTTGTGTATCTGAAGCCGTAGCGACGTCCTGGTGATCAGCGGATTCCAGTGGCACCAAAGATGTCGCAGGTCTCGTCACTATAGCGCCGACGTCACTGCAACTTTGAGCATTAGCTAGAATCTTGTCGACTACAGCCAACGCAGCTTCCAGCTGTTCACGGACAGCAGCCAACCCTCCTTGTGTCCGCTCACAAAAAGCACAGTCCCTAGCCATATCGTACTGTGTATAAAATAGATATAAGGTCTCAACAGGCGCCACTGAGTTTGAAATGTACACAAAATATACCAAAGGAGAATAAAGTAACACTAAAAGCTGCTGTGCAGATTTCTCACTGCTCTCTAAGACCGCACGCTATTAACCATAAATAAATTTCTCTACCGAAGTTGATGTATTTACAGGTACCTGTTATTAGAATTACTGCACGAGATAAATATTCAAACTAGAAGGCCCTACCCTGTAAGCTGTCTACTAGCACAAAATTAAAACTTAATGGCTTGACGGAGTTTTTGGCGACGGGAAAAGTTACACAAGGAAGCCGCTCTACATAAGGATATTCACAAGGCTTACGCAAAAACAAAAACTACGATTAACTTGTAAGTAGGCTGTTTAGGTTTTTATATTGGTAACGCCACGTAGCGCTCTGTATGAAAAATGACTGGCTGTGCTGTGTGCAGTCTGTGGCTAGTTTGCATTGTTGTCTGCCATTGTAGTGCTGGGCAGCTGGATGTAAACAGCGCGTAGCGTTGCGCAGTTGGAGGTGAGCCGCCAGCAGTGGTGGATGTGGGGAGAGAGATGGCGGAGTTTTGAAATTTGTAAGACTGGATGTCATGAACTGCTATATATATTATGAATATTAAGGTAAATACATTGTTTGTTCTCTATTAAAATCTTTCATTTGCTAACTATGCCTATCAGTAGTTAGCGCCTTCGGTAGTTTGAATCTTTTATTTAGCTGGCAGTAGTGGCGCTCGCTGTATTGCAGTAGTTCGAGTAACGAAGATTTTTGTGAGGTAAGTGATTTGTGAAAGGTATAGGTTAATGTTAGTCTGGGCCATTCTTTTGTAGGGATTATTGAAAGTCATATTGCGTTGCGCTAAAAAATATTCTGTGTCAGTTTAAGGACAGTCATGTATAATTGTTCAAAGGGGACGTTTCAAACTTTCTAACCACAGTTTACACAGTAAAATACACACATATAATTAATTTCTTTGCAGAAGTACGTGAAAAAAAAGACTAAATTAATTTATTGTTTATCAGACAAGTGCTGCTGCTGCTGCGCCTCCTCTCGTCTCGGCGTCTGCCGCTACTTCATGCCAGTTTTGACTTTTTGGCCTGCCGCCATAATGCAGTATTAGTGCCAGCAGCTTAATTAGCTGATATGCAGCCGCAGTGAGACGGGCAGCAGCTCAGAGGGTGGTGGTGTGCGGCCTGTGTGGCAGGGGCCTGCAGGCGGTGCTCAGCGCCGGCGACTTCGAGGCGTTCGTCCGCCAGCTGGCCGGCCTGACGCAGCCGGAGCGCTTCCGAGGCGGCCTGCCGCACCGCCTCGCCGACATGACCGCCTTCCTCGCCGCGCGAAACCTCTCGCTGCGAGACGTCATGTTGCAGGTGCGTGCAGCAAACGTTGCGAGTCAATAACGTGTTGGTCCGCCTCAGACCCTGATGCAAGCAGTTATTCTGCTTGGCACTGATTGGCAGAGTTGTTGTATGTTCTCCTGGGGTATCTCGTGTCAAACCCTGTCCAATTGGCGCGTTAGATCGTCAAAATCCCGCATTGGTTGGAGGGTCCTGCCCATAACGCTCCATACGTTGTCAATTGGGTACAGATCCGGCGACCTTGCTGGCCAAGGTAGGGCTTGACAAGCACGAAGACGAGCAGTAGAAACTCTTGCCGTATGCGAGCGGGCATTACATTGCTAAAGCCTAAGTCCAAGATGGCCTTCCATGAAGAGCAAGACAAGTAGAACGTCGTCGACGTACGATGGGCGACAATCTAACCGCTCTCCGCGACGTCTTCAGACACATCTTCGGCTTGGAACCCAACTGACTGGAATAAACTGTCATCAGTATTGAGTTCCGCTTCAAACTGAGCTCCAATGACCTGCGAAGACGTGTGTAGAGACTGAGGCGGAATACCAACTTGACTGTCTTCTGCCGTATCGACCGACAGCCGGAGTGGTGGTACGGGGTGCCATTTCTTTTCTTAGCAGCCATCCGCGGCACCGTTACCGGACGGTGGTTCGTCGACGATATTCTACGCCTCGCTTTGTTGACACTCCTCGAAAGCCACCCTGGGCTTACATCTCAGCAAGATAATGCCCACCCACACACTGCGAGAGTTTTGCTCTGCTTGTCTTCGTGACTGTGAAGTCCTATCTTGTCCAGCAAGGTCGCCGGATCTGTCCCCAACGAGAATATTCGAAACATTACGAGCAGGATACTTCAACCGTCTCGGGATTTTGCCGTTATAACAGGCCAGTTGGACAGAACCTGGCGTGATATTCCTCAGGAGGATATTCAACAGCTCTGTCAATCAATAGCAGCTTTCATAAGCGCCAGAAGTGGACCAAAGCGCTGTTCACATAGTTAACCCGTGAAGCGCTTTCTTTTGAATAAATCATTCAATTCCTCTGAAACAGAAATCATTTGCTTCTCTGTACTTGTACATCACATCTACCGATTTCCGTCCCATTCGGATAATTCCTTCGTGTTGCGTAGTTTTCTTAGTCTTAGGGTGTAATCAAAATTTAAAAAAAGAAACATTGTAATACACAGATGAAACGCCACAAAACAAATCAAAACTTCCATCGCTTGACATCAAACGTGTTACAACAGATGATTACAATTGAAGATAAATCAGTATCCACACTATTTGATAACAAGTAATCGGACACCTATTGGTGGACATAAATATGGGGTGTGTCCACCCTATGCCTTTATGAAGTCTTGACTTCCATTGAGGACACTTTCACTGGGGTGTCTGAATGCCTGTCGAAGAACGGCAGACCATGCTTCCTCGAGAGCCGAAACCACAGAAGGTAACGATATTGTATGCTGGGGTCTGTGGCGAAGGCGACGTTGTAGCTCATCCTAAAGGTAGATTCAAGTCGGGACTCTAAGTATGCCAGCAATATTACTGACAAACCATTGCCTCACTGATACTGCTTTACGACAGAGTGCATTGTAATCCTGATACAAACAACCACCTTCCTCAGCTGTATGCAGTAAACAATGTTATAACACGTCTTATTATCCTTCCGGAAGTATGGATTCCTTAATCGCAATAAAGGGTCAACACCCTGTTCACAGAAAATATCTACATACCGTAACATTCACTGTTGGCGCTACACAAGAGGGCAGATAACGTTCTCCAGACATTCGCCAAACTCAACCCGTCCATCGTATTGCCATACTACGTATATAGCGTGATTCGTCGCTTCAGATCAAATGCGTTTCCAGTCACCCATTGTTCAGCTGCGTCGTTCTTTACATCACCTCAAGCGTCGCGCCAGCCGAAGTGGCCGTGCGGTTAAAGGCGCTGCAGCCTGGAACCGCGAGACCGCTACGGTCGCAGGTTCGAATCCTGCCTCGGGCATGGATGTTTGTGATGTCATTAGGTTAGTTAGGTTTAACTAGTTCTAGGTTCTAGGGGACTAATGACCTCAGCAGTTGAGTCCCATAGTGCTCAGAACCATTTGAACCATTCAAGCGTCGCTTGGCGTTGACTACAAAAATGAATGGCTTATAATGACCTACTCGAAAACTTTACCCTATTCTATTAACTCCCTACGCACAGTCATGGTGCTAGCAGGACGATCGATAACACACTGAAACAGTGACTGACGCCCGAACAACAGGGAACTGACATACATTGAGACTAGAAAATAGTGCATTGATAATGGCTAGGCACTTGCCGAAATCTGGATTTGCCAAACAAACTTGCAAAAAAAGGACGACTGACTGCTGCGCTCTACAATTTATAAATCATATCACAGCCACTAAGTGCACCCACGTTCCTAACGGAAGGTAACCTAACACTAAAACTCACAAGTGATTCTATGCAAATTTTTCCAGTCACCATCTGTGATGTTAAACGGTTCCTGTCCGTTTCCACTTCATAATTACGCGATCAAAAGTCGACTTGGTTATCTTTAGAAGGTATTTGAAAGGTCCCTGAACGATTTGTTACTCCAGTCACATCCAAAGACTGATCCACGTTCGGATGAATGAGCTCCACCGACGAATCCATTCAACTGTTATTGCTTCTCTACTGCCTAGAAAATACTCACCATTTCCTTTTATACTGGAGGTCCGCCACTCGTGACATCTAGTCGTCAATTCCTCGTTACATAACGGTGTTCGTATACGTTTGATCCGATAGTGTACATTTGTACACAGAAATCGCTGAATGGTATTTTAGGAAAGTGCACAGTGTACTAAAATCATTCTTTCCTTCCCCCAAATAATTAGAGACTGATGCTCTGGATGTAGTAAGGCATAACATGCAGTTATACCAGCAGCTCCGACACAGCACGTAACTGTTATGTCGACGTTTTCCCGCACTGTTACTCCACGTAGCTACCTTCCAACTACAGTTAGATGTAGCATGTTGGGTAGCAACTGATGAAACTGCGCTTCTAGGCAAATCAGTTTCAGGCTTTATATTGTTTACTGTCCAAAAGACAGATTTTAAGGGTAAATGAGGACTGCACTGCGCTGTTTGCACGTGGCATCAATAGCGTGATACTTCATTGGTGCCAACAAACTGCCTGCGACGAGGTCCGCTAGTTACCTTAACGCTGTTAACATCCAGACACTCGTCTTCACAAGAACAAATATGCCTAGAGGTCGCAGTTCCCACTATGGGAGTCCTCCGTGTCCCTTGCTTGTTATTGTCTTCTTGACTGAGCAGGGTAATTTTGTTAAACTTCAGTATGCGCCGATATAGTAATAAGTCTGATGCAAAATTCATTAACATTTGTAAATTCTGAAGGATTAGTCTCTTGAGCTTATCGCTAACCAGAATTAAAATACTTCTGGTTATCATCCACTTCTAAATTCAAATCTCCGCACTTCGACTATCGCTTCATTGGGGTGTATTTACTCTTCCACAAGTCGTGTCTACGTGACAAGGCAACGCAAAAATATTAAGCGTCGTCTTGCTGACTCAAAACGAGATGCGCCCTCTCGTACATCCTCTCCGCTTCTGTGGGAGTCCCATGTCTCTAATTGTGTGGTATCAGACGCTACGTGGTCCATAAGAGGACGGTAGGAATAGTTTTCTCGATTCCGCTCGGTAGATCTCACCCCGCGATCCACAGAATACTTATTTTCGTAGCAAAGTTCATCTTCTGTTCAGCAAATTCCATTGTGAACAATGAGCAAAACAAAGATACCATTGTGTTTCGCTTTTTATGTGAGAGCATTCATGGGAGAGACCATATTTGCTCCAATTGAATTTCGATCGATTATTCCTATTACTATGTATTGCGTTTACTGAATGAAAATGTGGAACTTTATCACAAGTATTAATTACTGAAAAAATACCATCAGTCTGACCGTGGTGGCCTACATACTCTCCGATATTGTGAATAAGATGGGATGAAATCTGCATAATCGCAGTTTGCGCCTCATAATTGCAAGACGAACGGCAGCAACAGCCGTCTGCAATTTTGTGCATTTATCCTGTGTCTTCTTCAGATGTTAGAAGGACTTGAGGCTTCTTACACAGTAGAACTACATTATTGAAGAAAAGTGTTTTAGTAAGAAACAACTTAAGTTGTATGAACAACTTAACTTGGAACGATCACATAGATAATGTTGTGGGAAAGGCGAAACAAAGACTATGTTTTATTGGCAGAGCACTTAGAAGATGCAACAGGTCTACTAAAGAGCGTGCCTACACTAGGCTTGTTCGTCCACTGCTGGAGTTATTTCTGTGCTGCATGGGGTGCTTACGAGTTAGGATTGACGGAGAACATTGAATAAGTTCGAAGGAGGGCAGCTCGTTTTGTATTATTGCGAAATAGGGGAACATTAATCACGGATACGATAAGCGAGTGGGGTTGGCTGTCATAGGCATTTTCGTTGCGGCGAGATATTTTCACGAAATTTCGAACACCATCACTCTGCTCTGAATGTGAAAATGTTTTTTTGCCACCATCCTGCAAAAGGAGAAAAGATCGCCACAATAAAATAACAGAAATCGCAGCTCGTACAGGAAGATTAAAGGGTTCATTTTTCCCACACGCTATTAGTGGAACGGGTGGAAACTAGTCTGAAGGTGGTTCGAAGAACTCTCTGCCAGGCATTCCAGAGTAGTCATGTAGACGTAGATATGCATGTAGACGGTGGATGAACAGAATCACAAGTAACACGAAGACCATTTCGAGTCTGTTTACGTCATAAAATCGCAGTGCCGCTTAATATGCCTCGTGGAAATATCCATCAAATGAGATGGTTTTCGTAAATAATTTAAGGTGAACTCTGGTTTGATCATTCCAAAACTGACATAATTTTCTTTCCTAAGGATGGTTGGATGGTTGGTTTGGGGGAGGGGACCAAACAACGAGGTCATCGGTTCCATAGGATTAGGGAAGGATGATGAAGAAAATCGACCGTGCCCTTTTGAAAGGAACCAACCCAGCATTTGCCTGAACCGATTTGGGGAAATCACGGTAAACCTAAATCAGGATGGCCGGACGCAGGTTTGAACCGTCGCCTCCCGAATGCGAGTCCAGTGTGCTAACCACAGCGCCTCATTGCTCGGTATTTCTTACGCACCTTTGTGAATTCCAAGCTGGTGCTCTCATGATTTCTGATCATCGGGACACAGAATACTAAATTCTCTTCGATTATTCCCTGTGAATGCATTTCGTTTTGTCTACATTTCATTGGCAGTGATTTCTGAAGAACACAGACTGTCGTGTTATGCGGTGACTGTAACGAAAAATTTTCAGTCGACATACCGCCAGGCATTCGAGGCATAAAGCAAGGCATGACTTACTGGGCTGTTAACCCCTTAACTAAGTACGGGGTTCTTTTCCACATTGTGCTCCATGTGGCACATACACTGAGATGGCGAAAGTCATGGGATACCTTCTGAAATCGCGTCGGACCTCCTTCGGCGTAGTGCAGCAATGGACTCAACAAGTCGTTGGAAGCCCCTGCAGAAATTCTGAGCCTTGCTGACTCTATAGTCGTCCATAACTGCGAAGGTGCAGGATTTTACACACGAACTGGCCTCTCGATTTTGTCCATTAAATGTTCCATTGGACTTTTTGTTGTGCGGTCTGTGTGGACAAAGCAATCGCTCAAACTGTCCAGAATATAATTCAACCGACCGGAGTGGCCGTGCGGTTCTAGGCGCTACAGTCTGGAACCGAGCGACCGCTACGGTCGCAGGTTCGAATCCTGCCTCGGGCATTGATGTGTGTGATGTCCTTAGGTTAGTTAGGTTTAATTAGTTCTAAGTTCTAGGCGACTGATGACCTCAGATGTTAAGTCCCATAGTGCTCAGAGCTTGGGTTGGGTTGGGGTTGGGATACTGCCTGATGGCCGAAGACTTCTGGCATAGAAAGTGACCTTCATTTTGCCAACGGCCTTTCCAAAGAGGGCGGAGGTGGGGTTGGGTTGTGTTGGGGTGGGGTCGGGATACTGCCCCTAAAGACAGAAGAATCCTCAATGATCAACGGCATGAAGATGAAGAAGACAGTGGAAACCTCTGCATTAAATACACGTAGCGTGTATCCACAGGACATGTGGCCTGAATTGAAAAAGTGTCATGATGATTGGTAAAAGGTTCCGGAATAGTCTCTCATTCGGGGACCGTGATGTTAGAAGCTTAATCGTGGTAGGGAAGCTAGAAAATCTGAAAAGGGGAAATGCAAAGGCTAAATCTAGATATAGTAGGGGTGGTGAAATGGAAAGAAGACAAGGATTTATGGTCAGATGAGCGTAGGGTAATATGAACAACAGCAGGTGACTGCAAAGAAAGCATAGGTAACACAAGAAATACTTCAGCTAATCGAGGAAAGAAGGAAGTACAAAAATGTTCAGAGAAATTCAGGAATACAGAAATACAAGTCGCTGAGGAATGAAATAAACAGGAAGTGCAGGGAAGCTAAGACTAAAATTTAGCCATTTAATGGCTGCATGAAAAATGTGAAAAATCGAAAAGGAAATATTAGTCGGAAGGACCGACTCAGCATTTAGGAAAGTCAAAACAACCTTCGGTGAAATTAAAAGCAGGGGTGGTAACATTAATAGTGCAACCGGAATTCCATTGTTAAATGTAGAGAAGAAAGCGGATCAATGGAAAGAGCACTTTGAAAGCCTCTATGAGGGGGAAGGTTTGTCTGATGTGATAGAAGAAGAAACAGGAGTTGATTTAGAAGAGATAGGGGATCCAGTATTAGAATGAGAATTTAAAAGAGCTTTGGAGGACTTAAGATCAAATAAGTCAGAAGGAATGGATAATATCTCTAAAAGCAGTGGGGGAAGTGACAACAAAACGACTATTCACGTTAGTGTGTAGAATGTATGCGCCTGGTGGCATACCATCTGACTTTTGGAAAAATATCATCCACACACTTACGAAGACTGAGAGAGCTGACAAGTGCGAGAATTATCGCACAATCAACTTAACAGCTCGTGCATCCAAGTTGCTGACAAGAATAATACACAGAAGAATGGAAAATAAAATCGAGGATCTGTTAGATGACGATCTGTTTGGCTTTAGTAAATGTAAAGGCACCACAGAGGCAATTACGACATTACAATTGGTAATGGAAGCAAGACTAAAGAAACATAAAGACACGTTTTTACAATTTGTCGACTTGGAAAAAGCGTTCGACAATGTAAAATGATGCCAGATGTTCGAAATTGTGAGAAAAATAGGGTAAGTTGTAGGGAGAGACGGCTAATCTACAGTATGTACAAGAACCAAGAGCGAATAATAGGAATGGATGACCAAGAACGAAGTGCTCGGATTAAAAAGGTTGTAAGACAGGGATGTAGTCTTTCGCCCCAGTTGTTCAATCAGTGCATAGAAGAAACAATGATGGATATAAAAGAAAGGTTCAGGAATGGAATTAAAACTCAAGTGAAAAGATGTCAATGATACGATTTGCTGATTACATTGCTATCTTGAGTGATAATAAAGAAGAATTACATGATCTGCTGAAGGAAGGAACAGTTTAATGAGTACATGGTGTGGAGTAAATCGAAGAAAGACGAACGTAATGAGAAGTAGTAGATACTAAAACAGCAAGAAACTTAACATTAGGAACTGGTGGTCACGAAGTAGATGAAGTCAGCAAAATAACCAGTGATAGACCGAGGAAGGATAACATCAAAAGCATACCAGCACTGGCAAAAAGGGCATTACTGGCCAATAGCAATTCTACCAGTATCAAACACAGGCCTTTTGAAGAAGAAATTTCTGAGAACGTACGTTTGGAGCACAGCATCGTATAGTTGTAAAACATTGACTGTGGGAAAACCGGAACAGAAGAGAATCGAAGCATTTGAGATGTGGTGCTGCAGCGAATGTTGAAAATCACGTGAACTGATAAGGTAAAGAACGAGTAGGTTCTGCTCAGAATCGGAGAAGAAAGAAAAATGGGAGCAAACACTGACAAGGTAAAGGGACTGGATGATAGGAGATCTGTTAAGACATGAGGGAATGACTTCGATGCTACTAGAGGGAGCCGTAGAGGGCAAAACCTGTAGAGAAAGACAGATTGGAATACAGCCAGCAAATAATTGGGGACGTAGGTTGCAAGTGCTACTCTGAGATGAAGAGGTTGGCACAGGAGAGAAATTCGTGGCGGGCCACATCAAACCAGTCGGAAAACTGATGACTAAAAGAAAAATGAGCAATGCTACCAATGAGAGTGGTCGTGTCCCAGTCACACTTAATTTGCTTTTACTTCATGGTGCAGTAGTCTGAATGTGACGAATTAGGTTCCAATTCAGCATTTAGGAAATATGTCTCGTCGGCAATGGCAGATACTTTACTTTCGCCGCAGCATTCCACCGACGCGGCTGCTGTGTTTTGCTCAACCGGAAGGGGAAATAAACCGCCTTCCTCACGCAAACTCTTAAGTGCAGCTCTCCTCAGCAAACGCGGCGCTCGCTTCACTAATAATGCGTCGATACCACGAGAAATGTGATGTACAGTTACACAGTGAGGAAGTGACGTGTGCTGTGAAATACAGGCCCTACCTGTAACTTGCCAAACGTGGCAGCTACCATTGATGAGTTTTGTGTTTGTAGTAGCACAGATTAGCGAAGCAATGCACACTACATACCTGGCAGAGTCTTTACACACGAAGGCAGGGGAAGTTCTACTACATGCAGTTTGTCATCAGTTCACAATAATTATTTCATTCATATGCCATTGCAGCCTGAGGCAACGATGGTTTAGTGTCATGTCCAGCAGCAGAAGATTAATATCTCACCATGCTTGTTTCAAGTACTTATTGCTTCTTGAAGACTGAAAGCGCAAATGGTTCAAATGGCTCTAAGAACTATGGGATGTGAGGTCATCAGTCCCCTAGACATAGAACTACATAAACCTAAATAACCTAAGGACACCACACACATCCATGCCCGAGGCAGGATTCGAACCTGCGACAGCAGCAGCAGTGCGGTTCCGGACTGAAGAGCCTAGAACCGCCCGGCCACAGCGGCCGGCAGAGTGAAAGCATAATATTTATATTACACGTACTCGGCTTGTTTTTTTTAAAGTATTTGCCATCACTCACGGCGCTGTGAATTATTCAGCTGATTGTAATTATACAAGAAACAAAATTTTCGGATTAAAAGAAGTATCATTTATGTTTTTTTAGATGTCTCCCTTTCGCAGCAGCTGTTATTTCAGTATTATTCGATGTATTTTTGTTGTGTATGAATTAAAAGGTACGCAAAAAATACAGCTAGAGGTCGCCACCACACATGCACAACCAACTGCACGGCTTTTCTCAGTTCAGTACAGTTCTGCGCCACTTCTACCACCACGTTGTGTACGTCCGGCGATAGTGTGAAGAGCCGGCCGAAGTGGCCGTGCGGTTAAAGGCGCTGCAGTCTGGAACCGCAAGACCGCTACGGTCGCAGGTTCGAATCCTGCCTCGGGCATGGATGTTTGTGATGTCCTTAGGTTAGTTAGGTTTAACTAGTTCTAAGTTCTAGGGGACTAATGACCTCAGCAGTTGAGTCCCATAGTGCTCAGAGCCATTTGAACCATTTTTTTGATAGTGTGAAGAGTCGGTAGAGAATGCCGTCAATGACGAACTACTTTGCTTCCGCCTTTTTCTGGTGGACGAGGGAATCCTTCCATCGTCAGGCACCAAAACACAACTCGACACAGACTCCCAGACTGTTCTGCAGCAGCAATTAGACCGTTCAGTACAATGCCTGCACCCCACTCACATCACAAGGGAACCTCCGCATCGCACCCCCCCCCCCCCACCTCAGATTTAGTTATAAGTTGACACAGTGGATAGGCCTTGAAAAACTGAACGCAGATCAGTCGAGAAAACAGAAAGAAGTTGTGTGGAACTACGAAAAAAATAAGCAAAATATAAAAACTGAGTAGTCCATGCGCAAGATAGACAACTCAAGGAGGGTGTGAGCGTAGGGGCGCCGTGGTCCCGTGGTTAACGTGAGCATCTGCGGAACACGAGGTCCTTGGTTCAAGTCTTCCCTCGAGTGAAAAGTTTAATTTTTTATTTTCAAACAATTATAATGTGTCCGTCCGCCCGTCAGATGCGAGGTAACTGCGCCGACTGTGAAACTGTTGCATTCATTTGTTGCAGTTTATGTGACAAACTCTTATGCTTTCATCACTTTTTTGGGAGTGATTATCACATCCACAAGAAAACCTAAATCGGGCAAGGTAGAAAAATCTTTTTACCCATTCTGCAAGTGTACAAGTTAGGTGGGTCGACAGCATATTCCTGCCATGTGACGCACATCCCGTCACCAGTGTTGTATAGAATGTTTCAGACGTGTTTTCCTGTGGAGGAATAGGTTGACCTATGACCTTGCGATCAAATGTTTTCGGTTCCCATTGGAGAGCACGTCCTTTCGTCTACTAATCGCACGGTTTTGCGATGCGGTTGCAAAACACAGACACTAAACTTATTACAGTGAACAGAGACGTCAATGAACGAACGGACAGATCATAACTTTGCGAAAACAAAGAAAGTATACTTTTCACTCGAGGGAAGACTTGAACCAAGGACCTCTCGTTCCGCAGCTACTCACGCTAACCACGGGACCACGGCGCTCCTGCGCTCGCACTAACCTTGATGTTGCCTGTCTTGCACATGGACTACTCAGTTTGTATATTTTGCTTATTTTTTTCATAGTTCCACACAACTTCTTCCGGTTTTCTCGATTGATCTGTGTTCAGTTTCTCAAGGCATATCCACTGTGCCAACTTATAGCTAAATCTGAGGGGGTGCGATGGGGAGGTTCCCTTGTCAGTATCGTGCTCTGAAAATTACTTTCCAGCCTAGGAGTTGCTATCTACAGAGAACTGAGACCAGTAACAGAGTGTACTTAATTACATTAATTTACAAGGACAATATCATAGAATGCCAAGAGACGGCAAAGTTACATACATATAATTTTATTAGGTTTAGGACATCAAGTGCCACACATCAAAATGTACCAAAACTGAGTATCGTTTTGTAACATGTTCTTAATAAATGATGATCCTTATTATTTGCTTTGTTGCCATATTTCCTTATTAGGCAGCCGAATCAAGCATTTATGACGTTGCAAGTGTGCAATGACTACCTTGAATAATCTGTACCATTTCTTTATGTTCGAAAATAAAATCCAATGGCAGTTCTGGAAAATATTCTGCATACATAGTATATTTCATATCTTGTACACTATTGCCTTTCAGTGTGAAGTTTCGTACGCATTACTTAGGGCGTTCACAACTCCTCCAGCCTTCAAAACATGTAGTATAGCATCGAACGAGAGCAGCAGTATGCATCCCCAATACGATTCTTTAAGGATGACGTCATTTTCCTAAAATTCTCCCAATAAAACGATTTCTAGGAGTCGCCTTCAATACTACCAACCTGACGTGCTCATTCCATTTCATATCTATTTGCACCGTTACGCATAGATACTTAATCAATGTGACAAGGTAAACCAGCACCCTACTAATGCTGTATTCGTAGGATGCAGGATTGTTTTCCCTTCTCATCCGCAGAAACTTACATTTTTCTACAATTAGAACAAAGTGTAGTTGACTACACCTAATAGAAATTTTGTCTGTCTCGCACACTCCTACAGTCACTCAACGACTACGGTTTCCCATACACCACAGCGTCATCAGTAAACAGCCGTAAATTTTCGCTCACCCTGTCCGTCAGATCATTGATGTATGTAGAGAATAAGAGCGGTCCTATCACGTTTCCCTGGAGCACTCGTGACGACACACTCCTCTCTGTCCAACACTCGCCGTCGAGGACATGTTGGGTTCTATTGTTTAAAGTCTTCGAACCCATTCACATATCTGAGCACCTGAACCGTATGCTTAGTTCTTCAACAGTGTGCAGTGACGCACCCAGTGAAACTTTTGGAGGAAATGTAGCAATATGAAATCTCTATGTTGCTTTCCATCCATGGTTTGTAGGATGTGATTTGGGAAAAGGCAAGATGAATTTCACAAGAGCGATATTTTGTAAATCCGTAATAATTTCTGGACATACATTTTTCTGTCTCAAGGAAATTTACTATATTCTAATAGAGAATATGTTCCAGAATCCTGCAGGAAACCGATGTTAAGGAT
This sequence comes from Schistocerca serialis cubense, assembly GCF_023864345.2. NCBI lineage: Eukaryota > Metazoa > Arthropoda > Insecta > Orthoptera > Acrididae > Schistocerca > Schistocerca serialis. The sequence goes on along the minus strand of NC_064638.1, from coordinate 920,337,968 downwards.
ATTGGTCTGTAACTATGCGGGCAGTTCTTTTACCTTTCTTACATGCAGGAGGCACCTGCCCTTTTTCCCGGTCACTTGGGGCTTTTCGCTGGGGGAGGGACCCCGGCCAATATTCCTGAATTCGAATCAAGAGCAACTGCCAACATAAGAAACTTACAAGCAGGCATCCTCGTTGTAGCGCAGCAGCGTAAAACACCTAAAAAAGGCAAGACCTCCGGTCAAGACTGTGTACCAGTCATGTTCCTTTCAGAGTACGCTGATACACTAGCTACATACTTAGCAACCATATACAACCGTTCGCTCGCCGAAAGATCCGTGCCTAAAGACTGAAAGTCGCACAGGTCGAACAGACACTAAAGAAACAGGAGTAATCCGCTGATATACAGACCCGTATCACTAACGTCGAGTTGCAGTATGATTTTGGAACACATATCAAAATATCGTTCCTGTAAAAAACAACTATCTCTTTATTCTCACGAAGTAATGAGTTCTATCGAGAGGGTATGTCAGATTGGTTGCATACTTTTAGATTTCCAGAAGGCTTTTCACACCATTCCTCACAATTAACTTCTAATCAAATTACGTGCACCGCCACAGTTGTGCAACTGGATTGATGATTTGCTGTAAGATAGGTCACAGTTTGTAATAACTAATGAAAAGTTATCGAGTAAAACTGAAGTAATATCAGCCGTTCCACAAGGAAGTGTTACAGTCCCTCTGCTGTTTCTGATCTACAGAAGCGACATAGGACATAATCTGAGCAGTCCTCTCAGAATGTTTGCAGATGACGCTGTCATTTACCCCCTTGTGAAGCCATCAAATAATGTAATCCAATTGTAAAATGATTTAGAGAAGATATCAGTATGATGCGAAAGTGGCAATTGACTCAAAATATGAAAGTACTAGTTGGAAAAAGTTCAAAGAAGGTCAGTTCGTTTTGTATTATAGCGAAATAGCGGAGAGAGCGCCACGAACATGATATGTGTGTTGGGTGGCAATCAACAACAGCGTTTTTTTTTTCTGCAGGATCTTCTCGTGAAATTTCACTCACCAACTTTCTCCTCCGATTGCGAAAATATTTTGTTGGCGTACAGCTACATATGGAGAACTGATTACCTAAATAAAAGAAAATAAGAGAAGCCAGAGTTCTCACAGAAGATTTTAAGTACGCTGTTCGAGAACGATTTCGACGCACCCTCAACCACGCCCTTAAATGTGAATTGCATAGTAAAATGGAAGCTAAGTGCAAGGCGAATGCCGCCGAGTATTCTTATGCCAAACCGCATTGGGATTCCATCCGGATATAGCAACTTACTCGTTTTCAACTCTTTCAGTTGCTTCTCTACTCCACGGTGCCTATTTCCATCTCTTCCATTTGGGAGTTTGCGGGACTCTCAAACGACGGTATGTTTTTACGATCCTCCTGCATGAATCACTTTAGGTGTGAAATTTAAAACTCCAGCTTTCGTTTTACTGTGTTCTTTTGCCACCTTAGACCTGTCGACGAGTGACTAGGCACAAGCCTTCGACGCACCTAGTGGTTTTCTTGTATGGCCAGAAATTTCTCGGCTGCCGGCAAAGTGTTTCGCTAATGTATGACGCTGGAAGTTGTTGTCTACATTGGTCTTCTTACGGACAAACGAATTTCTACTGAATTTTGCCTGTCAACATTTGAAATTCTTTTTTAACAAAGAGTGCAACGATCTCAGTTTCCTCAGTACTTTCCGAATTTGATTATTATAGATAGCACGGAGACTCCTTTCCATCCTTAATCCCACACCTTTCAAGGACATGATTTACGGCCATTTTAAACTTTCCACATAATACCTCTACGACTGTCGTATTGGAGCTACCGTAAATGCACTAAGAGAGAAACATGTATGTTACTGAATGCAATGTTGAGGACCATTTTGGAAGGTTGTGGTTCTTTGGATTTCTCTGGTGATGGATAGCCACATCAATAGAAATTAAACCTGTGGAACAGTGATTAAAGTTTGTTATATTATGATAACTCTTAAATGTTCATCACATCTCTGAATCTTGATTTCGCAGGTTCATGTAAGTCGTGAGCGCGCTGAGAAGAGGGGTGCTTCCAAGTAGTTGAGGACGGCTGCCATGTAACTTTTTAAGTATAAAAATTGTCTTCCTTTGTATCTTTCTTTGTCCTTGTGGTCGTTTCTCAGATTCTTAACACTCGCAGTGAACACTAACTTTTGAAAATAAATTTTTTTGTTTTTAGTATCGTACACTCTACCACGAATATGTGTTCTATCTTCCAAAGTATGCAAAAGAATTCTAATCGCTCGTAAATCCCTTTGACATTTGACGGTAAGTCTCACTTACCAGCATCCAGTAACGTGGCTCGTCAGGAGGACTGACTTGTCAGCTATGCTACTGATAAATTAATGTACCTCATCTTGTTACTTCTCACACACTGACGACTGAGCTATGTTCTTCTTCTTTGCTCGTTACCTCACGTTGCTCCTCTTCATAACATCTGACATACGACAATTGAGTTACTTGTCGCATACTCTAGCTTCGTGACTTACGAAGAACAATATCGTTCCGAATGAAATTTTCACTCTGCAGCGGAGTTTGCGCTGATATGAAACTTCCTGGCAGATTAAAACTGTGTGCCGGACCGAGACTCGAACTCGGGACCTTTGCCTTTCGCGGGCAAGTGTTCTACCAACTGAGCTACCCAAGCACAACTCACGCCCCCTGCTCACAGCTTTACTTCTGCCAGTATCTCGTCTCCTACCTTCCAAACTTCACAGAAGCTCTCCTGCGAACCTTGCAGAACTAGCATTCCTGAAAGAAGGATATTGCGGAGACATGCCTTAGCCACAGTCTGTGGGATGTTTCCAGAATGAGATTTTCACTCTGCAGCGGAATGTGCGCTGATATGAAACTTCCTGGCAGATTAAAACTGTGTGCCGGACCGAGACTCGAACTCGGGACCTTTGCCTTTCTTTCAGGAGTGCTAGTTCTGCAAGGTTCGCAGGAGAGCTTCTGTAAAGTTTGGAAGGTAGGAGACGAGATACTGGCAGAAGTAAAGCTGTGAGGACGGGGCGTGAGTCGTGCTTGGGTAGCTCAGTTGGTAGAGCACTGCCGGCCGCTGGTGGCCGAGCGGTTCTGGCGCTACAGTCTGGGACCGCGCGACCGCTACGGTCGCAGGTTCGAATCCTGCCTCGGGTATGGATATGTGTGTTGTCCTTAGGTTAGTTAGGTTTAAGTAGTTCTAAGTTCTAGGGGATTATGACCTCAGCAGTTGAGTCCCATAGTGCTCAGAGCCATTTGAACCATTTTTTTTTTTTTTTTTGGTAGAGCACTTGCCCGCGAAAGGCAAAGGTCCCGAGTTCGAGTCTCGGTCCGGCACACAGTTTTAATCTGCCAGGAAGTTTCAACAATATTGTTATTATTATTTTTCCATCGGCCCTCGTAATGTTGTCTATTACAATATTAAAATAAATGGATAAACAGTCCTAAGGTCGTTTTCCAAAGTGGAAGAGGATGGTTCCTTTAAATACACACAGTTGATTTACTTCATCATCCTTTCTTAGCCCGAGGTTGTAGTGTCATTGTCGACGGGACAAGGAAGTCTAACATCTTCGTCTGAAGTGCAGTAAAGCCTGTTCCACGTGCACTAATTGACTCACTTCTCTGAAACATCTCGTTTACTTTCAGGTTCACTTCATTCATTTTCTGTTGATAGTACGCCCTTTCACAGAATTGATGAATTCTCCCAAATATGGAATTTATCGAATGCGTTTAACTAACAGGATAAAGCACACAGATTTGAAAGCTGCAAATTCAACTAAATACCTAGGAAATACAATCACGAATAATTTAAGTTCGAATATCACATAGACAATATTGTGGGGAAAGCAAAACAAAGCCTACGATTTCTTGGCAGAGTACGTAGAATACGCAACAGGAGTGCTAAAGAGGCTCCTTACACTATGATATTCCGTTCTCATCTGGAGCATTGCTTTACGGTGTAGGATACGCATCACATAGGATCAACGGAAGTCATCGAAAAAGTTCAAAGAGGGGCAGCTCGTTTTGTATTATCGTGAAATAAGGGAGAGAGTGTCACGGGTATGATACTCGAACTGGGGTGGTAATCATGAAACAAAGGCATTTTTCATTGCAGTATGGTACTCATGAAATTTAAATCTCCAACTTTCTCATCAGAAAGCGAAAACATTTTGTGGGGGCCCGCCTACATAGAAAGGAATGATCTTAATAAAATGACAGAATCAGAGGTCTCGGGGAAAGATTTAAGAATTCGTTTTTCCCACCGCAGTTCGAGAGTGAAACGGTAGAGAAGTAGCTTCAAGGTGATTCGATGAACTTTCTGCTAGGCATTAAATTCCGAACTGCAGAGTAATTAAGCAGATGTAAATGGATTTCGTCTTTTCTACCACACAGCGTAATTCCTTCTTCGTCGCTCATAGTATGCGTGCATCGTATTAATTAGCTCTTTATGTTATAATGGATTTATGTTGAAGCGACGTTACAGTTGTGGTTTGTGATTATCACTTCAGTATTTTCCGCTTACCCCACTACAATTTTCATTTAATTTTTCGTGTTCCCATCACTTTGCTTCAGGCCTGCTGCTACCTGTAATTTTTACCACCTATTTTCCTGTCTGCAGTTTCTTTCTTGACCCTGATTATTCTCGTAAGTAGTGTGATATATCTGATTCTGAACAGCTAATCCGTCAGACTTCCAGGTTGACAGTGATTCGCTTGAATCTGGACTCTGTTACTGCTTATTCATGCACCAAAGTAAAATCCCGCAGGCCGGCAATTATGACTAAAAATTTAATTTCCTAATCGTGCCTTTACACAACTCTGAAAGAGCCAATGAATTCAGCAGATGATATTTCGATAAAGATGATGTCATATAAAATAATCCATTACCCATTGAGTATTGTCAAATACATGAAAATACATAACTCAGTTCACGTCTATGAAGAAACATGTAAAATCTTATGCACTTCGCCCGCATCTCGTGGTCGTGCGGTAGCGTTCTCGCTTCCCACGCCCGAGTTCCCGGGTTCGATTCCCGGCGGGGTCAGGGATTATCTCTGCCTCGTGATGGCTGGGTGTTGTGTGCTGTCCTTAGGTTAGTTAGGTTTAAGTAGTTCTAAGTTCTAGGGGACTGATGACCATAGATGTTAAGTCCCATAGTGCTCAGAGCCATTTGAACCATTTCTTATGCACTTCCGTAAAGATTTCTTATATGAGATGGTTTCTGAAGGTTGCAAGAAAAGGAGAAAAAGAAAACAGAGCTCCACACGATATGCATGATACATTGAGAGGTTAAATTTTTGTCCGTTAGCAAAATAAATTTCCTCAGACAACACAGCATAAACGGTGTTTATCGGCTGTCAGTGTAGCACAAATATCGATCAACTCGGGGCCTGCCCAGTTGGCCTACACTTCTTTCAGTCTGCCGCAACTGACATTCTCTGAACCGCTCATTTCACTGCGAGTGTTGTGATGGACATAAAACAGGATCAATATTTAATTAAGAAGAGAAACAGGGTAAACGTCTCCATATTTAGCGCAAATGTGTGGGACCTACAGTGTGCTGTCGTAAAGGCAGCAGTTATTATAAGCTGAGTGGATGACTCTGTGCAATTACGGCAAATTTCATTTATGATCTCCATGTACTCTATTCCGTATTTTTTTCATCTATAGTAATCTTGTAAATGAAAGCCTACAAATTGTATTACGAATCGAAATATTCAATCACAGGATGGTATTGTGTTTCTGCAATAACCATCAGCCGTCAAACCGACCGACAAGTGGTCGATGGCCGCTTTGTTGGGTGGTGCTCGAAGGCTTGTGGCACATGCAGCCAGAGGTCTTGATTAGTTGTTTGCTTGCTAGTTAATTTGCTATTGATGGGCTCTCTTACTAAATTCTCAGAGAAAACATCACTATGGACAAACGTACTGAATGAAAAAAAGACTTACAAATGCACTCCTCCCAGAACATTTGAAGTTTCGTTAAGTACCTCGATGTCTCTAGCTTGCTACTCGGATGGTAATAAAATACCGTTTCCACTTTCTGTTGCATGAATTCCTTATTTTAGGCAATGTATTGTCAGTATTGGTGGTATTTTTAGTCCGAAGATTGGTTTAATGCAGCTCATCAAGTTAGTCGTCTTGTGCAAGCGTTTTCATAGCTGCATAGGTACTGCTCCGTACGTTAATTTGAACGTATTTACTGTTTTCGAGCCTTGGTTCCCCTCACTTCTCCCCCTTACCAGTTTACTATACCCTGATATCTCAATTAATTCCTTCTTTAAATTAAATGGTGCCATAAATTTGCTTTCTTCTCGATCCGGCTAGTACCTCTTCATTAGTTATCCAATCAACCTATATAATCTTCAAGATTATACACTACTCAAAAGAATAAGGGGAACATATCTTTGGGCGTCTGCCATGTTTTCACGGGACGTTGTGAGATGAAGTAATGTGTATTCCCACTGTGAGCTTTTATCACGGCATGTTCTATGTAAGTCTACGGAGGTCGCTATGCGGTGTCCGTTCCCATTCTTCGCTGAGAACCCTTGAGAGTTCTTGGAGAGTCTTTGGCAGGACACATCTGTCAGGTCTGTCTCACACATGCTCAACAGGATTTACATCGGGACTTACCGTTGGCCATTACATTACTTCAGTGTTTCGGCTTCGGATCCAAGGTGACTCCAGCCACATGACACATGGCATTATCGTGCATGAGGAACATTTCGGGGCCACCACTATATGCAACAGACACCACATTGTCCAACAGGATCTGCTCTGTGTACTTCCTGGCGGTAAAGCGGCCATGGACAACTACAAAATCCATACGACTGTCAACACTGATGCCTCCCCATACCATCAAAGAACATTGGTTGAATCTATCGATTTTACACACAACATTTGGCAGGTACTATTAGCAGCACGATACTGGCGGTGCTTTGCAGTTTTGATAACAAATTGATATCAAAATGATTGTTGTTGTTTTCAGAGACTGGTTTGATGCAGCTCTCCTTGCTACTCTACCTTGTGCAAGCTTTTTCATCTCCGAGTAACTACTACAACCTACATCCTTCTGAATCTGCTTAGTGTGTTCATCCCTTGCTCTCCCTCTACGATTTTTACTCTCCACGGTGCCCTCCAATATTATACTGGTGCTCCCTTGATGCCTCAGAACGTGTCTTAGCAACCGATCCCTTCTTCTAGTCAAGTTGTGCCACAAACTCCTCTTCTCCCCAATCCTATTCAATACCTCCTTATTAGTTATGTGATCTACCCATCTAATCTTCAGCATTCTTCTGTAGCACCACATTTCGAAAGATTCTATTCTCTTGCTGTCCAAACTATTTATCGTCCATGTTTCACTTCCATACATGGCTACACTCCACACAAATACTTTCAGAAACGACTTTCTCACACTTAAATCTATACTCGATGTTAACAAATTTCTCTTCTTCAGAAACGCTTTCCTTTCCATTGCCAGTCTACATTTTTATCTTCTCTACTTCGACCATCATCAGTTATTTTGCTCCCTAAATAGCAGAACTCATATACTGCTTTAAGTGTCTCATTACCTAATCTAATTCCCTTAGCATCTCCTGATTTGATTAGACTACATTCCATCATCCTCGTCTTGCTTGTGTTGATGTTCATCTTATATTCGCCTTTCAAAACACTGTCCATTCCGTTCAACTGTACTTCCAGATCCTTTGCTGTCTCTGACAGAATTAAATGTCGTCGGGAAACCTCAAATATTTTGTTTCTTTACCATAAATTTTGATTCCTGTTCCAATGTTTTCTTTTGTTTCCTATACGGCTTGCTCAGTATACGGATTGAATAGCATCGGGGATGGGCTACAACGCTGTCTCACTCCCTTCCCAACCACTGCAACTCTTGCATGCCCCTTGACTCTTATGACTGCCATTTAGTTTCTGTACAGATCGGAAATAGCCTTTCTCTCCCTGTATTTGACCCCTCCCAAATTCAGAATTTGAAAGAGAGTATTCCAGTTACCATTGTCTAAAGCTTTCTATGAGTCTACAAATGATAGAAAAGCAAGTTTGCCTTTCCTTAATCTATCTTCTGAGATAAGTCGTAGGATCAGTATTTGTCTTGCGTGTTTCACCATTTCTACGGAATCCAAACTGATCTTCCCCGAGGTCGGCTTCTACCAGTTTTTCCATTCGTCTGTACAGAATTCGTGTTTGTATTTTGCAGTCGTGACTTATTAAACTGATAGTTTGGTAATTTTCGCACCTGTCAACGCCTGCTTTCTTTGGGATTGGAATTATTATACTCTTCTTGAAGTCTGATGGTATTACGCCTCTCTCACACATCTTGCTCATCAGATGGTAGAATTTTGTCATGGGGGGGCTCTCCCAAGGCTATCAGTAGTTCTAATGGAATGTTGTCTACTCCCGGGGCCTTGTTTCGAGCCGGCCGAAGTGGCCGTGCGGTTAAAGGCGCTGCAGTCTGGAACCGCAAGACCGCTACGGTCGCAGGTTCGAATCGTGCCTCGGGCATGGATGTTTGTGATGTCCTTAGGTTAGTTAGGTTTAACTAGTTCAAAGTTCTAGTGGACTAATGACCTCAGCAGTTGAGTCCCATAGTGCTCAGAGCCATTTGAACCATTTGAACCTTGTTTCGACTCAGATCTTTCAGTGCTCTGCCAAATTCTTCACGCAGTATCACATCTCCCATTTCATCTTCACTTACGTTCCATAACATTGCCCTCAAGTGCATCGCCCTTGTATAGACCCTCTGTATGCTCCTTCCACCTTTCTGCTTTCTCTTCTTTGCTTAGAACTGCGTTTCTATCTGAACTCTTGATATTCATACAGGTGGTTCTCTTGTCTCGAAAGGTCTCTTTAATTTTCCTATAGGCAGTATCTATCTAACCACTAGTGCTATATGCCTTTACATCCTTACCGTTGTCTTCTAGCCATCCCTAAGTAGCCATTTTGCACTTCCTGTCGATCTCATTTTTGAGACGTTTGTATTCCTTTTTGCCTGCTTCATTTACTGCATTTTCATTATTTCTCCTTTCATCAGTTAAATTGAATATCTCTTCTGTTACTCAAGGATTTCTACTAGCCCTCGTCTTTTTGCCTACCTGATCCGCCGCTACCTTCACTATTTCATCTCTCAAAGCTACCCATTCTTCTTCTACTGTATTTCTTTCCCCTGTTCCTGTCAATCGTTCCCTAATGCTCTCTCTGAAATTCTCTACAATCTCTGGTTCTTTCAGTTTATCTACGTCCTATCTCCTTATAATGCCACCTTTTTGCGGTTTCTTCATTTTTAATCTACAGTTCATAATCATTAAATTGGGGTGTGAGTGCACATCTGCCCCTAGATATGGCTTGCAGTTCAAAACCTGGTTCCTAAATCTCTGTCTAACCATTATATAATCTATATGAAATCTTCCAGCCGGGCGGGGTAGCCGCGCGGTCTTGGGCGTCTTGTCACGGTTCGCTCGGCTCCTCCCCGTCGGAGGTTCGAGTCCTCCCTCGGGCATGGATATGTTTGTGTGTTTGTTGTCCTTAGCGTAAGTTAGTTTAAGTTAGGTTAAGCTGTGTGTAAGCGTAGGGGCCAATGACCTCCGCAGTTTGATCCCATAGGACCTTACCACAAATTTTACAAAATTTGAAATCTTCCAGTGTCTCCAGGCCTCTTCCACGTATACAACCTTCTTTCATGGTTCTTAAACCAAGTGTTAAGTTATGCTCTGTGCAAAATTCTACCAAGCAGCTTCCTCTTTCATTCCTTACCACCATTAAAAAATTTTCGTCTCCCTTGACTATCTGAATAATTTCTTTAATTCGTCGTAGATTTCTTCAGTCTCTTCATCATCTGCGGAGGTAGTTGGCATATAAACTTGTACTACTGTGGTAGGCATAGGCTTCGTATTTATCTTGACTACAATAATGCGTTCACTATGCTGTTCGTAATAGCTTGCCGGTGCTCCTACTTTTTTATTCATTATTTTGTATTTATAACCCTGTATTCACCTGACTAGAAGTCATGTTCCTCCTGTCACCGAACTTCACTAATTCCACTCTATCTAACTTCAACCTATCCATTTCCGTTTTCAAATTTTCTAACCTACCTGCCCTGACATTCCACACTCCGATTCGTAGAACACCAGTTTTCTTACTCCTGATAACGACGTTCTTCTGAGTAGTCCCCTCCCAGAGATCCGAATGGGGGACTATTTTACCTCCGAAATATTTTATCCAAGAGAATACCATCGACATTTAACCATAAAGTTAAGCTGCATGCCCTCGGGAAAAATTACGGCTGTAGTTTCCCCTTGCTTTCAGCTGTTCGCAGTATCAGCAGAGCAAGGCCGTTTTGGTTACTGTTACAAGGCCAGATCAGTCAATCATTCAGACTGTTGTCCCTGCAACTACTGAAAAGGCTGCTGCCCCTCTTCAGGAACCACACATTAGTCTGATCTCTCAACAGATACCCTTCCACTGTGACTGCACGTACGGCACGGCTATGTGTATCGCTGAGGCACGCAAGCCTCCCTACCAACGGCAAGGTCCATGATTCATGGGGGAATCATATTGATATGCAAATTAATTACGACGATCACCCACACACCTCCAGATATCATCATGCGTTTTTCCCAGCCTGTACGTAGGTCTCCCTCCCCACACCTCCCCCTTCCCCTACCTCACCTACCCTATTGGTTTTGGAGGGGTTGGGGTGGGACATCATCACAGCCCTCGGACAAAGAAATTACTGGGGCTGACCTCAGGCCCCTCCATACCGCATCTGCATGAGGCCACAAGGCTGAGTGTGACACGGCGGGTGGTAGGCACTCCTTGGGCCTTCACAGTATGGCGAAAAGCTCGTTTTCAACCAGTTTTTACAGTAAATTGCTTCCATTCAGCATCTGTACCTAGCACTCATCGGAAGTTTATATCAAAAGCACAGAAGATTAGCTCTCCACCCTTAGCACTATCTGTAATTTGACATTGACGTCACCAGCAAAGACCCACTCAGAATGAGTCTACCTTGAATTTCTGATCGTTTCGAAACACCACCGATGCTTCTCTCACATTTCTAGAGTCATGGCAGAATTGAAACGGACAGATAGAAACAGGTCGAAATCTGTTTCATACGCACCCACCAACATTACAATACGTTCAGATGGCATAAGCGAATTGCAGTACCGCAGATTTGCAGTTCTGTGCTGTACTGCCTTACTAAAAACTTACTAAACTTTAGGTATCTGGTATTAGACTCGTTTCGAACTGCAGTATCTGGTTTTAACTGCTGTTCACCCAAATCAGGCACCCAAGCGTACCAAAGAGTATAACTTACATTTGTTAATAGTTGTTCCTTTTTCATTACCGTAGACTCTCAGGCGGAACCTGCATGTGTACTGAGGTACACTGTTAGCGGTCCTTTGCGGTGCCCGCCCAAATCCACGTGTTGCATCATACCGCCTAAGTTTGCGCTTTTAATTACTCATAAAAGTATTCAGTTTTTGGCACAGCATAATGGATTCCGACGTCGCCGAAGTTTCTTGTGGATTACTAAAATAAGAAAGACTCTACATAATTTCACCAACCTTAACTCAAGGCTTTTTCCCCAAATTCTTTTGGTCCTGACTTGTGTAAGATTCTTATTTATATATAAGGAATTCGTGTGTGTAGGAAGGGACGCTACTGCTCCTTCTATCGAAATTAAGCGCAAGTATTCGGCTGGTGATTATGAATGTTCTATTATTAAAATCAGACTAACCTAGGCAGAAAAAAGATTATTTAACATTTTGCCGTTAGAAGAATACAGGGCTGCTCAAAGAGACGGAACAGATTTTAGACATTTATTGCTTCCATACTACAAAAGATGTAAACATAGTCTAATTCCAAGGTTCCTGGAAAGAGAAAAGTTCAAATTTCTATGCTTACAGTGTGAGCACCATGTGTTACACGACAAATATCAAAACAGTGGCTGGTTTCCTGCCTCACACTAAACAGGTGGTATCTCGCTATCGAATTCACAGCTTCAACAATGTGATGTCGCAGACTTCAAGGAGTGTTGGGCACAGAGGGCATAAAAACGCAGTCTTTTACATAAACCCACAGATACGAGTAACAATGTGTGAGGTCTGGAGACCTGGGAGCCAATGGACGAAGAAGTTCATCTTCTGGTTCTCCTCTTCCAGTCCAACGTTCTGGAATGGTGTCATTCAGGTAACGTCGGACGTACGAAGAGAATTTTTATTGTCCCTATGCCTAACAATTTTGAAAGTCTGTAATATCGCATTGTTGAAGATATGAATTTGATAACGAGATACCAGCTGCTTCGTGTGGGGCAGGAAATGAGCCACCGTTCTGATATTTGTCGTGTAACACATGGTGCTCACATTGAATGCATAAAAAATTGAACTTCTCCTTTTCCACGAACGTTGGAATTATATTAATATCTTTTGTAGTTTGGAAGCAATAAATGTTTGAAATCTGTTCCTTCTTTTTGAACAGCCCTGTACATACACAAATACTCAACGTCTATAACCTTTTTCGTTAGTAATCAGTAACAGAAAAAATATGTCTGTTTCTGTTCTATCCATTACTGGCATGCACTTTATTTTTCCTCCTATTTTTTTAATCCCATAATATCAGAGAACGCGACTGGATCCCTAGCACGTCAGCATTCCAGCTGCCTGAAGCAGCTTGAAGTTAAAAATAGTGGATTATGTACAGTTCCTTTTAGTTTTTATGATAGATTCAAAATTTCTTCCAATATCAGAGCGGTTATTTGCAGCTGGCACCGTCCTGCGAGTCGCTGATGGTCCGCTGCCTCTGGCGGAAGCAAATCGTCAACTGCTCGCAGCTCTTCACCCGTCAGAAGTCAGACGCGGGATTCTGCTGCTCTTTCAACTACAACACCGAGTGAGTACGTTTTTTGGTCGACCACATCTGAGACTCACACTGAGTATGCCTGACGTCTCTGTTTAACTTCGTCCTTCGTTTATTACGGTGCCAGACTGAAATTCACAGGAAACCGTTTGACCATTGATTATTTCCGTACGGCCCTTCAATTTACGCTCTTTACTTGGCCTCGAAGTCCAGCCTTTCCGCATTTCTTGCACTTAGGTGATAGCAGTCTTACCGCATGTATCCCGAACGTTCGGGACGATAATATTTGACATCAATGGGAAAAATACTTCTGTCACGAACTTTGGTTACTGAATCCATTTCTTCTGAACCCCCCGCTTTGCCTATAGCCCCAGCTAAGACTTCGAAAATTCTGCACGTACTTTCCTTGATACATCGGGTGATGATCTCCATAAAAAGGTATCTAATTGCCTCTGCTCTGCTTCTCGTGGAAGGTCCCTATTTGTGTCGTCACTTTCCGTTAACTCATGGGTATTAACATTGAGTTTTCTTACTTCATCCATGAAGCTTTTGATGGACTCCATTTGTTTCAATGATACACCATGTCACAGCTCCAAATAATACCTATAACTACTCTGCCTTCTATACCGTTATATTAAGCCCTTCCTCAGCACTTTAAATGCCAGAGCATTTCTCAGGTCCTCTTGGTATAGTATATTACATACGTTTTAACGTGACGTATTATTCGTAACTTGGCGATATGTAACAACTGTTCAGCTGCCCAACAACCTAGTTTTGCAGCTGCCAACAAATTGTCCGCAAATGTCAACACGCCCTTCCCTGTCTCGCCGGAAAAAGGATCGGTTAGACAAGCTGTACCGGCATCCAGGGAAGGTGCTACACCTGGACGAGGATCTGTTCTCCTTCAAAGCACCTAACTGGCTATGCAAGTCTCATTTGAACAACATGTTCTAGCAAAGTCTGCACCACTTACCGAGTAGTAACCATCAGTTCCTCTGACTTACTCATGTAAAGTCTGTATTTACCACATTATGACAACATATAACATGACAAACGTAGAGAGACTGTTCATTGTTAGTAATACTGTAAAACCCTCAACATTATTTACTCTTTACGACTAAGCACTAACAAACTACAAGTGACACGGATCTACGCTCCCCGTACTCAGCAGACTACATTGCCCACACATAACTGGGTGCAAAGCAGCATTTTCTGCGGTGTCGGTTAAGCTGTTTAGTAAGCCCCTAAGGTGATAAAGTTTCGTTCCGTAGTGACCTACTTAAAAGGGAACCTCACTATACTATCATGCAGTTTTAAGAGAAGTAATGACGTGAACTGGAATACATCTTATTGAATGAAAATTACTAGGGATGGCCCAACGAAACGTGAAACTACGAGTACTACTACTCGCGCAGATATATTACTGAAGGAACTCATGTAATTGCAAAAGGAAATTAGTGGTCAGCATAAGAATTTGGTTTATTGCCATAAGACATCACCTAAAATTATTTGCCCACTGAATAAAGCATGTTGTTGTTGTTGTGGTCTTCAGCCCTGAGACTGGTTTGATGCAACTCTCCATGCTACTCTATCCTGTGCAAGCTTCTTCATCTCCCAGTTCCTACTGCAACCTAAATCCTTCTGAATATGCTTGGTGTATTAATCTCTTGGTCTCGCTCAACGATTTTTACCCTCAACGCTGCCCTCAAATACTAAATTGGTGATCCCTTGATGCCTAAGAGCATGTCCTATCAACCAGTCTCTTCTTCGAGTCAAGTTGTGCCACAAACTTATCTTCTCCCCAATCCTATTCATTACCTCCGCATTAGTTATGTGATCTACCCATCTAATCTTCAGCATTCTTCTGTAGCACCACGTTTCGAAAGCTTCTATTCTCTTCTTGTCTAAACTATTTATCGTCCATGTTTCACTTCCATACATGGCTACACTCCATACAAATACTTTCAGAAACGACTTCCAGACATTTAAATCTATACTCGATGGCAGCAAATTTCTCTCCCTCAGAAACGCTTTCCTTGCCATTGCCAGTCTACATTTTATATTCTCTCGACTTCGACCATCATCAGTTATTTTGCTCCCCAAATAGCAAAACTTCTTTACTACTTTAAGTGTCTCATTTCCTAATCTAATACCCTCAGCATCTCCGGACTTAATTCGACTACATTCCATTATCCTCGTTTTGCTTTTGTTGATGTTCATCTTATATGCTCCTTTCAAGACAATATCCATTCCGTTCAACTGCTATTCCAAGCCCTTTGCTGTCTCTGACAGAATCACACTGTCATCGGCGAACCTCAAAGTTTTTATTTCTTCTCCATGGATTTTAACACCTACTCCGAATTTTTCTTTTGTTTTCTTCACTGCTTGCTCAATATACAGATTGAATAACATCGGGGAGGGGCTACAACCCTGTCTCACTCCCTTCCCAACCACTGCTTCCCTTTCATGCCCCTCAACTCTTATAACTGCCATTTGGTTTCTATACAAATTGTAAATAGCCTCTCGCTCCCTGTATTTTACCCCTGCCAGCGTCAGAATCTGAAAGAGGGTATTCCAGTCAACATTGTCAAAAGCTTTCTCTAAGTCTACAAATGCTAGAAACGAATGTTTGCCTTTCCTTAATCTAGCTTCTAAGATAAGTCGTAGGGTCAGTATTGCCTCACGTGGTCCAATATTTCTACGGAATCCAAACTGATCTTCCCCGAGTTCGGCTTCTAATAGTTTTTCCATTCGTCTGTAAAGAATTCGAGCTAGTATTTTGCAGCCGTGACTTATTAAACTGATAGTTCGGTAATTTTCATATCTGTCGAAACCTGCTTTCTTTGGGATTGGAATTATTATATTCTTCTTGAAGCCTGAGGGTATTTCGCCTGTCTCATGCATCTTGCTCACCAGATGGTAGAGTTTTGTCAGGACTGGCTCTCCCAAGGCTGTCAGTAGTTCTAATGGAAGCATATGTACATTTAATTAATGGTCAAAAGGTTGTAATTATGAAATATAGCCTTGGCAAGGTTAGGTGGACACATGAAAGCATAATATGAAACTGTGTAGTGGATATGGTCGTTAATTGTGTAAACGGTTAGTGATTTAATGAAAGAAGGCCAGTGAAGCAAGAACGAACATGAATGGATTCATCGAAATGCATGGTGGGTGCAACTAGCTGGCTGCGAACGCTAAAACTGCGCAGTTAAACCCTAATACATTCGCTATCCTCTAGGCTCAGTGATTGCATCACTAGCTCAAGCTTGCGAATCGTAGACAGCGAGTGTAAAGATGGCTGTAATAATGGCTGGAAACACGACCTCAGTACTTTTCTCGCTGGAGCCCTTTGTACAAGTGTTCTCTTCGAACTCTACGGCAAGTGTGTTCTGACTTCACTCTTTAAAACACGGCTGGTTCTGTCAGCTTAGGAATCCCGCTGGCCAGTTTCAGAAGATCTTGCGAGTACCGGCCAATAATAATTTTATAAACAAGTTTAACAAATTTCTACTCTCTCGGATTTTGTCATGGTTAACAAGCATGGCGGGGGAAAGAAGATGGAGGATGTGTGCTACTACATAACGTATATCCAAGCCCGGCCAACAAAAAGCCTCGAAGGTAAACACACGAGGGAAAATGCCCCTTGTAACAAAACAATTACTGTGAACCAGTCACAGACCCTCTCATTCGGATTTAAACGAACATTCATGCATGGGAATGCCTCGACTCAACGGCCAGTCTCACGGTGTTCTGCACCTGCTGTGGGCAGCTTTCAGGGCCAAACAAGTTAATGATACTCCAGTCTTTCTAAATTAACTTCCCTGTCATTAGACGGCTAAAGAAGGACCTCAAGGTTTCAGAAAATAACAGGTCTCCATCACTGAAGGAAAAAGAAGTAATTAGCTTAGTACTGCAGTCACTGGCAGTAGTAAACATTGTCTACAGTTTTCATGCAGCGTTAAATAATTGACTTCATTGCCTATTGGGCTGTGCATATCACGCTATAAAATAGGTTGTGCAACGGTTTTGGTATAAACTGCCACATGACAATGTTTCTCTAAAGGTCTGAATTAACCTTCATATCACCGTCTGCGTCTACTTTCACAAACCAAACTTCAACAATGTCCTCCACTTGTGCATAACACTCGAAGGGCAAACAGCCAGAGTAAACATGTTTGTTTGGGCACACCAAGCTGCGCTGATGGTGGCGTATGCTGACCCAGGACATTGTTTGACGTCACTGGCTCTTCAGGCACCAGTTACTACTGTTACAGGATGATGGCTTGGTATCGTGCGCTGGACAGTAGGTCTGGGGAACTAATGTTTGCCGGCCGAGGTGGTCGAGCGGTTCTAGGCGCTACAGTCTGGAACCGCGCGACCGCTACGGTCGCAGGTTCGAATCCTGCCTCGGGCATGGAATGTGTGTGATGTCCTTAGGTTAGGTAGGTTTAAATAGTTCTAAGTTCTAGCGGACTGATGACCTCAGAAGTCAAGTCCCATAGCGCTCAGAGGCAACTAATGTTTCCGTGGTCGTGGAATCACAAATTCACCACTATTATCAATTATTTTATTCATCAAGAACTCATACAGTCACCAAAGACGGTGTCTTAGTCTCTTGCTTTGAACCTGGGAAGCTGAGATCATCTCAGCAGAACACGTCTCCAGCACGGGGCGGCCGTCAGCGTGAGGACGCCAGGCAGGGAGGTGGTTACCGTAGAGATGGAGCATCATCGCTCAGGCGATCGCGTGGCGACTTTAGGCATCCACACGAAGCAGCGCGCGAACGTGAGTCACCCTGCAGCTCGCGATAGGTCAGTTGCGGGATGCACCCAAGTGTTGACTGCATTCGAGGATCCTTTGGAGACGTTCAAAAGTGAACCGGTGGCAACCTGAAGGAGGCCCTAGTGCCTAGTCGGATGGTGGCCGCTCAGGAGCAGGCAGCGTCAGGCCTACATGCGGCCGATAGACGAGTGGCGCAGCGGCTAGTTGCAGACGGGGTTGAATGACCCACATCGGGTCTATGGCTAGCGTGTAATAGCTCTCTACATAGTTAGCAGTCGATGATAGATACTGCTAGGTCTGAGCGACGAGTATTTCTGCCAGTCTTGTCCATTTTTTTTTTTGATTGAGAGGGACGCGCCTCATGCCACGTGAGGAGGTCCAGTCAGTGCGGCGTCCACGGCCTGGCATGTGGTAATCCATTCACCATAGCGGCGCCTTGGTCCCTGTATCATGCTGAGTTGACTTTATTCCTTTCTGGGCAGCATCATTTTGTTAGCAGCTTGCTGGCCTGCATTGTCACAGGTTGAGAAAGCTGATAGGAAAGGTGTTGGTGCAACAATAATCGATACCGACTCGTTCAGCAGAAAATTAATACTAGATTGCAAATAATGATCAAGGAATGTTCAAACATATAACAAAATTAAACTGCGATCAGTTTTGACTATCGGAAAAAGGGCCAAACAGCTCCATACGAAAATAATACCAACAGTAGCCACCCTCAGGCACGAAACATAAAACACAATTTCAGAACAGCTGATTTTCTGAAACAGAGGAGACAACTTCTAACATCACATTGCAATAACTTTCTTTCAAAGCCCTTAAATAAAACTCACACCAAACTAAAACAAAATTCTCTTCCTAATACGTAAAAGATAAAACCCTTACAAGAAACCGTAAGCTAATTTAAAAAATTTGACTAAAATGATACAAGATATATAGCAGTAATATTTTTAAAAATTTACAGGGCCGACGGTGCAATAGAAACCAAATTACGAGTGACCACAAAATTTTTTAAACTGATCTAAATAGTGAGAATATGTTTCACCAACTTGGTATTCAAAAGGAAAACAAACATTTAAAAAATGTTATGAATACCTTTAAACAAAATTGATCGCTCTAAACTTAACAGTTTGCTTATAATATTTTTAAAAAATCATCACACGAGGCGCCCCTGAAATGGCAGATTCTCACCACGAATAACAGAACCACAATGCATAGCTTACATGATTCCAGTAAACTGGTTCTTCGCCCATCATGACGCCATGATGAAATTAAAACAGAAGACTAGCCTCTCCTGCGCCGCATCTGTCTTCAGGCTGACACTGGTACAGAGCAGCACGATGACAAAGCAGACTTAACTCGGAGGCGTAGAATGCTTACTTCCGCACAGCGCCACGAGTTCTGACACAAGTGGTAGAGGGACACGCTTCTCACTATGATGACTAAACTGCAAAACGTCAAATCAAAGTCCCACCAGTTGAGCAGATAACATATTACACCACACATGGAGTTGTTCGCGGTACCTCTTGGCCATCACTGAGCAAACTGAGGAATCCACCAGCAGAGGTCCGTCAATGTCACTTGCCCTTTAAAACACCGACTGCCGCGAGACGGTCAGTGTCTGCTCTCTTTAAGTGTGTGCGTGCTACCCCGGCAGACCACGCGCTCAGGCAGTAAACTCTGTGCTGTCGACACCGACCATCTCAGATCCCTCGTCAAAACGTCCAGTAATTAGCTTGAGACATCTTCAGATATATTTATCACGTTTAAGATTTATTTCTACAGAAATATTTGTAATTCGCTGTCGTCGATGGTCATTCGTTCACATTTAATCACCATCACCAGTCTTTGCCTCGTCGCCTGGGTTTCTCGCCGTGTCTTTGTTCATCCGTCGCCTTCACCTTGATCTGTTCTGTTAACTGTGAAAGGTTACCAAATCATCCCCCCCCCCCCCCCCCCAGTGAAGACTCTGCCCTTATAAAATCCATAGATTCCCATCTCAACGGACATTGCTGTGCCACTTTCCGCATTTTAAATCCACGCCAACCTCCTTGTCCCCAACAACCGCCTCACACCCGCCGCTCGGCAAATGCCACTTCTGTGCAGAACGAAGTGAATCTAGAAATCGCAGTACAAGAGGATACACGTGAAACAAATTCTGACTGACGTACAGATACGTTGCAGACACGGATGGCGGCATCTATATGGTCGCTTATACGCTGTGCTCCTGTCTTCTGCCTGTCCCTCCGCTTTCGACAACTTCATCTAAAACGAAGCATTAAATTACCTCCCACGTCATAAAGTTGAACCATCCAAATAGAGTGTATTAAAGAAGGGCCAAGATTTTAAATTTTCAATTTGTGTATAACTGTTTCGGTGTGTTCGAGGACGTCAACAATATTAAAACAGGGGAAAGGAGTGTATTCCTATTATATCAGAAGACTCTCAGCAGATTAGATAACTTAATGTGACTCAGGAAGTAGTAAACGTGTTTTTCTATTCGGCAAGACGGAAAACATGAATCGAATATAAATGTGTTATAGTTCTGAACGCAACTGCAGGTAGGCGGTACGTGTAATGTATTATACAGGGTGATTCAAAAAGAATATCACAACTTTAGGAATTTAAAACTCTGCAACGACAAAAGGCAGAGCTAAGCACTATCTGTCGGCGAATTAAGGGAGCTATAAAGTTTCATTTAGTTGTACATTTGTTCGCTTGAGGCGCTGTTGACTAGGCGTCAGCGTCAGTTGGTGCTAAGATGGCGACCGCTCAACAGAAAGCTTTTTGTGTTATTGAGTACGGCAGAAGTGAATCGACGACAGTTGTTCAACGTGCATTTCGAACGAAGTATGGTGTTAAACCTCCTGATGGGTGGTGTATTAAACGTTGGTATAAAAAGTCTACAGAGAATGGGTGTTTGTGCAAAGGGAAAAGTTCTGGACGGCCGAGAACGAGTGATGAAAATGTAGCACGCATCCAGCAAGCATATGTTCGCAGCCCAGGAAAATCGACTCGCAGAGCTAGCAGAGAGCTGCAAATTCCACAATCAACTGTATGGAGAGTCCTACGAAAAAGGTTAGTTATGAAACCTTATCGCCTGAAATTGGTTCAAGCACTGTCTGCAGCTGATAAGATTAAAAGAATCGATTTCTGTGATTTTATCCTTGCTCAAATGGAAACAGATGAATCTTTCGTTTCAAAGATTGTGTTTAGTGATGAAGCAACTTTCCAAACTAACGGGAAAGTCAACCGTCACAATGTCTGTATATGGGGCACTGAGAATCCGCGGGAAACAACTCAGTATGAACGTGACTCGCCTAAGGTGAACGTTTTATGTGCCATTTCAGCCAATAAAGTTTTTGGTCCCTTTTTCTTCGAAGGTGCTACTGTAACTGGACTACAGTATCTGGAGAGCTTAGAGAATTGGCTGTTCCCTCAGCTCGAACAAGAAGCAGGATGGAGCGCCACCACATTGGCACTTATCTGTCCGTAACTACCTGAACGTCAACTACCCGAGGCGATGGATCGGCCGCCAGGCAGCCCGTGACAGAGCACTTCATCACTGGCCTCCAAGAAGCCCAGATCTTACCCCCTGCGATTTTTTCTTATGGGGGTATGTTAAGGATATGGTGTTTCGGCCACCTCTTCCAGCCACCACTGATGATTTGAAACGAGAAATAACAGCAGCTATCCAAACTGTTACGCCTGATATGCTACAGAGAGTGTGGAACGAGTTGGAGTATCGGGTTGATATTGCTCGAGTGTCTGGAGGGGCCCATATTGAACATCTCTGAACTTGTTTTTGAGTGAAAAAAAACCTTTTTAAATACTCTTTGTAATGATGTATAACAGAAGGTTATATTATGTTTCTTTCATTAAATACACATTTTTAAAGTTGTGGTATTCATTTTGAATCACCCTGTATAATGATTAAATTCATTGTCGACCTTAGCTATGGAACAAGGTTGTACGCTGTAGCGAAAATAATGTTGATTCGTGTTCTGTTTCTTGCATAGTGGTTACAATTATAATTCAGAAATATGGAAAGACAGGCTGTACGTGGTCCTTTAGTGGATCACTGTATAACGACTCCTCTTATTACTAGGCTAATTACTGTTAGCTCTACAGGGCCATTATACTGAAATGTTTCGCCACACCACCTAGTATTGTCTTTCTATTTGTGTGAGTAACTGTATGTTCACTGTTGTGGGTAAATACATACAGCGTACACAGGGCGGTGTGTGAAACTGATGGCGATTACACGCTTCCGCTGTTGTAGAAATCTGCTCCAGATGCGAAAGATACCGTGTTGAGCTGAAAGTGGTAACCAAAATACGGAGAAATATTCTTCGGGGCTCTGTTGCATAGCAATCAGATTGCTTTCAGTTCTGAGAAATGTCCAGTTACTATTGTGGATTTGAATGATCCATGAAGTGACTTCTTTTCCGAAGAAAACATCGAACTATTTCACTAGAACTGAACGCTCCCGTCGGAACTGTTCTCAACTGGTGTTTATTAGTAAATCACAATAGCAGTACATCGCTGGGTGTATAATAAGACGTACCTTCTTGAAATGAACAATATTTTAATGTTCTATTAACTGATTTCCTTCCATATGCACTTATATTTTACAATGTGGAACAAAAACTCGCAATGGCGTCGATTTTTTACATCACAAGAATGGCTCTCTCTCTACTAAAAATTACTCTTAACCAGAACAAACAAAAACTATATCCTAAGAATAATTATGTGAGCGCTGTCCGCCACAGAGTAATAAACAATATCTTTGTCTCTCTCTCGCACTGTCACAGCAAGTTACGCTGCATGATACATCATATATGCCCCTCTTGTGGACGAACGTTTTTGGCCAAAAACAAACACGAGCGTTCACACAACACTATATCGGTGATTGTTTATGACGCTGTATTAATGTCCACTAGAGTATTAATGTTCACTGTATTTCTTATGATATTTTGGTATTAGTGAATGACTATCTAAATGTAAATTATTGATTTGGGTGCATATACTGCTGACAAAGCCTGTGCTGAATTCCTGATGCAGCATATATGCATAGCTTACATGCTTGCTTTTGTTCATTTGTCGAGGATGGCATGAGATGTGATCAGAAACCTTTTTCATCATCACTCAAAGCTTCTGTCACTCGCCTTGGGATGTCTCAAACGGATAATCTAGCCATTCGGCCAAGCCCCACAAAGGAAAACCAAGGAAAACCTCGGGGTAGATTTACCATCCTCGTATTTCTCATTTGCAAAGAAAATTAATTGAATTACAATGGAAAATAAAAAAAAATATTTACAATATGGATTTTTTTTGTTGAATGAATTTAAACACTGTTCACAAAAGAAACACAACACTGTTAATCTTCTGTGTCTTGAGGTGAACCGTCGACGCGTTGGTTTACGTCCATCTACGATTCCCTTCTATCAGTCATCTCCGGGTAACTGATTGAATTCTATTCCCATTTCACCGTCTCCTCGTGGGTATTATGGTTTTCCGCATATGGTTAACATGAAAATAAGAGTCAGTGTAAGTTCCGTGGAAAAGGTGTTTGATCTATGCTGAGCTGAAATAGAATCTAATCTAAAGTTCTTTCTAATTCTCTGTCCTGAATTCGAAATATTCGGAAGTCGTAAGGTGTTCTTCATTTTTATCAACAACCCTAGAATGCACTATACACAAATCCAACTGGAGCTGCCGTGTCAACTTATGCTCGTCATCTTTCAGATGGACTTTAACACTTGTTGATGGGCTTATAACTGAAAGGCATTGGCTCAGTTGGTAACTTCGCGAGCAACAATTGACATAACATAATTTACATACACAGGTATGTTACAACAATAGTACAATTCTAAAGACAATGTTCATCACAAAAGATTGAAACAAAGTAATAGGCGTCCTTTTAAAACTGAGAACGGGTTACCCCTTCCGAACAGCATGACTTCAGCTCAGCGAGTAAAAAAGCAAATACAAACATACATTGAGATTGTTAAATTGACATAAGAAAAAATATCTTGCCATAGACCAGATTCATTTGAGTCACTAACCCATGGTCATTATGCATTGTGAAACCTGATTGAAATTACTATCTACTAAATAAAATTTTTTTTTAAAAGAAATCATTCATACTATAGCTAAATTCTCTGCATACTGAAAAGAAAACTTATCCTTACAGTGGAAAACCTATACATAATGTCTGCATATCTCTCGTACAGTATGCCTGAAAAGAAAAACTAACTACTAAATTACAAAAAAAAGAAACTATCCTAAGTATGATTCATAGGTTTAATGAAAATTCTCTAATCAATATTATTTGATAAGAATAGTATTTTCAATCTTCAGAATCTTCAGTCATCATGAAATTGCTTTAACAAGTGATGAGGATACATTCCTTTCACCTTTCCATTCTTCACATCCTTCAAAACATAAGTTCCTGGATGGGGTATTTTGTTAATCACAAATGGTCCTTGATACAATAATTGCCATTTTGTGTTCTTCCTCTGTAAAAGTGAAGCCTTAGGATGAGTTTTTACTAAAACTTGGTCTTTCACTTTATATGTTTTTATTTTTCCAAGTCGATTGTCAAAATATATTTTCCTTTTTCTTGCCTTGTCCATTATATTGAGTAAGGATTGTCGTACTTTATTTTGTAGGTCTATTTTGTTAATAGCTACTTTAGGAATTGGTCGAATCCAGTCATTCTGTTCCTGTTTTCCAAACATCAGTTCGTATGGGGTGTATTCTGTCGTAGTATGTGGCATATTGTTTACAATTTCCTGAAAATCGTGAAGATAATCGATCCATTTGGGTTGCTGGTTGTGGCAATATGTTCTCATGAACCGGTTTAATTCACGAAAAATTCGTTCCACGGGATTCGCCGAAGGGTGGTACACAGATGTTAGAATTTGTTTTATACCACAACTGGCTAATGTTTGCCTCCAACGAAATCCAGTGAACATTGACCCATTGTCAGAAAGAATAGCCTCTGGTTTGCCAACCTTGACTATATAATCCTTGACCAGCTTCTTGGCTATGGATGCAGCAGTAGCTGATTTTAATGGATAAAGTTTGACATACTTAGTGAATATATCAAGAAAAGCTACAATATATTTGCATCCTCCCCTTGATGATGGTAGAGGACCACAGACGTCGACCGAAATGATTGACAGCGGTTTAGTGGGTATAATAGGATGTAGGAAATCTTTCACACAAAAATTTCCTGGTTTGGATAGCTGACAAATTTTACATTTCCTTAACTGTCTGTGCACTTTCCTGCGAATGTTTGGGAAGTAGCAATATGCTTGAATCTTCCGAGCACACTTTAATACTCCAAAATGTCCCCAAGTGATGTGCGTGTGCAAAATTAAGTCATTCTCATTCTTCTCGGGAATACACACCTTCCAATTATCTGAATCAAGATGCCCTTTGAAAAATAAGACATCGTCCTCAACTTTGTACAGTCTCTTCAGATCATCGTTTCCAGGCTTTGCTAAAGTTTCCTTTATTGAATGCCAACGAGGATCTTCATTCTGTAGTTTTTCCATGTTCTTACACATGTCAAGAAAATGTTTCCTATATATTCTATCAGTCATTATAAGAACATTAAATTCGGACGGATTGCCGGTGATGTTGATAGTTGACAAATCTCCATCTGGCATTCTAGACAGTGCATCAGCAATGAAATTATCCTGTCCGCTTAGGTATTTAATTTCAAATTGAAACTCTTGGAGTGAGAGCGTCCATCTTGCTAATCTTGGATGTAATAATTTACATGTTTGCAAAAAACTTAACGCTTTGTGGTCACAGTATACTGTTGTCTTCGCTCCATATAAGTAATAGTAAAATTTCTTAAATGACCAGACTACGGCCAATGCTTCCCTTTCGGTAGTCGTATATGTTCTTTCACAAGCAGTTAAGAGTCGACTAGCAAAAGCTATTGGACAGAAAGTTGATTTCCTATCTATCATCTTTACTTGGAAGAGGCATGAACCTATTCCAATTTCCGAAGCATCTGCCATTAAACCGAATTCTTGGCTCATATCCGGATGATATAATATTTGTGAATTGACTAAGGCATGTTTTATTGCTTCAAATGCATTCTGACATTGTTGCGTCCACACCCACGGAGTATTTTTGCGCAACAAGCTGTACAACGGTTCTGCATTAATAGAGTGGTCGTGAATGAAACGCCTGAAAAAAGAGACAACTCCGAGGAAGCCCTTTAACTGTCTTTTTGTTGTTGGAACTGCAAAGTTTTTGATTGCCTTTAGTTTCTCGGAGTCCGGTAAGATGCCTTTTTCATTTATAAGATGACCCAAAAATTTGATTTTATCTCGAGCAAAATGGGACTTTTGCAGATTTGCGGTTATGCCTGCTTCCTTGAAACGTTCTAACACTCTTCTCAATAAATCAACGTGCTCCTCCCATGTGCTCGTAGCTATGAGCATGTCGTCCACAAATAAAGTTAAATTGCTTCGAAGTGCAGGTCCTAATGCATGATCTAGAGCATTTATAAAAACTCCTGAGCTCACGTTTAGCCCAAAAGGTAAAACCTTAAATTGATAGCTTCTACCTGCATGTACAAATGCGGTGTACTTTTTTGATGGTTCGTCTAGAGCCACCTGCCAAAATGAACTTCTCAAATCAATATTTGTTAAGTATTTCATCCCCTCGAACCTTTGAATTAGCTCATCGATGTTTTCCGGGTGAGTTCGCACGGGCATGATAATCTTATTTATCTGCCGTGCGTCTAGCACGAGACGAACTTTTCCTCCCTTTTTCGAGACAACATGAAGCGGACTACAGTATGGACTCGTCGAAGGTTCGATCAGATCCCATTCAAGCATCTGGTGGATTTCCGCATCAACTGCCTTTCGTTGGTGCCACGGTACTGGATAAAAAATACGGCAGAAAACTTGGTGTGGTATCACATCTAAATGGCATGTGTATCCCTTGATTACACCAGGTCTTTCTTGAAAGACTTCATGATATTCCTGTAGAAGATCATATAATTGCTTTCTTTGATGTTGTTGCAAATATTCAGGTTCTTGTACCTTTTCATGTACCATATCTTCAGGGTTTAAAACTGATTGCAAGTAATTAATTTTGTAATACCTTACAGGTTTGCTATGTATCCACTTTATTTGCAGCTTTCGTCCATGACAATACTTTCCATGGGTACTATATTCCCTGAGAAGATTCACTTGATGTTTCTGATCCATTGTTGTAAAACTGGCACGGCCTAGAGAAAAATCGATATGCCAATTTCTCTCTCTAAATTCATCTATACCCAGGATACAGTCCTCAACCAATTTTTTTATTACAAGGAACGTGCAATTTATAGCTACATTTCCTATATCTAACTGGAGTTGAGTCTGCACTTTAACCTGAGAAGACTTATGACCAGTAGGACCCACAATTCTACAACATTGAACAGGAAAAATCGGTGGATCTGCTTTCTGAAGTATTCTTTGAAATAACTTCTCAGAAATGACATTTACTGCTGCTCCTGTATCTAAAGTAACTTGCACAGTAATGCCTTCTATCGCCGCCTGAATTTTCGCAACAGGTACAGTGATATGTTCCTCTTGACAAGGCATCATCATATCCTGCTGAAGTTCTTCTATTAATAATTTGCCATCATTGTACCGAAAGAAATTGACGCTTGAATTTTCGCCCCTGAAAACTTCCTCGACTGCACCGTCGGGGCTTCTGACAGTCGAGTTTAGTTTGACGATTGTCCATTATTAGTAGATGTCTGCTCCGTTACGTCGGTTATTATTGGTGGTTGATTTCTCCATTCATTTGCATTATCATTTGGTACCCAACCTGAAGTTTGTGGTTGGTTGTGATATTCATGGGTTGGTTGCTGATATCGGCGTTTTTGCTGATAATTCCCTTCTTGATAGTATCCTTTCCTCTTCTTATTATTCTTCCTCCATTTCCGTTTATATGTTTGTTCACATTGTTGGTCATGATTACACTGGTCGGGATTTTCGTTACCAAATTTCACGTTTTTCTGGAAATAATTCACCTGTGGGTTTGGTGAATTGGGTGCAAAAGGTTTGTTTCCATACTGTTTGTTGTTACTATTGTATTTGTTAGGTTGGTAACTTGGTTGGTTATAGCGCATACGAGATTCTTCGAACAGAATGTCTATTGAATCCAATGTGGCTAGAAAATCTTCCACATGTTGTTCAGGCACATGTAGAAGTTTTTCCTTAACTTCAAGTGGAAGTTTGCCCTTTAATATTCGAATGATATCCTGCGTCGGGATTGGTTCATTCCAGTATTTACTTTTATTTATATACTTCTCGAAATACTTTCTTAAAGATCCATTTTTGAAAGAAAAAGGTTGTGGGTCAAAAACTTCCTTACGTAGTCTTTCTTGTACACCTTTATTCCAGTATTTGTGCAAGAAAGCGCGTTCAAATTGGTCATAATCTTGACACCAATCGGATGCTTCTGACGCCCACATCGATCCATCTCCATGTATGAATCCTGCAACGTACATAATTTTTTGTTGCTCAGTCCACATTCGCGGCAATATCCCTTTAAATTGCTTGATAAATACCACGGGATTGATCGACTTCCTTTCGGGAATAAATATCTGGAATTGACGATATTTAAGCATTTTTTCTTCATTCATAGTCACAGGTGTATTCTGGTGGCTACTACGCGGTGAATGATAATCTCGATAATTTGTTTCTGGTTGATTACGTAAATATGCACCAGTACATGGACATTGTTGCATGGATTCGGTTTCACTGGTTTCATCAGGAATAATGTCTGCTTTTGATAAACTGCAAGTAGTATGTGCCCCTCTAGTATTAACTAGACCTTGCTGGCATGCTTTTAATGTATTTTCTATCTTTGCTTTCCAAGCAGGAAATTCATCTCCTATATTCTCCTTAATCTCTTTAACTTCTGCTTTAAGTTGTTCGTGTGCAGCTTCGTTGTTAACTTGCACGTTAGAAACTGTTTCTTTCAAGGTTTTGTCAACATAATTTCGCACTGTCTCGGTTTGCTCTTTCGCCCAATCTTCAATGTCCTTAGAAAATGCGATCTTATGTTCATTGAAAAGTTTCTCTATGTGTTTCTCGCCTTCGAGACTGAGAGTGTCTATCCTCCGAGTAAGCTCAATGACAGCTTGCTCGTTATCGTGCTTAATTGTATTCACGTCTTGCGCAATAGTGTTCTGTACATGAATAACTTCCTGCACTTGATGATTTAGTGTATCTTGACGACATAAGATGTCTTTGTATTTGTTTGTTAATTCCTGATACTGTTGTTCTTGTGTAACTATGAGTTGTGCCTGACTGGTAATCAAGTGACTCTGCTTTGTTTCCAAACTCTGGAATTTTTCAGTAATCTTCTCATTTATTTCTTTTAGTTTATTAGATTGCTCCTGAGCCAAATTAAATTGCGCACTCTCCAATGCCTGGAATCTACGATTCATGTCGTTTGCAAACGTGGATTGTGCCGTTGCAAGATTAGATTGCGATGTTTCCAATGCCTTAATCCCTTGTGTTATGACAGTCAAACTTGACATCAGCTGGGATAACAAATCGGTATTATCAGCAATTGGCGATTGCACTGGGCTTAATGAGGATTGTACCGACACAATTTTCGGTACAGTCATTTCGTTTTCGCACGCGTCTGTGTCAGAGATGAAATTCATGTTGTTTATTGGTTGCTGCATATTTCTCTGGACTTCTTTCGACATATGAATGTCGGAACTAGCAACCGTTTGTGTCGACGGCATGAGCGCATTAATTATTGCTGGTTGCTCAGCCGTAATCGACATATCGCTAACTACGGCGGTATTAAATTCAGTGGCACTAGTTGACGATGCATTCACACTATTTAATTCATTTTGTGGCATTGTGATGCGTGCTTGCTTATTGGCTTTGAACATAGATCTAGTTATCACCATGTAAATGAGCAATTGACAGTTTCGCCTCTAAATAAGTCCTACAAAAGTGACTATTAAGCTTTTACACACGCAAAAACGTTAATGTCCTAATGCTGTTAATGTACACTTGACAATGTGACACAAAAACAGTGCATAGATAACACATAAAATATTGTCTTACTATATCTACTGAAATACTGGAATTCTAGTAAAAGTAATATAGCAACTCTATTTATACTTAGAAAATTTCTACATGAGGGGTCACTACAATGCATAAATGCTCAAGAAAGCTAGTAATTCAAATGTTCTGGCCTTTTTGAAGTTTCTGCTCGGCTGCTGGGACGCGTACTCGTTCTCTTCACAAGATACTCCCGCACGTTCAGTTAGCATGAAACATACAAAGGACCAAAATGTAGTTACTCTATAAGACTAGACATATATACACACAATGAAACATTACTTACTAAATTACTAACATATTTGTATTGCAGGTTCACTATGAGTGTTGTATCAGGATCGTGTCCTGTCTAACGGTAGACATTTATAACGACTCCTCTTATTACTAGGCTAATTACTGTTAGCTCTACAGGGCCATTATACTGAAATGTTTCGCCACACCAC
This sequence comes from Schistocerca serialis cubense, assembly GCF_023864345.2. Classification (NCBI taxonomy): domain Eukaryota; kingdom Metazoa; phylum Arthropoda; class Insecta; order Orthoptera; family Acrididae; genus Schistocerca; species Schistocerca serialis. The sequence goes on along the minus strand of NC_064638.1, from coordinate 920,307,717 downwards.
CTAGTATTGTCTTTCTATTTGTGTGAGTAACTGTATGTTCACTGTTGTGGGTAAATACATACAGCGTACACAGGGCGGTGTGTGAAACTGATGGCGATTACACGCTTCCGCTGTTGTAGAAATCTGCTCCAGATGCGAAAGATACCGTGTTGAGCTGAAAGTGGTAACCAAAATACGGAGAAATATTCTTCGGGGCTCTGTTGCATAGCAATCAGATTGCTTTCAGTTCTGAGAAATGTCCAGTTACTATTGTGGATTTGAATGATCCATGAAGTGACTTCTTTTCCGAAGAAAACATCGAACTATTTCACTAGAACTGAACGCTCCCGTCGGAACTGTTCTCAACTGGTGTTTATTAGTAAATCACAATAGCAGTACATCGCTGGGTGTATAATAAGACGTACCTTCTTGAAATGAACAATATTTTAATGTTCTATTAACTGATTTCCTTCCATATGCACTTATATTTTACAATGTGGAACAAAAACTCGCAATGGCGTCGATTTTTTACATCACAAGAATGGCTCTCTCTCTACTAAAAATTACTCTTAACCAGAACAAACAAAAACTATATCCTAAGAATAATTATGTGAGCGCTGTCCGCCACAGAGTAATAAACAATATCTTTGTCTCTCTCTCGCACTGTCACAGCAAGTTACGCTGCATGATACATCATAACTGTCAGTTTCATGTCACTTCTGCGAAACATTGACTCATTACATTTTTGTTAATTTTTATTTTGAATCGTTAGTTTTGTGGCTGGTTTGTTGCAGCCCGTCACTAATTCCTCTCCTGAGCCAACCTGTTCATCTCAGAATAGCACTCGCAACCTATGTCCTCAATTATTTGCTGGATGTATTCCAATCTCTGTCTTCCTCTACAGGTTTTATCCTCTACAGCTCCCTCTAATACCACGGAAATTATACCCTGATTTATTAACAGGTGTCGTGTCATCCTGTTCCTTCTTCTAGGCAGCGTTTTCCATATATTGCTTTCCTCGCCGATTCCGCGGAGAACCTAATCTTTCCTTACCTTAAGAGTCTACATAATTTCCAACATTCTTGTGTAGTATCACATCTCAAATTCTTCGATTATCTTCTGTTCCGCTTTCCCAGAATCCATGTCTCACTGCCACACAATGCTGTGCTCCAAGCGTGTACTCTCAGAAATTTCTTCCTTAAAGTAAGATCTTTGTTTGATATTAACAGACTTGTCTTGGCCAGGAATGCCCTTTTGCCATTGCTAGTCTGCTTTTTAGGTCATTGCTCTGTCCATCATGAGTTATTTTGCTACTTAGATAGCAGAATTGCTTAACTTCATCTACTTCGTGATCAACAGCTATGATGTTACGTTTCTCGCTATTCTGATTTCTGCTTTTTCTCTCACTTTTTTTTTCTTTCTTCGATTTACTCTCAGTCCATACTCTGTACTCATCAGACTGTTCATTCCTTGCAACAGATCCTGTAATTCTTTTTCACTTTCACTGAGTATAGCAATATCAGCAGCGAACTTAACATTGATACCGTTTCACCCTGAATTTTAGTCCCGCTCTTGAACCTTTTTTTATTTCCGTCATTAATTTCTCGATGAAGAGATTGAACAGGAGGTTCGAAAGACTACATCCATGTCTTACATTCTTTTTAATCCGAGCACTTCGTTTTCGTCTTCCACTCTTATTATTCCCTCATGGCTCTTGTACATTGTGCATATTATCCGTCTTTCCCCACCCCTATTTTTCTCTGAATTTCGAAGCTCTTGCACTACTTGACATCGTCGAACAAATCCTATGAACGTGTCTCGCTTCCATTATCAACCGCAACATCAGAATTACCTTTCTCGTGCCTTTACCTTTCCTAAAGCCAAACTGATAGTCATCCAAGAGATCCTCAGTTTTCTTTTCCATTGTTCTGTATATTATCCTTGTCAGCAACTTGAATGCACGAGCTGTTAAGCTGATTGTGTGACACTTGTCGTATTTGTCAGCTCCTACAATCTTGGGAATTGTGAGGATGATGTTTTTGCGAAAGGCTTATGGTATTGGCCAGTCTCATGCATTCTACGCATCGAGATGAATAATCGTTTATTTCCCATTTACCCTATTATTTTAGAAATTCTGATGTATTGTTAGCCATCCATTCTTCCTCATTTGCTTTTAAGTCTTCCAAATCTGATCTAAATTCTAACACTAACAGTGGATCACTTCATCAGGTAAGTCCTCCCCCTCATAGATGCCCTCAGTGTACCCTTTCCACCTATCCACTCTGTCCTCTGCATTTAACAGTGGAATTCCCATTGAACTCTTAGCGTTACCGCCCTTGGTTTTAATTTCACCAAAGGATGTTTTGACTTTTCTGTATGCTGAGTCAGTCTATTCGACAATTATTTCATTTTCGATTTCTTCACATTTTTCATGCAGCCTTTTCGCCTTAGCTTCCCTGCACGCCCTATTTATTTTATTCCTAAGCGTCTTGTATTTCTGTACTCCTGAATTTCATTGAACATATCTGTACTTCCTTCTTTCATCAACCATCTCAACTATTCTTGTGTTACTCGTGATTTCTTCGCCGTTACATTATTTATACCGACGTTTTTCTCCCCAACTTCTGTGATTACCCTTTACAGAGACGTCCATTTCTCTTCAGCTGAACTGCTTACTTACTTTAAAAGCTATAAATGGCCACACCGAGAGACGGAGGCAGTACTTGTCCCAGCAGCCAATGTGCTACAACCTGATCGCAAGCAAATTACTCCAACAATATAGCCTTCTCATGATATGCGAGTAGTACTTTCATTTTATCAACCAAGTAGTGTCGGTAGGAATATGCTGAGTTCCGAGCGCTACCCACCACAGTCAACGACCTGTGCTGCCACATGTACCCTCAGCCACTTGTCGCTCCCGCGGTGACCTACTTCGGCGAGGCAATGACGGCGTCACCTGATACCGACCATCCTTGAGAATCTTCTGTATTAGCAAAGAAGTTCCACGAGACAGAGTAATGCGACAGTCAGTTGCATGATCACTCTCCTGATAACAATATTTATACTCCTCCCCCTTCCGCCGCCTCCCCCTCCCCCCCCCCCCCCCCGCCTCTCCTTGTGCCAGCTAGAAATCGTCGGACGGCTGGACAATGTTACGATCTCACTGTGTGCGAGACACTGCCACGAAGACAATGCTATCCCTATGACGCAGTTGCCACCTACACCACCACCGGGCCTCAAATCGCAACTGCTGCCTGCGTGTACAGGCTCTGACCGTCACTACAGTACCCCTCGCTGGGGTCCAGCCGCCTTCATATGTGGCGTGGGTCTAACGAAGGTCCTCCTAGATCTGCGCTGCTAGAATCCGATACCATCAGAGCCTAGCGCCACAGCCACAACGTAGCATTCTCCTTGTATAGGTTGAAGGGGGAGGGGCTGGTGGGGGAGTGGGAGGGTGGAGAAAGGAAAGAAAGGGAATTCATGATGTCAGCTGCATCGAGATTTTATGTGGAGTCAGAAGCGACGTGTGGAAATGTGTGCTGGACCGGCATTCGAACCCAGGATCTCCCGCTCATTAGGCAGTTGCGTTAAGCACTTCGTCACCCGAATATAGTGTTACTCGGACTATGTCGGCACGCTTATCGGCCGACCCACGCTCCCACCTAGCGCTGCCGGCCGAAGTGGCCGTGCGGTTAAAGGCGCTGCAGTCTGGAACCGCAAGACCGCTACGGTCGCAGGTTCGAATCCTGCTTCGGGCATGGATGTTTGTGATGTCCTTAGGTTAGTTAGGTTTAACTAGTTCTAAGTTCTAGGGGACTAATGACCTCAGCAGTTGAGTCCCATAGTGCTCAGAGCCATTTGAACCATTTGAACCACCTAGCGCTACCTATTTGCAGTCCCCATCAATATCTCCATTGCTCGCTTCTTTGAGATTCCCGCAGAAGCTTGAACGTGACTGGCCATTCCCAGTGAAAGTGGTGGGTTCGTCATCGAGGGGACTCAATTACATGCCTAGTAAGTATGAGATCCCGTGTTCGGATACCGGTCTGGCACAAATTTGCGCTGACTCTGCATTAAGTTCAAATGGTTCAAATGGCTCTGAGCACTATGGGACTTAACATCTGAGGACATCAGTCCCCTAGAACTTAGAACTACTTAAACCTAACTAACCCAAGGACATCACACTCATGCATGCCTGAGGCAGGATTCGAACCTGCGACCGTAGCGGTCGCGCGGTTCCAGACTGTAGCGCCTAGAACCGCTCAGCCACCTTGGCCGGCTCTACATTAAGTCCCGACATAGCTGACATCATGAATTCTTTCCCTACCCTTTCCTTTCCTTTCTCGCTCCCCCTTCCTCCCCCCCCCCCCCTCCCCTCATCCACCTTCAGCTTACATATTATGTATCAGAGCTGCGAATTCCGCTTTTTCTACCATGCGTCCGAAAGAACAGACACTACGCATTCATATAGCAGAATTCTTTTCTTGGCCGCATTCGTTCGTGTAACACTGATCGAATACGAGTGCCAGACCTATCCCCACTTGGTCATGTGTGGACGTGGTGTGAAAAAGTCCGGTCTAGTTTGCATTACTGGTAACGTTGACCACTTGCGGCCACAGGTTGAAGTAAAGAAGCAACACATCCGATCCCCCCATTATTGTCTCTATGCACGACTGAAGGGTTTTATCGTGGCCATCCATGAAACGAAAACATTACCAAAATCCATTTCCACTGCTCCTCTCTAGGTCTGCCTAATTCAAATCTCTATTGTATTTAAGGGGAAAAGAAGTACTTCCTTTTGTCAACATCTTAATTTTCCTCTAAGACATCAACATGTATGGTCAAATATCCTCGTCAAACGTTAAAGCAAATGCTTCCATAATCTCGTACTTACACTTTTTCCTTTTTTCGTTTCTCATTCAGTGACTCGACATTCTTTTCCATTCTCTTAATTACTTAATTATTCCTCTTTAACTCCCTCTCTTTTTTCTCTCACGTTCCTTGCTCCTGGCACTCACAGTCCAAATATACAATCTTCTAGTTTTACTGTTCACAAACTAATATAATCAGTGTGTTTCCTGCTATAGGTAATACTGTAGCTGAAACGGTATTACCGCTACTTATATAGTTATTGCAAAGAACGGTAAAATTTCTTATAACAAGTGTGTCGTAATGAACATAATGTAAAATGAATCATTAGATGTAGTTTTGTTGCCGGCCGGTGTGGACGAGCTGTTCTAGGAGCTTCAGTCCGGAAACGCGCTGCTGCTACGGTTGCAGGTTCGAATCCTGCCTCAGGCATGGATGTGTGTGATGTCCTTAGGTTAGTTAGGTTTAAGTAGTTCTAAGCCTAGGGGACTGTTGACCTGATATATTAAGTCCCATAGTGCTTAGAGCCATTTGAATCATTTGTAGTTTTGTTAGGATAAATAAAGATAGAAATAATGTAACTATAATAGGCTCTACGAGATATTCGTATCTGAGACAATCTAACCAAAGTTGATGCGCAATGACCTGTACAAGTCACGAATAAAATTTTATTATTGGCTTAATTATTTAATAATTTAATAAGCTCACTGGATAAAAAATTAGTCACCCTAGTGCACACGCACGTATGAACCTTTAAGCCTCCACAGATGAATCAGTGTTCTAGTCACGTGCTCAATCGATAGGGTGCTTCCTCTACGTGAACATAAGGCAGAAGCGATCAGTGAGATACTATGTTCCAACCGGACATTTTACATAAACCTGAATAAGACTAACGACGTGACAGAGTGGTAAAAAGGTACAATCGTGTTTGGCCGTGCTCACGGGCACATAGGGTGTGAAGTTGATGGAGTAGTTGCTGTGCCGTGGCAGGCTGTTCAGCGTGCCTACAAGTCGTGGTTTAACTCACTTAGACGCGAAACACGACGTCAGACTTGTGGTTGGAAAAAGATCTTGACTGAGAGGGACCAGAGACGCGCTTCACGTCTTGTGAATCAAAATCGCTCCCAAAACAGACAGGAATAGCTGCGGGAAGTGAATGAAGGTCCATTCCCAGCGGCCAGCGAGAAAATATTGCGGCGGGAAGTGCGTGTAATGAACATTTGGAGTCGGTTATCCCTCATGAGGCCGCTGCTGACACAGGCACATAAAGAAGATAACAGCAAAGTTCATCGGGCCGGAGGAATATGTGACTGGTTTCCTAAATACCCCCCCCCCTACCCTATTACATTTTGACTGGTCTGCAAAATCACCTGACTTGAGCCCCATTTAAAATCTATGGAACATGTTCGAAGAGCGGGTAAAACCCCGATATCAACATCCCCGCAGTTTGGCGGAACTGCGCGATCAAATGCTGAGCGAGTGGCTTAACCTGTATGTGACGTACCTGCACAACCTTTTCGAATCACTACCTAACCGAAACAATGCGTTTCTCCAATTCACGGTGTTAAATGATGTTTGTAATGATTTCTCTAAGGGTGATTAATTTTTTTCGGCAGCGCACTGTTTTCCTGCTTGTCAAAGTATCGAAACAATATTAGATAAACTGAGGGATACGATTAGCACGTCATTCACGTCCTGCGGAGTATCGCCTCACTTGTGCGACTGGATTCGTGATTTCCTGTCAGAAAGGTCACAGTTTGTAGTAATAGACGTAAAGTCATCCAGTAAAACAGAAGTACTAGCCGGCGTTCCCCAAGGTCCTCTACTGTTCCTGATCTATATTAACGACATAGGAGACAATCTGAGTAGCCGTCTTAGATTATTTGCAGATGATACTGTCATTTACCGTCTTGTAAAGTGAGCAGATGATCAAAACGACTTGAAAAATGATTTAGATAAGATATCTGTATGGTGCGAAAAGTGGCAATTGACCCTGAATAAGGAAAAGTGTGAAGGTATTCACATGAGTACTAAAAGAAATCAGCTGAATTTCGATTACGAGATAAGTCACACAAATCTGAAGGCTGTACATTCAACTAAATACTTAGGGATTACAATTACAGATAACCTAAATTGGAACGATCACATAGATAATATTGTGGGTAGAGCAAACCAAAGACTGCGATTCATTGGAGAACGCTTAGAAGGTGCAACAGGTCTACTAAAGAGACTGCTTACACCACGCTTGTCCGCCCTATTCTGGAGTATTGCTGTGCGGTGTGGGATCCGCATCAGGTGGGACTGACGGATGATACCGAGAAAGTACAAAGAAGGGCAGCTCGTTTTGTATTATCGCGAAATAGGGGAGACAGTGTCACAGACATGATACGTGAACTGGAGTGGCAATCATTAAAACAAAGGCGTTTTTCGTTGCGACGGGATCTTCTCATGAAATTTCAATCACCAGTTTTCTCCTTAGATTGCGAAAACATTTTGTTGGCACCCACCTACATAGGGAGAAATGATCATCACGATAAAATAAGAGAAATCAGGGCTCACGCAGAAAAATTTAAATGCTCGTTTTTCCCGCCTGCCGTTCGAGAGTGGAACGGTAGAGATGCAGCTTGGTTCATTGAACCCTCTGCCAGGCACTTTGTTGTAAATAGCAGAGTAATCACGTAGATGTAGATTCATGCCGAAAGATTTGGATGTGATGGAAGGCAACCAGAAGAACAGATGTTTCTATGATGACGATTTGGAGATGGCATCAGGGAGCCTGATCGTATAGTCAACACAAAAGAAGCTTCACCTTACGAGGCCGTTTATTTTTTCCTTTGAGTATGTTCTGACTGACGCTGCTCCATTGACAGAGGGGGCTAAGCTGCCGGCGTGTGTTGCGCCAGTGGCCCGCTGCGCAAGGTGGAGGGCGAGGGCTACACGCAGGGCCTGACGGTGCTGGTGGACCCCCTGCTGGACGACTACTACGTGGCCGCCTACTCCTTCCACGGGCTGCAGGTGCTCGTCCACTCTCCCGTCGACTACCCTTTCGTCGCCACCAGGAGCGTCATCGTGCGGCCCAGGACGGAGACCTTCATTCAAGTACGTTTCCTAAACGCCTAAATATAGCTCTGGGTGAACCTTTCCTCCTGACTGGTTTAATGCGATGTGCCACGATTTCCCACATTAACCCAATCTCTTCATCTCACAGCCCATATCTTTACTTACACTATTTTCCACTAAAATTGCAATACAAGGAAGAAAAGCAGACAAGATTTTCACCCGAAATAAAGTCGTTGAATGCGAATATTTTGGCATCACTTGCGTTAGCTATAGGTGTACTATCAATCAGTGACATGAAAAACTGTACCAGATCCGGACTTGAACCCGGATTACCCCCTCATCGCGAGTGCTCGTATTAACCATTTCGGCTATTCGTGCATGCCTCCTGGACTGACCCAAACTTTAATATGTCATACTGTCTACATCCTTTTACCATAACAACCTACGTCCATCACTTAATGCTCGCAGCTTTACTCTGTATTGCAGCACCAGATACAGTGAGACGATGAAAAATCGAGACCCATAACATTATGGTCTTGTATCCGCCTCAGTATGTGATATTTACTTGCATGTCTCGATGTACAGACATACACTGATAAGCCAAGAAAATTATGACCACCTACCTAAAAGCCAGTATGTCAACTTTTGGCACGGATAACAGCGGTGACGCGTCGTGGCATGGAAGCAGTGAGGCTCTGGTAGGTCGCTGGAGGGAGTTGCTACCCCATTTGCACACAAGTCACTTAATTCCCGTAAATTCCGGGCAGAGGGGCGATGAGCTCTGACGCCACGCCAGTCACATCCCAGATGTGTTCGATTGGGTTCAGATCTGGTGAACTGGGAAGGGGGGGGGGGAGAGGGCACAGTAAACTGAAACTCACCACTGTGTTCCTCGAACCACTCCGTCACACTCCTAGTCACGTGACGTAGCGCATTATCTTGTTTAAAAATGTCATGTTGTTGTTGTTGTTGTGGTCTTCAGTCCTGAGACTGGTTTGATGCAGCTCTCCATGCTAATCTATCCTGTGCAAGCTCCTTCATCTCCCAGTACCTACTGCATCCTACATCCTTCTGAATCTGCTTAGTGTATTCATCTCTTGGTCTCCCTCTACGATTTTTACCCTCCACGCTGCCCTCCAATGCTAAATTTGTGAACCCTTGTCATTGCCATAGGAAAACACGATCGTCGTGAAGGGGTGTACGTGGTCTGCAATAAGTGCACGATACTCTTGCCCGTCTTCGTGCCTTGAACGAGCTCCACTGGGTCCATGGATGCCCACGTGAAGGTTCCCAGAGCATAATGGAGAGGCCGCCAACTTGTCTCCTTTCCCAGAACAGGTGTCACGGAGCTGTTCCCCTGGAAGATGATGAAGGTATCGGGATTCATGAGATCGTGAAACTCACAGCCACTGCGCCAACGTTCAGTGCCGATAGTCCTGTCCCCACTTCAGTTGCAAGTGCTGATGTCGTGGTGTTAACATTGGCACATGCATGGCTTGTCGGCTGCCGAGGCCCATCGTTAGGAGTGTTCGATGCACTGTGTGTTTAGAAACACTTCTGCTTTGCCCAGAATTACAGTCTGATGTTAGTTCCGCCACAGTTCGCCGCCGGTCCTGTTTTACCCGTCTTCCCAGCCTACGACCACTGATATCTGTAACGAGGGGTGGCCAACCAACCCCACGACGTCTGGACGTGGTTTCACCTCAGTTTCACCTCGTTTCGAAGACATACACTACAGCACTCCTTGAACACTCGACAAGCCGTGCGGTTTCCGAAATGCTCGTTCCTAGCCTCCGGGCCTTCACAATCTGCTCTCGGTCAAATTCAGATCGAGCGCCTTCCCCATTCTATACACGGACAGCACTCACGGATACTAGATGCGCCATGCGTCTGAGTAGCAGTCTTCCTCTCCAGGTGACGCTGCTGTCTCGTCGATTGGTTTATATCGATAGTAGGTCAGTGGTCATAGTGTTCTGGCTGATCACTGTATGTCATGATAGACGGCCGTCCGAAATTAATTTGAAATAAATTCGCTGAATGCAAATACTTTGGCATGAGCTGTATTAGGTATAGACATACTACCTATTAGTGACATGAAAAGTTATGCTGGACCAAGACTCAAACCCAGATGTCTCACTAATAGCGACCTGTCGCCTTAAGCACTTTGGCTGCCCGTTCACACCTCCCAGCTCGACCCAAACTTTCATACATCACACTGTCTACATCCTCACACCTTATGTCACTAATAGCTACTAGCTGTATATCTATACCTAACACTTCAGGTGGCAAGATATTCGTATTCAGCGAATTTATTTCGAATTAATTCCGGACGGCGAGCAATCGTCATTAATGTCTTTTCATTCAGATACGTAAGCAAAATAAGATTTTAGTTATTATGCTGATAGAGTAGGCCGTAAGAGCACATGATTAAATTTTTAGGTAGTTGGGAGTAAACAGCGTGGGCAAATTACCATCTCTGGCAACGACAGTACCTCTAGCACAGTTGAGCATAGAATCAAACTGAGCTTAGATGACTGAAAGGTACATTATTCCGTGCTGCTTCAATTCTATGCCAGAGTTCATCAATGGTAGTGGCTAGCTTGTGATGGCGTGCCATCCTCTAGGCAACTCGTTGCCAATACATTTCAGTTGCTAGAGAACGTGCTGACCAGAGCAACAATCAAACGCCCTATCTACCATAGTAGGTCACGTAATCCACGGAAAATAAGTTTTCTTCTGATGTCTAGTTGAAATACGCGTATGTCAACGACACCTCAAAGTGCACAGCCGCTAACTGTAAGATGTTTTGTGATATATATTACAAAATATGTGAACCAGAGGTGATCGTGTAGATTACTCAGTGAGAACGCCAACCATTCTGGCAATTATTGGCTCCATACGACGATGTCGAATGTAATCTGGTGACGTTTGTTGTGCACGGAGCTTACGCATATTGACACTTCCATCGTGATATTGTACTCAGAATCAAGACTGGTCCAAAAAGACGGCTTGGTGCCACTTCCGTGTCTAGTGCTATCGTTTACCCAACCACTACCAAACGTCTGCCTGTTGTCGTGTCAAGATAAGCTGCAACAATTGTCGCCATTTGGGCAGTCCGTGGTGCTCTTACTTCATTTCACTGACCATGTGGATACTACTTCTGCTGCAAAAGAAAAAAAAAAAAAAGCCCATGGCCTAACTTCTACGTACTTTGTACGGTGTCTCGCGGATAGACGACGAGGGCTGGTGAGTTGGCTAGATAGGATCTAGTTTCTAGGTGGTTTCCCACATACCAGTAGGTAAATACAGAACTACCACCCACGGTCACGCGATTTTCTTATGTGTGGCTGAGGGAAACATTTCAGACACTCCGCTGCTTAGAATCGACAGCAAAAGTGTCGACTTATGTCATAAATGGCGTCAATGTAACCACCCCTTCTTCACATGGGGCGTTGATTCCCGCACATTTCGTGGTCTAAAACGACAGTTCGTACTGCGATGAGCAGCAGGATGACGTTCTTGACACCTTTTGACACTGCTGACACTTCGGACGCTTCAATCCTTCTCTAAACACGTCGTGGTTCAGCAACCCCACTCACCGTGATCGCACTCTTTTCGAGTGCCGTGTAACAGGTATATTTGCTCTACTGCACAGGTTTGAACCACTTAGGGACAGTTCAAAATCATTCGATGAGACTTTAACGTGATCTGAAACAGGAAAGAGTGCTACGGCTTTTTCAGCCCTACGGTTGAGAGCCTCCTGTGACGTGATCACAGAGTGGTGCTACATAGACACATGCATGAAGAAAACGAAATAAGCACCCATCTAAGACCACCCAGTTCGGTACCACCCGCCGAACTTTGTTGAGCATCTTAAAAATGTACCTGCACACAGGAAACCCGTGACGAGAATTATAGGTGGCTACAGGCAGACTATGCACCTGCTCTTGTTCATGCTAGTACGCCATCTGGAATCGAACCGTGTTGAAGAGGTTTCCTAACTGCCAGCGCCTTGGACTTCGTCACAGAATATCTCTGTTCTGGTACATGTATGAAAGGCTCACCAGCGCAGGTCTGTGGCACTGAGGATATTACCGAAGTGAATGTGTGAATGTAGCACCTCTCTGTGATCACGGCACAGGAGAGCGCGAAAGAGGAGAGCTGCAAAAACCATAAGCACACTTTGCTATTTCAGATCTCGTGAAAATTTCGTCTACGGGTTTTGAACTGTCCATAGTGCTTCCATCCTGTGTACCAGAGCAAAAACTGCTGCCAAACTGCACTCCAAAGGGGTGCGATCACGATCAATGGGGTTGCCGGCCGATGATGTGCTTAGAGAAGCGTTGAATCGTCCGGCGGCGTCACCAGTGCCAACGGCTGACGAGAATGCCGTTACGCTGTTCATCACCCTGCGAACTCTCGTTTTCGACCACGAAATGTGTGAGAACGCCCCAAAATAATCTGTGGTTTCATGAAGCCCTTTCTGCCACATCCCAAGGCCATGTCGATTCTGTGCGGCGGTGTGACTGAAATGTTTTACTGGGCACTCCATAAGAAAAACGCGTGGTCTGAACGCTGGGCGTAGCGATTCTGATCTCCATCGCACAGGTGTCATAATAAGGATTGTAATGTGGGTAAGAGAGGATGCGATGACCTTCCCATCCTGTAAAACATCCGCCATGGCGTTCCGCAGAATTTTGGTGAGATTTGCTACCAATATGACCTCTTTGACCCACCTTAAACCACACATGGAATTTTATTTTTTTATTTATTTTGTTTATTTCTCAAGTAAAGACTTGTTGCCTGTTATTATATAGCAGGTCGTACATTATGTGATTTTATGTGTTATATCATACAAATTCAGTTGTATAACTAGTACTTTTTTTGTTGAAAATTTTTCAGAAGAATAAAATTTGAAAAATCAACTATATATTTTGTTTAGACTTGTAGCTAACTTTAGATGATAATAAATTTAAAAGTGTTTTTAATGTAAGAAACAAGAGATAGCAAGCTTAGATACAATGTGACAGTTCTTCCCTGTATACCTTCTGCGTGTATGAGAACATCTGCTCCATTTGCTGTCTTGGCAGTGGTAATACTAAATTTAATGTATTGATTAGTTAGGTTACAATGTGTTTCCGAACTTAAGGTAACAGTAAAGATTGGGAGTTGATTTAAAATGTCATAGTCAGCTGCATCAGGCGTGACGGCTCGGTAAAGCTTCGAGCCAGTCATGCATGATGCAATGAAAGAAAAAGAAATATCACATTCTCAGATAGTGTTACACGCTATGAAATGGATAACGAACAGCTATATAGAGAGTTAGATTTTCAGATTGATTTGATTTGGTGCTATACAACCTTCTCTTACATTTGCTACGTTTGTACGTTTATCTCGTCTTCGCTTCCTGTGTGTGACATAGCATCCGATTCCGTGTCTGTGCTTGTGTCTGTGTCTTTCACTATGTGCAACTGATCTGTCCAATGTGAAGCCTGTCTTATTCTAGCGTATGGTCTCTCCTGTTTGTATGCCGCTTATAGTGCTCGCTATACTTGGTTTGCGATGTTGTTTATGGAGTTCCAGTCATCCTGTCTGCGTATTAACTGTCCTGTGTCCTGGTTTCCTAAACTCCGTCTTGTGTGTCCTAGGGCATCGCAGATGAGCAATATGTGTTCAGATGTGCCATTCTCACCAAAGGCACGAGTCTATTTTAGGCCAAACCCGTGGAGATCACAGGATACGGGCCATGGGCCGAGAGAAAGTACATCATGCCACCTGTAAGATTTATGTACTTCAAATTCATCGGTTCTCGTATACTGGCGAAGAAAGAGTAGATTCGTCTACCCTTATCAGTTGTGTCCCAATCTGTCTGCCATGTATCAGTTCTCCACTTGTTTAATTTCCGTTTGTCGGTCATGTCCTGTTGAGTTATTTCTCTTATTTTGTCGCGTCTCCCCCTCTTCAGCCAGTGCGCAGCTGCTGTTTGACGAATTGTGGTATCTATAGGGAAAACTCGTAGCATCATGCACAGTGCCTCTTCGAGGTCGTGCCGAAAGCCCCGGGATTCTGAGTGGTTTTATGCGTACCTAAGCATAATCGATGTACCAAAGCACTAGCCTCAAAACGCGTCATTGACTTTAAAAGTGCTGTCTAATATGTCCCCTTTGTCTAAAGGGGTAGTCTGTCTCTTATAGTGTTCAGTCTTGCAGGTTTATGCGTCAGTCTCGTCGTTTTGTTAATTGCCAGTCTGGCATACTCGTTAAAGTGTAAATGTTCGTCAATACAAATGCCAAGGGTCCGCAGCTCGTGGTCGTGCGGTAGCGTTCTCGCTTCCCACGCCCGGGTTCCCGGGTTCGATTCCCGGCGGGGTTAGGGATTTTCTCTGCCTCGTGATGACTGGGTGTTGTGTGATGTCCTTAGGTTAGTTAGGTTTAGGTAGTTCTAAGTTTTAGGGGACTGATGACCGTAGATGTTAAGTCCCATAGTGCTCAGAGCCATTTGAACCATTTGAAATGCCAAGGTATCTTGTCATAACTTTCCTTTTTATAGATATGCTGTTTAATCTTATAATTGGATTTCTTTTCAGTGTCCCTCTTGGTAGTACGTAAACATTTTTGTTTGTTGCTATTGTGAGTTTACTGTTCGGTCACCATTCAACGATGAACGCGAGGAGCCGCGTGTCTTTAATCTCTAATTGGAACCTGGAGTTTGCAGATACCATGACATAAGGTCATCAGCGTACACAACCACCCAGTTTTCCATGTCGTTGTCTTAAAGTGCATTCAGTAGTGATTCTATGGCTATGTCCCAGAAAATCGGTCCGCATATGGATCCTTTAGCAGAACCCTTTGCTACCTTCTATATAAGCTTTTGGCAACCAGTGGTTTATTCCACTATGCTGTTTTTACAATAATTTCTAAGGATGGCTCTGCATAGAGCCAGTGGAACATTCATCTCTCCAAGTCATGCAAACAGCGCCGGCCACCAAAGGCTGTCGAAAGGACCAGCTATGTCAATTAGGATTTCTACTATAGTTGTATTGTCTGTGTCATTTCTATGGGACTGCTTACTGCGTCGCCGGTGGATTTATGTGTCCGAAAACCTAACCGATGTGGGCTAAGGCTGAAGAGCTGCCGGTGCGATTGAAGTCTGTCACATAACAGTCTCAACTGTACCTTTGCCAGAATGTTAATGAGGCATATTGGTCTGTATGTCTTAGGGTCAGTCGGTTCTTTGTCCTCCACTTTTTTGATTTTAATAGAATTTGCCGCCTTTCATGTATTCGGTATTCGTCCTTCTGGTAGAACATCATTCATTAAGTCTGTCAGGTATGGCACGATAAGTGGAGCAGTTTGTTTGATGGTTTCGGGGTGGAGCCATCAGGGCTCAGAGCCTTTCTGTTCTTAATTTTGTGTATTGCCAGTGCAACTTCCTCACGAGCAAAGGGGATGGTGATACCTTCGTTTTAGTATTTGTCGTAAAGTAGTCTGCGGAGGGCGGGGTGAAGTTGGTTGTCCCGAGTATATCATAGTCAGGAAGTAGTTTGTTGAGGAGCAATGTGCTGTGCATCTCCAGCCTCTTGTGGTAGTACCAGCTGGTTTCTTCAGTGTTGGTAATACTGTAGGAGTCTTTATACGTTCAGCCTGTACTTTAACAGTTTAAACGCCCCCCCCCCCCCCCCCCCCCCGCATGTAGTTCTGTAAGTGTGTCCTAACATATGTGTCCCAGTGGTCTCCTCCCCTGGTCTTATGTACTTCTTCTTTGTATCGTGTTCTAGCGTCACGATAACGTTAAAGCCTAATTTCTCTTTCCTGTGATGTCTTTGACTTTTGGTAGTATCGTCGTTTATCACGAGTGTCTTTTCATAGTCTCGTTAATGGTGTTGACCATGGTTCCCTTTGTTTGTGTGGCGTCGCGTGCTGCAAATATTGCTGTAGTTTGTGCTCTCTGTAAGATACCTTTAGGAACGTGAGTTCTGTAGTCTATGCTTCCTTGGGTGACACTCTTCAATCACGTGCCTTAGTTTTTGCCAGTTTGCTTTGCTTAGCAACAACCTTGACTGTCTGTGTCTATGTTTGTCTTAGTGTATATAATTGTTGCGTCACTGAGTCTCTCTTATCGAGCACCTGCTACTTCGTTCCCTGTATGCGCTGTTTGCCAGAGAAATGTCTGTGTTGCTGCCGACACCACTATTTCCATGGTAAGTTGGCGGCTGGCCTGGCCTGTTTAAAACGAAAAGATTAAATTCGTTTATAATGTCGACTATTACTTATCATCTGGCGTCCGTTCTGTCAGAGTGCCTGAGGGTTGACCTAGCATTTATGTCTGTTAAGATAAATAGTCGTCTGCCATTTGCAAATCGAGCAATTTCTTTTATTACTTCAGCAATAGGCTCTATTTCAAATTAGTACGAGTCGTAGATCCACGAGATGATCCATGTTTCCCTGCCTGAAGTTACTTGGACCGTAACCGTTTGTTGTGTGCATAATTGCTTTAATGTAATATTATTGTTGAATACAATGATTGCAGCCTTGGTCTTGTTCGTGCCTCCGATTTGCATATACTGCCTCGGAAAGCCTGGCATTCTCCCATATCGTGTGTACTGTTCTTGTAGGCACAATATGTCCGCGCATATCTCGTTCACCAGCTTACGAAATTCTGAGGCCACCGTCGTGCTACCCATACAGTTTAGCTGGAAGACTTTCACTGTGGAAATTTAGTAAAAACAAAGAACTTCGGCCCGCTCTGGGTGTAGTCGAGGTACACGCGTCAATGCGTCCTCACCAGGTCCTTGTGGACATTGTCAAGGTTAAGGTCTTCAGTTCTTCGTTCACAAGATTTACGTAGAAGATTAGAGTGTTCTAGTTTATCTATTGGTAGGTTTTCGGTTCGTAGAATTATTCTGTCTGTTTGTTCAGTCGTGGAGTAGCGTATTGTGTCGTCCAATGGATTATTCAATCTTGTTGCCAGTCTTAGTGCAGTTTGAGAAACTTCTTTCTTTTCCAGTCGACTTAGGTGCAAGTTCTCTTCGATGTCATCATAGTCTATTTTGTTTCTTACTTTATGACTTTATAGCTCTGATTGATGTACTGAGTCGTGGTGTTTATCTCTTGATGTAGTTTCCGGTTTTAGGTGATGTGATGTCTCGTCAGTTGAAGATTGTTGTGGTTTTTCGGTGTGAGCTTTTCGTGTGTTCATGTTGTTTCTTCGGGTCTGCGATCTCCATTTCCAAACGCTGAATTTTGTCTGTTGCGTCAGGGGCATTTGCCGCTGCTAATTCCCCAGCCAGTCTTTCGCTTTCACTTGTTAGTTCGTCATTTTGTCCACGAAGTCTGATTGGGCCAAGTACTAATACCCATATTTTGTTCCTGACTGGTGCAGTAATTGAGATGGACACCCTTTTCTGCTTTAGCTCTGATTGAAAATCCACCAGAATTTCGTCTACAGGTGCTATCATTTTTGATTCCATGTTTGTACCTGCACGTCTAGGTGTTACATTCCCCGTCGAACTTGTTCGTCTGATCGCTCCTTGTTCCCGTGATGGTGTGTTGTCATTTCTGTTTCCTGCTGATATTATAGTAATGTTTGATTTTGGCGTCTGACCGCCTTCATCGGTGTTTGATGCAGCCGACGCCAGCTTGGCCCACGATGAATGCTCCAGTGCTCGCGTGTTAGCGCGGACTTGGAGCTTAACCTAGTGGACAGCCCGATATGCACGTGCTTAAAATCTTTCACAAAATGAAGTATAGGGAGCCCACATCAGGCAGTACTTGGTAACCGACAACCAGCTCCCGATATCTGGGTCTAATGTACGTGAGAAACAGTCTTACGACCTAGTAAACACTGTTAACTCTGCTTTCATGTTCAGGTAATGTGCCAGTGTGCCAGTGTCAAAGGAGCGCAAGGAAATGAGAGCCACACGCCAGCTGAAAATTCCTGAAGCAGGCAGACGGCTTTTCAGGATTCCTTGTCTATGCATGACTTCCGCAATATCAGATGCTAACCGCCCCCCTGGCCAGAAGATACAGTAACCTCAAAATCACAAGGTGGGCTGTTCCCAATGCTTCGGCCTGTTTCCTAACCGAACTAGCAGCCACAGTACTTCCACTTTTAGCGTTAAATCAACATCTAGCGCCTTAAGAATTTGTAGCAAGCACATAATGGGATTAGGAAATTTAGCAAAAAATTCGGATACAAGTTCGCCTCCTTCGTGTCTGAAGGAAGGACTGGCAGAACTTCACCGGGAAGCGGGCTCACGTTGTTCAAGCTCAGTGGCTTACTCCTGCAACTGCACGGTGTTAAGATCTAACTGCCTGTCCTGATTCAAGAGTTTTCATATAAGAACGCCATCCTCTTTAGTAATCTGTAACTGTTTCAAATCGCGGAGCTTATTTAGAAAACGATTAATCTGTGCGTCTATTCTATACACCAGAGTTAACGACGGATGGATATCTTGCAAAATTGTCGTAGTATCACTCACACGAAAGAGCCCAGAACAATAAGACAGGGCAGAACTTACCTCGCCAATTTGCTCCGAAGTTAACTGCAGCGGTCTGTCCGAGATGTTCCGTAACCGTGCGGTAAGCTCCGACACCGTACCCTCAGTCAGCTGCGCTCGTATTTGTAGCTCAAATTAACAGCTCTCTTTTTTTCTAATAATTCAATTCGACGCACCCACCTGCTTGCATGAGACCAATTCCAGCGTCTACATCTTCCCGCAACATAATGATTACACAGAATTGCAAGCAATTAAGATACAAACCAAAACATTTAACACTAGCACTACAAGACAACTGTGAAGGTTGTTAACACCTCGCTGACCCCTCCCCCCCCCCACCCCCCCTCTCAGAGAACAATCACGCTCTCTGCTACCACTGAAAAGGATTTTGCCTGGGGGAAGATAAAGGCCAGCACAAGGGTTGTGGTATGAAAGGGACACCAAAGGATAATAGTACCAACACCATTCACAGTAAAAAATATTTTAACATAAATTTATTTAACAATTGGCATGCTTAGTTTCATATAGCTTGTTTACGATAGTGAAATCTAAAGATCTTTTTATCTCGCCTAACTTGAGCAATCTCAAAAATAAAGCTCTCTTAAAAAAGATAAAAATGAGCTTTAACAAATCCATGAAAATGTTTGCTTTACATATTTAGCAATTATTAAGTCATTTAACGTTTTTAACCACTAGCAGTTCCCTGAATTTGTGCCAAAACTTGAGGCAAACAAATAGTGACATTACGAAAATGACTGATTAAATATATAACATCAGGAATACTAACACAAATAACCCCATTACTTAGTTCATATCAGAAACAATTATTTCTCAAGGCACACAACCGGCTAAACTC
This sequence comes from Schistocerca serialis cubense, assembly GCF_023864345.2. Classification (NCBI taxonomy): domain Eukaryota; kingdom Metazoa; phylum Arthropoda; class Insecta; order Orthoptera; family Acrididae; genus Schistocerca; species Schistocerca serialis. Next base: position 920,288,455 of record NC_064638.1, on the reverse strand, counting down.
GCAAAACTCACATTCGGAAATTAATTACTAATAATTTATAGAGAGTAAACGAATTTCGTGCACTCGCATGGAATGTAAAAAAACTGCTAACCACGCACTTCACACAGTGCAACTGCCAAATGACAAGCCAATTAAGCGAGGCAACTTAACAAAACTTTAAACATAATAACATTAAAATAACTGCTATATACATAACTTAGTCCATAATAACCCAAGGCACCGACACGTTCCCCTAATATTACAAATACTGCGCAGTATTCTTCCTCCATAAACTGATCGACCCAGACCATTTGGACCGCCATAAACAATGTGAATTGCTCCCCAACAACATGGGTGGGTTGGGGGAGGGGGGGGGGGGGGAGGCGACCAGTTATAGGAACTAAGCAGTAGTGCACTAAAACAGACTAAGCTTATATCTTTACTAAGGAGGAATATGTGGATACATCGAAAACTCGTACTGCTTAAAGTGGCTTGGCCTGTGAGCACTGACACAAGGTTAATGCACACACTGTACCAAATCATGGCTCCCGCAGGATACGGTAGCCGATGTGCAGTGACCAGTTTTCGTCCAAAGCGCTGGGCGAGTTCGTTCATTTGTTCGGAAGGGGAGGCCGATAAGTGTTTTGCACCTTTCAGCGGTCAGCGATGACAAATCGAGGCACGCACCATGCAGTCTTTCTCAAACGATTTTACAGAAAGTATTCGGTACAAAAGTTTCGTTTTTGCTTTGCTTATAGCTACATATTTCAGGTTCGTGGTGGTGTGCCCATCATTTCGTTAATGATCATAGTTATTTTGATATTTACGTGAAAGTAAGACACTGCGAGTAATTCGGAAAAGTGTGCAATGAAAAATAGAGGTATCTATGATTCTGCGTTTGGTGCACATTACGTAATATTTTTTTGCATATGAGATTTAGCAAACACACTGAATTTTTCTTTAGACTTGGGTAGACGTATCTATCTGTCACCAATCTCGAGAAAATTAATCTGATGTAGCACATTCATTTGCGATCGCGCCGTGCCAGCGATAAAGCCAGGGTGAAGTATCCACAACATTGCTCATATTTCATAAACGGTTTCAGATATCGAAATGAGATTTTGGCAAATGATAGCATGCAAAGAGGAGAGAATTTAACCATATCATCATTACGTGAAACTTCGAAACTGCAGTGTTATTCCAATAACTACAGATCTTTTCAGTGTAAGAATGTAATTTTTAAGGGCTGTCTATAGCTGGTGAAATGAGAAATACCATGCACTTCGGAACAACATATGTGAAGACATCACACGTTTTCTTGCACCAAGGATGTGCTTTTTCGTAAGCTACTTATTTAACTTCTCACTTAATAAATAACTGTTTTAGAATTTTCTCACAGCTTTGTCTACCTATCATGTTACTGAGGTGAGACAGTGTAAACTCCGCTGCATGTGTATTTACCATTCATGACAGTTCACAGAATGTTACAAATGGTTAACAAGCCATACGAAAATAAATCACTGCATTTGCAGTGCAATTCTTTCTATATACTAACGAAAGCAGAGGTGACAGTAGATCTTTTGAAATAGGGGCCATGCAAGTGTGGGTGTGGAGAGGCCCCACTTAAGATTTACAGAATACGTGAGTGTAGGCTTCAGTTTAGAACGGCACTTTCCCCTCCAGCGCTCGGCATTTCACCTACAGCACTCTGAGTGCTCTCCCCACACTTCCCCAGCCAACTGCGCAGCGAACAGCCACGGCATTTTGCGGGCACTATACTGCCAGTCTGCACTAATAAAGTTGAACCTATATAATTACAGCAAGCACAACACAGCAAGGGAGTGTTCATAGTTTTGAATGGTAACAGTTCAGATCATGAAATTCAGGTTGTAACACCGAAAATGCTGGATGCATTGCACCTGCTACCGATGTATAATTTTTTTAATTGTATGTAAATATTTGTAATTTAAACGTTTTCCTTTTAATAAGTAAGGACATTGCTTCACTGTATGTGTACATTTGCCAGCCGCGGTGACCAAGCGGTTCTAGGCGCTTCAGTCCGGAACCGCGTTACTGCTACGGTCGCAGGTTCGAATCCTGCCTCTGGCATGGATGTATGTGATGTCCTTAGGTTCGTTAGGTTTAAGTAGTTCTAAGTTCTAGGGGACTGATGACCTCATATGTTAAGTCCCATAGTGCTCAGAGCCATTTGAACCATTTTTTTTATGTGTACATTTAGGTAGAAGTCTGCTGACGTTGTATTGTATTTATCTGTGTTTTACTGTGAAACTTATAAGCTCTGGGGAAAAGCAAAGGAATTGTTATTTGCATCGACTAACAACGATAATAGCAGTGCTTGTGCGTTGTAAAATCTTTGGGTAGGGAGTTGTTGCGCAGAGCGCGCGGAGAGAACAGAGACGGGTTCCAGCGCTTGTGGTGTGCGGAAGTGTGGTGTTAACGCTCTCGCAGTAGAGAGTACCATTTCGGCGGCATCATGTACGCACGCCTGCCAGATGACTAGTAGCAGGAGGAAGGACAGTGGACGGGCGGAAGAGGCTGGATTAATTACGATTGCCCGTTCCTGTAATTAGCCGTGGCCCCACAAGATGCTACCGTCTTCAACAACAGCAGCAGTTCCAGCAACACAGATTCGTCTTCGGCTCCGAGTTTCGTCGCACGCACAGCACTGAAGTCAGACTGTTCACTGGTAGAAAGTATTAACGGCTAACCCAGCATCACAACTGAAGGTGATTTGACTAATGAACTTTATTTAAATAATAATCAGTTAAATTCAGGATGGTTGTGTCCTCATTGCAGGGTCTTTGTTCCATTTTTTCCTCATATGCTAACCGAAGTTTGAGAATCTATCGCTGGAAAAAATCCTAATCTGAAGAAAATGCACAAATTAAGAGTGCGGAAGTTATCTGTTTGGTTTGGTACGTATTCTAGTATTTAATTCTGTTCAAGTCAGTAAAAAAAAGGCTCAGTTGTTCAAACAATAATATGAAATCCAATTTGAAAATTAAGTAACTGCAAAGTAAAAAGTGCTTGCCTTTCTCTAAATTTCTTTGATGACGTTATGTTGAGCTCTCTGAAAGTCATTGTTCACGTAACGAAGTTCAATATTAACATACAGTTAAGTGCATATTTTCAAATCATTACTTGATTGCCCTTTTCATAATTTAATTACAAACTTAATGTAAAAGTGTCTTCTAAGTTTTCTTTATCATTACATACTCACTTAAAATAAGTGTCAAAAAAACGTGACAACCTTCAGTTGCCACGTCGGTGTTTAATAATAAATGTTTTTCTTTCCCATCATCTTGTACAGGATTTTGGATGTAAAACCGCCCTAGTGGGCTGGCGACCGTAATTATTTCCTTTTCGTTCATTAGTGTGAAACGCGTACGTTTCATATGTATTCATTACCAGCGATGGCGAGGCATGACAGAATCTGTGACCAGAGAGTTATTTATCGTTGACCGCGCGAGTCGACAGTTGGATAGTAGTAGCAGTCTGGTGTAGTAGTCCGTGCTAGTCGGCATGCGTCGGCGGCGTGCTCTTCCTGTGACACTGGTCAGGATTGTGCTGGACAATGTGTATTCTGATAGAAGGTAATGAAGCAGTATTGCGCTCAGCTAATAACATATGTTAATTGTAATTAATTTGTTCAAAAATGCCCCAATAATAATTTTTCTACTAAGTAACTTTTTTAAACAAAAAGATTCATTTCAAGTTAAATAATATTTCCTATGCATTCGCTCCAAGAATCAAAATTAAATATAGGCCAGCATTGCACGGAGCTGTGCCGATAAATAAGAGCAGATATAGATGCAGTTTTACTGAGGTAAGAATTTATCAGGTTTAATTATTTCACAGGGCCGAAGGTCAGCGTTGCTGCCCTTATAAAATTTGTCAGGTTTAATTATTTCTGTTGAGATGTTACATTCAGTTCATGGTTCATTATTTAATTAACATTATTGTGGGTTTTTGGTCAATTTACATTCCTTAATTTTTGTGTGGAGTTTACATTCTGGGCAATTATTATTCTTTATTTTCACGGGGAGGTTACACTTGACGCATTTTTATTATTCACTTTTGTGGGACTTATTAATTTTTTGTGGGGAGGTTACAAGTGTAACTTTTGGATTCATGATCAGTGGTACCCCTTTTCTGTGCAGTGTTGTTCGTGAGTGGATGCACAAAATAACTTTCATTTTTCCAAATTGTAGCCCTGTTCGGTTTAATTACTTTTTTATTTTTAGTTGACCTTTCTATCAGAAATATCGGCTGTACACTGTCCCCCTACTTATCGGTATTACGTCTTCGGGAAAGATAGCCTCATCCTATTAGAAAAATTTCACCAGGTATACACGCGATCCACGGTCACATTTTATATCGCAAACAGAATAGGCCGATTAGTAAGGGGGAGGTTACAAGCTGACCAATCTATTCCAACAAGTTACATGCAAATATATGCTACAGCCTACTAAACTTGTGAGACATTTAACCAGCAAACACAGTTAAAAGCAATAAGCTCGATTCATAAGAAACATTCACAACCAGCTTGTGATGCAACTCCCTACATTATAAACAGTCGAAACATTCAGGTTTGTCGATGAGCAGCAAGAGTGGCCCTTTCCAATTGCCGGAATTGGTCCCATCATGCAGTGTACACAGCGGTATCAATAGAGACGAGGCCACTAGTTCACAACTCCACGGACCATCTCAGTGAAGGACTATTGCAGCCGACCAATGCGACGCTAGCCGGCTTTCACTCCCCGTGTGGCCCCACTCTCTCTCGCGACCGCCGTCTACATGCCGCCTCCGTAACCGCGACCTCTAGTTTCTCTACTCGACCTCTCGAAATTTTCGCAAAGATCATCTTACCTGAAGAACGGCTCAATAGCCTTGTGAAATGGGTCGAATCTTTGTGAAATTCCTTGTGGTTAAAATCACGGCGGTGCCGTACAAGCAGAAGTATTTTAATTACGCTGGCAGCAGCCCCGGAAGGCTAGCTGTACATACCTCAGCTCTGTGTCTGCAGCGTGGAAGCGCGGCGTGCGCGTGCCGGCAGGTGGACGTGACGGTGACGGAGAGCGCGCCGGCGATGCGCGGCCTGCAGCCGTCGCGGCGGCCCTGCCTCTTCGGCGAGGACCCCGCGGCTCGCCGGCACGGCCCGCGCTACTCGGCCGGCAACTGCCTGCTACGCTGCCGCTCCCGCCTCATCCACGACGCCTGCGGCTGCGCGCCCTACCACCACCTGTACACGGGTGAGTAGCAAGCACCTGGCCACACTGCCCGTCTTCAGGGACTACCCGCTGCAACTTCTAGCGGCAGCGGTGCAAGTGGCTGCAGACCGTATTGCATGTGCGAAACTGCTCATCAGAACAGCGACACTGCTTAGTTTGCTACGAGGGGCGTTCAGTAAGTAATGCAACACACTTTTTTCGGCCAATTTTGGCTGAAAAAATGTTGAATTTGTTTTGTGGGATATCGCTTAAGGGGACTGATGACCTCAGATGTTAAGTCCCATAATGCTCAGAGCCATTTGAACCATTTTCATATCGCGTAATATTCCCGCTTCATCCCCTACAGTTTCATGAAGTTCTGGTGGCTGGCGTCGGTACACATATCCTTCAAAATGGTGATCGTAGCGGAGGCGCAACCCGACCACAGACCTGTAATTTAGTTTCCTTTGACGAAAACCAGAGCGTTGTAGAGACTCATGGGCGCTTGCAGAATGTCTGGCAGTGAACAAAAGCACACTGAGTCGCAGTGCGAGGCGTCTGTCATCATCGCAACGAGGTCGCGCAAATCTGTCCCAATTCCCGCGTGCCGGTCGGCTGTGTCTCTTGTGAAGTTGGAGCGTGCACAGACTTTCATTCGAGGTGATCTACGAATCATGATCCAACACCTCGCTGCTCAACCGAACGTCTCTGTTGGTAGTGCTGACACAGGCGTCCAGCAGTTGGAAATCTCAATGCTGTGTGCCCGCTGGGTTCCTCGCTGCCTAACAGAAGGCCATAAAGAGCAACGAAGGACCACCTGTAGGGAATTACCAGCGAGTTACGAGGCAGATGGTGACAGTTTTCTGTGTAACACCGTCACATGCTATGAAACATGGTTTCATCACTTCAAACCGAAAAGAAAACGACAATCTTCGAAGTGACGCCACACCACCTCTCCTCCGAAGAGAACGTTCAATGTCGCTACTCAGGCGGTAAAGTCACAGCAAGGGTCATCTCGGACCTGGAGGCGTTATTCCGTTTGATGTCCTCTCTCGTGGCACAACGATCAACTTCGAAGTGTACTGTGCTACCCTCAGAAAACCGAAGAAACGATTTCAGCGTGTTCGTCGCAACGAAAATGCAAACTAACTTCTCCTCCATACCAACGCAAGGTCTCACCCAAATTTGTGCACCCGAGAGGAGCTCATAAAACTTCATTGGACTCTTCATCCTCATCCAGCCTACCGCTCGGATTTCGCACGTTTCGTCTTCCATCCGTTTGGCCCACAGAAAGCTGTAAGCGTATGTTGGGCCGTTTATTGATGCAGCAGCACTTTGGCTCCGACTTGCTCCAGTAGAGTGGTGCCTTGCCGGCATACAGGCCCTGCCAATAAGGTGTAGTAATGCCGTCCCACTAAACGGAGATTAGGGTTTTGTAACGAAAAGAATGGCGAATAATATGATGTACTGAAATCCCGAATAAATCCGTTCTGCTTTCAGAAAAAAGCCGTGTTGCACTATTTATTGACGCCCCTCGTACTAATCTCTGGGAAAGAACATATTCATGACTGCGCAACATGTATTCTAACACAGTTACAGGTTTCTTTCATTTTAGGGTACAGTACTTCAGTCCGTGAAAAGGGAACCCTTCTGGAGTCACTCTTTTGGCTGGCTGTCTTCTATATATCTGTCACTTTGTTTGAAAAAAAAAGCCATTGTGACCTGGTTATAGGTCTTCATACGTAACGCAGTACATTTGCCTCAGATATCTTAAAGGCTTTAATCAAACACTTGGAGATTGATTTCATATCGTAACTATTCCAGTCTCAACCCTTAAATGTTAATCCCACAAACTTTCCCAAGATGTTATAATATTATGAGGGCAAAGAGATCGTTTCGTGTATTATTACTTCTTTTTTTATAAGGCCAAAACCCCTGTCAGGAGGCAAATAGGACCATGTATTGGGAAATAAAGCTGAATCTTTTTAAATACCGTTGAGTTTTCAATGTAACTCATAAGCATTGCCATCATTGAGGAATTTTTGTTTTGGGAACCACAAGAATCAGAAAATAATCTCATACTAAGACTTTCTGCCCCTTTATTAATTAGATCTTGCTCTAAAGAATTTAAATGGTCTCTGAAAGAAGTAATTCCAATTATCCTGCCTTTTGTGAATATTTTAAGATCGTACAGTTATACAATTAGACTTGCCTGGGGTAAAATACTTCTGCTCTTGGATAAAGGATGAGTCTTCTGACAGTCGAAACAAACTGTCACAGTGTTGTTTCTATTTTCATTTAAAATATTGAAAAATCTTTTTTCACTTATTTTTTGCGAGCTATAATCTGCTCTTATATTATTTTTAGTTCTAGATACTGAGCTGGCTTTACAACAAAATGTGCACAAGCTGAGCAGCTGTAATTATCACGATTTCCAAAACCTAGTTTGAGACATGTGTAGAATACTCTTTCATACATTGTAAGAGAACAGTCCAACAACCCTTTTTTGACTCGAGAACCGTTGTGTCTGCAAATAATTTCTGTAAGATCTAACTCTAGTGCAACACATGACTGCTTGACTTTATTTCTGTAGTAATGATAAAATCTGCATTTAATATAATGACGTATCATAATGAAATGTCTCTGCTCTTCGTTCCTTTCCTGCAGTTTGTCAGCTCGTCTACCTCGATTCTCATTAGGCAAAACACCCTGCAGCTTATATATTTTGGCAATATGCCTGAGTGTCTCGGGTTACTCCTGGGAAAATACATATGAAATAAATATAACCTGTTCAGACAATTACTGTCATTCTACAAAAATTTTGCTTAGGCTATAAATAACATCAGAATTACCTGTCACGTTTCTATATGTTTAGACATATACAGAAGTCCCGGCCTTCCTCTTGTCTTTTATAGTATGAGACTGACACAGATTTTTGGTTACTTTCATCATCTTCCTTCCCACTGAGTATTTTAAGCAATTTAACTCTTATGTATCGTAGCAAGAAATTCTTCAACTTCTTTTCATTCAAAGTCAGTGTATATCTAAAATTTATAAGGTCACTGAAACACAGACATCCTGCTTTGCACGCTGTTTCCTTTGTTGTTTCAAAATGGTTACAACCAATATTCAGATCTTCATTTGAGGATGCAACCACGCATTTCTTACCGTTTTTGGCATTGATGACACCAGCCTTGCCTTCCACTTTTCACCTACCGGACTGTTTCAGAATATTTTGAATCTTCCATATGGATTGTTGTCTAACAATCGCTTTTAGCAAACAGTTGATTTATCTTGTTGATTGTTGTCTGATTGCCTGAAAGTAAAACCAAGCGAGTGTAAACGCTGTTAAATTCAACTTCTAAATTTTAAGTTTAAAGTTTCAACCATGCAGTATAAAACAAGGATTAGGTGTGGTTTTTAGAACCTTGATAAATGGAAATGTCTAGTTTTGTGAAAATTAGCTATATTCAGGCAATTTATACAACTGAAAACATTCAGTTTTAACGAATTTTCTATTAGCCATGTGTGAGATTTATGTCAAGGTACTATAAACAGTTACAAAATGCATTTTGAAAAACTCCTCAGTTTATATCAAATACTAAGGTCTAAATTCTCCTCCAGCAGCATTAGATATAGCTCTCACCACAGCAATAGCCACCCATCCGTTACCATGACAAAATATTCGATTACCATCAACGCTGAGAAAAAACCTAACAACCTAGAAAAACACGTATTTAAACTTCTAAGTCAGAGCAGTCGAAAGACACGGCCGTTTATTGAGATATCTTTTTCTCTAGATCAGGTGGAGATACCAAGTAGAAATTTATTTGATGTACTAAGGCGCATGATTCTTTGGTTGTGAAAGAAATTTTGGTTTCTGAGCCAATAGAGTGAAAAGGAACAGCCATATATGTCACATATATTGATGCTTGCAAACTGGCACATCAAAACCTGCAGATGAATTATTTACATACATAATGAAATTTGTATGGAACCCTCAGAGAGCTAGTCCTACTCGCACTTTTTTCCTGAATAAGAAGATGATTACGGTTATATTAAACAAATACAGCACTAGCTGCAATCCTCTGTACTTCAGCTTTGTTTTTTGTTTATTTGTGAGGGAATTCGAAGCTTGGACCAGAAGAGCAGAGCATAGAAGCTTTTAAAATATGGCGCTAAAGAATTATATTAGATGCGTAAATCGGGTAACAAATGGCGAGGTTCTAATTGGAAAGAAAAGATACTGATGTTAAGACTTGATTAGAAGAAGGGTTCGGTTGATGGGACACATATCTAAAAATCATGAGTTTGGTAATGGTGGAATGTGTGCGTGTGCAGGGAAGGGGGTTTGGGGCATTGTAGAGGCAGAGCAGTGTCTGGCCGCAGCTAGCAGTTTCAGATGCACAGTGACAACAACAGTAAACACTGTATTCGCGTAATAAACTGAAATAATGCGGTGCAGCGACAGAAAAATACGAGTGCTTACTGAAAATGTAATGTCTCTGAATTTTTTATTTTGTTCTCAATATCGTTTGAATTGTTACATGTCACGCATATTACTGGTCGATTTTCCCGCCTCGCTGATGCGAGTTGAAACTCTCTTCCGCTAGAGGACTCCGAATTGTAGCGTGTAACATGGCGGGGTGTAACGTAATTCTGTCCGTGCGTGAGAAACAGCGTACTGTAATCGAGTTTCCAACCGCAGAAGACGTGCCTACAACTGAAATCCATAGAGAAATGAAAGCTGTATATGGCGATACAAAATTGTAAAGGCTTTCGTGGCCACTTCTTGACAAACTGCCTATTGGCTTCTGTCTCGGGTTCTTCGGTCGACGTTCATCTAATGATTTTACCGACGTTTCGCGAAATGGAACAGCTGGAAAGTGTTCTGAGGAGCAATGGTCGTCCACAAATTATATTAGAAGTGTAACAGAGTCGAACACTCGGCGAAGTAAAGAATCAGAAAAAGAAATGTCAAGCCTTTCTGCCATACATTCCCAGAATGACGGACAGAATCGGCCGTATATTGCGCAAACATGGCGTAAGATGATTTGCGAACCGACAAGGAAGATCAAAGAGTGTCTTAGATCGGGAAAGGAGAAAAGGGACCCACTTGCAATGTCGGAAATATACCGTATACTATGCACATGCGGAAAAGTTTATGTCGGAATGACTGGACGATCAATCAACACCAGGATCAAAGAACATAAGTGACATTGCAGGTTGGGGCACGTGGAGAAATCGGCCGTGGTAGAGCACGCACTGAATGAGACCGACCACGTAATAAAATTCGCCGACACGGAAGTTCTGGCTGTAGAGAAGCACTATCAAACGCGATTGTTCAGAGAAGCTGTAGAAATACAAAAACACGCGAACTGCTTCAACAAGAAAGAGGAAAGCCTTAAGGTAAGCGGATCCCGGCTTCCCGTACTGCAGCGAACGACCGTCGCAGATAGCAAGAGGAGAACCCTCTCCGGTAATGACCGCGGAGAAGCCCTCGGACGTTGGTGCGCCAGCTCACCACCGACAATGGAGGGTGAAGCTTTGACAATGCCAGCCACTCGTGCTGGCGAAACGACAATAAAATCATTAGATGAAAGCCGGCCGAAGAATCCGAGACGGAAGCCATTAGGCAGTTTGTGTACGGTGATGTTTGCATCGACAGCAGCACTGTGTGGCGTTGGGTTGCTCGTGGTGCTGATCAAGGAAACGGTGATGCAAATCTGGATGTGTGTGACAGAGTTTCCAAAAGTTAAAGAAGAGCCTCGAGCATGTCGCATTAAGCGGTGCAAGCAAAAGTGAGGTTGTGACGTCATCAACTAATTCGAACGTTCTTCAGTGGCTGTGCCAACAAACAAGTCTCTCGTTGGGAGAAATGTGACCGTCGCCAGTGTTAGGGATGTTAAGAAATAAATATGTAGACATGAAGCATAGAAATGTAGAATGTTAATAAATTTTGTCTTATTTAAAAATCAAAAATTTACAATTAACGTAAAAAATTCGGACGCATTACTTTTCAGCACACCTTCGTAATTAAATACTGTAGCACACTTGCTTTTAGAAAAAAATTGAAGGAAATTTTATATGATCCATGTTGCCACCTCTATATAATTTTCCAACGTTTGTTTCAGAAAATGCAAGAGAATGCGGCCTAGAGGATCTGAAATGCCTGTCAATTTACAACAGTAAGTTTATCACGATCGTGTTTCTGTGCACTAGAGTCATAAAGGGTATTTGTGTCGTATAATAAATTCAGTGTTATCAATTATCATGTAGTGACGCTTGTAGCTGGTAATCGAAGGATTAAATTACACCATTCTCATATAACTTCGTAGTGATACTGCGGTACACTGCTGCAGGCGGAGGCAAAAAATAGCAGGGCTCAATGATAAGCAGAACAATCAGCACGTGTCATGTTGTTTTAGAACGACCAAACGCTAGCTCGCACTTCATCTAGGAAAAGTTCAGAAACTCGATAATTCCGTATGACGTCGCACTGTGGTAATTCCTTAAGATATGCGCTGAGTATCATGTCGGACATTATTTTATTTTGTACAAACACAGAAACAAAGAGAGAAGGAAGGAAGATAATAGGTTTTAACGTGTCATCAACGAGACCAGAGAGGGAACACAATCTCGGATATAGCAAGGATATCAGCTATGTCCTGTTCTAAGGAACCATCTAAATACCTAAGGCAGGATCGGCGCTAGGGGAAATTGAACTACTACCCTCCAGCGCGCTAACCATTGTGCCACCTAGCTTGAATGCAAATCGAAACACGAAATGGATTCCGTCTGAGTCACACTCACGCCGCTCCCGCTCTACAGTACTGGCTATGTGGAGCCACTTGTTAGAGAAGTCGGGCGCGCAGTGACGAAAGGGTACAGGACTACGCAGTACTGTGTATGGCCGCAGTAGATGAAGACCAGTGCCTCGCGCTCACTGTCGTAACGGGCCGTGCAGCTTTATACAGGGTTATTCTAAATGACGGACCCAGTTTCAAAAATTCATATGCATTCAGCTACAAATCAAAAATGAAAAAGCGTTATACCAATGAAAAGAGGCATTTTCAAAATTTTTTGCTGGTGATGGCGGGAGGGCGGTGATGGTTTGAGAAGCGGTCGGTAGAGTTCGCTCGGCAATAGGACCGTCATACCGTTTCACTGTCAGTTGTGAGTGAGATGGCGACTGTGGAGCAAAAGGTTTTCTGCGTACTTGAGTTCGCGAAAAGTGAGTCGAAATTTGCGGTGCAGCGGGCATTTTATACCAAATTCGGTATTCAGCCACCAACTCGCAAAAGCATTAGCAGTTGGTTAAAGAAATTTAAACAGCCTGGGAGTATGTGCAAAGGAAGAAGCACAGGCCGACCGCATGTGTCGAAGGATGATGTCCGATGGATTCGAGAAAGTTTTGTGCGCAGTCCCAGTAAATCTACCTATAAAGTCAGTTGAGAACTTGGAATACCGCAACTAACTGTAAGGGAAGTTCTGAGACGGCGTTTGCTGTGCAAACCCTACCGATTAAAACTTGTGCAGGCTCTCAACCCCAACGATAAAGAGAAGCGTTTCGCATTTAGCGGTTATGTGGTAGGAAAGATGGAGGATGACGCATTTCTACGGCGTGTAGAACAGTCAACAGACAGAATGTTGGCATATGGGATTTGGAAAATCCACATTCACCGTTGCAACACGAAAGAGACTCACCGAAGATCAACGTGTTCTGTCCCGTATCCTGTACAAAGATTTATGGACCAATTTTCTTTGCGGAAAGAACTGTAACGGGAATCACGTGCCTGGACATGTTAGAACAATTGTTGTTCCCTCAAGTTATGGAAGATTGTCAGGACTTCATTTCATTTCCCAACAGGATGGAGTTCCGCCCCATTGGCACTGTGATGTGCCTTCCTCAGCGCTAGATCAGTCACAGGGGACTTGAGAACCTGGCTCTGCACTTCTGGCCACCGAGATCTCCTGATATCACATCCTGCGACTATTTCTTATGGAGCTATGTGAAGGAAGCTGTTTACATCCTGCCTCTACTCTGAACAATGAGCGGAACCGGATCGCTGCTGCCGTGCACTCAGTAACAGCAGACATGCTTTCGCGTGTGTGGGACGTATCGGTGTTTGCCAAACAGCCAACGGTGGTCACACTGAACATCTACAAAATTTATCACATTTCTGATGATTAAATAATTATTAAAAACTAATTAAGTACAAATTGTTACTAATTATTAAATTTATTACATTAATATCAAACATTATGAAAAAACTTTGAAACTTCCTCTTTTCGTTGGTATGAAGCTTCTTCATTTTGGATTTGTACTTGAATTAATACGAAATTTTGAAAATTAGTCCATCATCTAAAATAACCCTGTATATTGTGTCTGCTGCGGGGGGTTCAGTCCCGCCTGCATCTAAATCTACACCTGTTAAAGCTAAGCCATCTTACGGTGCGTGGTGAAGGGTATTTGGCGTACCACTTTCACTTCTCTCTTTCTCGTTCGAGTCGCGACTATTGGTATGTCTCCGTACCAGTTCGAATCACTCTCATTTTACTGTGACAGTTTTCTCGCAAGAAAACCTCCTTTAACCTCCTTTAATGATGGGCGCATGTGGCCAGGGGTGGCTACACACTTCCTCCGCCGTTTGGACACGCTAAGTGGCTGGAGGGGAAGAGGGGTAAACCTCCTTTAACCTCCTTTAACGATGAGCGCATGTGGAGCAGGGGTGGCTTCACACTTCCTCCGCCCTTTCGACACGCTAAGTGGCTGGAGGGGAAGAGGGGTAAAAAGCAAAGCGTGCTAATTGGTTTCATATTTCTCAACAACAGAGATCACAAGCGAAACAAAGTTTCGGTATTATTTCGTTATAAGCGGAAACAATATGCTGGTCGGCGGTTCTAGGAATGTACCTTTTTGGAATTTTAATAGCAAATTGTAGTATGAAGTACCACACTTCTCTCTTATCGTCTGCCAGTCGAGTTGGTTAAGCGTCTCCGAGAAGCTTTTGCACTCTGTATTTAGGGCAGCCACAGCCTGTATATATCATCGCCAGGCGCAATAAAATCAGTCTCATATCTCCATATGAACTTGATTTTATTGCACCTGATGATGCAGCTAAATACTGCAAATCAGGTCGTGCCTACAAATAAAGAACTTACAGCTAAAGTTTTTACACTTACTAAACGAAATCACAATGTAACGCGCTCTTCTTTTTCGGATCTTCTTTATTTCCTCTCTCAGCCCTGCGTGGTAAGGATTCCAGACAAAGGAATTATATGAAAATGTCAACCGAACGTGGTAGTTGTAAGCTCCTTCACGAATGGATTGTTCTTTCAGAGTTGTTGTAATGAACCTCATTCTGACAACTGGCTTTCCAACGATTTCTTTTATGCGGTCTTTCCACTGTAAGTCGCTTCCTGCGCAAACTCCCAGGTATTTGACAGATGGGACTGCAGTGATTGGTTGTCAGTCGCGCAATAAAGTTGTAAAGGGTCTTTCCGCGTTTATTAACTGCCATTTCCTGCACCAACCGTCGATCATTTGCAGATTTCCTCGGAATTAGCTACCTTTTTCCAATGTTGTGCCGCCTCTGCATATAACAGTATTATCCAGCAATCGTTAGATGCCTTCTTCTGTGGGCAGCGCTGGTACCACATATGTCATTCTCTCGTCCTTTAAAAAAAAAAAAAATGTTCAAATGTGTGTGAAATCTTATGGGACTTAACTGCTAAAGGTATCAGTCCCTAAGCTTACACACTACTTAACCTAAATTATCTTAAGGACAAGCACACACACCCATGCTCGAAGGAGGACTCGAACCTCCGCCGGGACCAGCCGCACAGTCCACGACTGCGGCGCCCCAGACCGCTCGGCTAATCCCGCGCGGCTCTTTCGCCCTCCACTATTCGAAAATCACAAATCCCTTGATGTGTGTACGTCTGATGTTGTTGGTGTCGTCATTGGCTAAATGTATTGTTGAAACGGGACAAATGGCTCTGAGCACTATTGGACTTAACATCTGAGGTCATCAGTCCCCTAGAACTTAGAACTACTGAAACCTAACTATCCTAAGGACGCCACACACATCAGTGCCGGAGACAGGATTGGAACTTGCGACCGTAGCAGTCGCGCGGTTCCGCACTGAAGCGCCTAGAACAGCTCTGGCGCCGAGGCCGGCAAATGTACTGTACTTTAATGATGGGCGCACGTGGACCAGGGATGGCCAAGAAATCGGCTGCACACTTCCTCTGCCGTTACGACGCGCAACGTGGCAGGAGGGGAAGAGAGGTGAAGAGCGAACGCGGTGTATTTAGAAAGCAATACAGGCGCACTGCATGCGACTTTGTTTCATATTTCTCAACAACAAAGATCACAAGTGAAACCAAGTTTCAGTATTATTTCGTTATTTTTGGCATGTTGAAAACATGCTATAATTTTCATCTAGTACAAAATGTCGGCATACTGACAGACGCAGACAGGTTTTCAGATTTTTATACTCAGTTTGCCATGTAGTCGGGACTTATTTACTTTCATAATGCAAAAAAGGTCTTTCACAAAAGTATGCTGATCAAAATATTGTAGCACATTTGCAACCACATTGTGGAGAGGTGGAAACTCTACCTGAGAGAAACAATGTAGACGTCCTGGACAGTTTTAACCTAAAAGGATTTGTCTTTAAAGCGGAGAATATTCACTGCAGATCAATCAGTTACATGTGCACATACATAGGGACACTTTCAACTGAAATGACAAACGGTCTCAAAACCAACTCGAAAACAGATTAAGAATGGCAGTGTTCTCAAAACGTTTAGAAAATTATCCCTGTAATTCTTTCAAGATCCGAGCAAACCAGAGACAGGCTGAGCCACGGCCCACACAACCGGCTCGCATGCGACTTGGCATGGCGTGGCCGGCCCTGTGTCAGACGCTATAGCGTTGACTGTGATGTGGCAGTCGGCAGTGTGGAGCGACGTTTCGAATAAACGCCAATGGTGATACTACTAAGTGAAACATGCGGTCTCAGTTCCTTCATATCATGGCAATCTTATCAGTAAACACTATATCACAAGGATTTTACGCGCACGGCACTGCCCATTGTCCAAGGAAATCCGCATGCTTCAATTCAGCAGGGGGGATTTCTGATGTATGTGGTTGAGATTCGCAAACCTTATTCAAAGAACAGTGGATAATTCTTCTGGGGACTGATGACCGCAGATGTTAAGTCCCATAGTGCTCAGAGCCATTTGAACCATAATTCTTCTGCTCTGGTCTACAAGAGTCTTTGGTGTGACGTCATAAGCGAGTGACTGCGTGTGAGATCGCTCTCTAAGTTTTTTATATATTTTTAGGTTTCAGATACATATTTTAACGGTTTTTGTGATAATATTTACTATATAAATGACTTTTAGTGGTTTCTTCATTCACCTCTGCCATTCTTGTGTTGTAACCTGATATTTGTGAGTGTTTCGTATCGAGCAACGTAACCTCTTACCTGTGTTTACATTCCGCACTGACCAGTTGCAGCTGTAGCGGCGCATCGAAAGCTAAGTACTAATTAATTGTTTGTGTACAGTGGTTTATTTAGGAACTTTAATAGTCTTCAACCGGTGTTTTTTGTGTTTTCTGATGAAATAATTTCAGAAGAACCTTTTGGGAACTCTTTTCAGCTTCCTTACTGTGTCATTAGACGTTTGATTCTCTTTTTGTATTAGTCTTTAGTTATATTCACATTTGTTGTTTATTAATACTGTTAATAATAGTAGCTACTTCCCTTGTAGAGTAAGTTTGTGATTATTGTAGTCAGGTTTTTAACATCTTCTTATTGTAGTAGCGGAACTTAGAAAAAGTAAAATTTTACCATGAGAGAGAAGTGTGGGCTTTGCCGTAGGTTCGTGAGTAGTGGATTGCTGTGTGAGACTTGTTCGAAGTATTTTCACTGGGGGGAATGCAGTGGGGAAGCCAATGGGCATTCTGGTGAGATCCTCTCCTGGAACTGCAGGTTATGTAGCAAGAGTAAGTTAATAGAGGAGATGGAGCGTAAGATCTGTACCCTTCAGGTGCAGTTGAAAAACGCACAAGAGGAGCTAGATAGGATGAGGAGGGAGAAGGGGGTTGGAGAATGGGAGCTGGCTGTTGGCAAGAGATCTGCTAGGAGAAGAAGATTTTCAGATAGTTTTACTATTGGTGTTTACAATAGATATGACCAACTGTCAGAGTCTAGTGGAGAGGAATCTCTAGTAGCTGTAGATGTAGGAAGTATGCAGCAGACCTCAGTAGTTACGGTGGCTAGAACAGTTGCTAAGTTGAAGAGGAAGAAGAAGGTTCTGCTGTTAGGTAGTTCTCATGGCAGAGGTGTAGGCCAGCAGTTGCAGGAAGTGCTGGGGAGTGAGTACCAGGTCACCAGCATTGTGAAGCCTAATGCAGGATTGGCTCAGGTGACTTAACATAGGGGGGTTATGTAGGGATTTTACTAAAGAGGATCAGGTAGTGATAGTGGGTGGGACTGGTGATAGTATTGATAGGGATGGGGAGTATGACATAGATGGTGACCTGGAAAAGATAGCCACTCAGACTGGCAACACGAATGTGCATTTCCTGGAACTGTTTCAGCGTCACGATCGGCCTCATCTTAATACAGCCGTCAGGCGTAATAACATGAGACTTGGGGGTGCGCTGATGACAGAAAGCATGGGTCACATTTCAGTGGTGTCGGTGGAGTCTATCAGCAGGACAGGTTTCACTAGACATGGCCTGCACCTCAACAGGTATGGGAAGGGGAGGTTAGCAAAGCTTATAGGTGACAGCATAGGTGGGGTTGGTGGGATCACTCATGGGAAAATTCCTGCAGTAGTGTGTGTTAGAGCTGCACCTTTTTTAGATTGAAGTCAGCTGATAGGTATTCCTGCTTAAGGGAAGTCTCTCTAACAAAGGAACCACTTTTGACAAAGCTTAGGTATCCGAGTAATGAGGGAATTAGTATATTTCATCAAAATATACCAGGTATTAGAGATAAAGTTAGTGAATTGCTTATAGATGTTGACTCTGAAATTATTGGTATATCTGAACACTTCTTAAATAAGGAGATAATTCAGAGGCTTCCTTTACCAGGATACAGGTTGGCTGGCAGCTTTTCGAGGAGCTCTTTGCGGTGCGGGGGAGTAGCCATGTATGTGAAAAACGGCATCCCATTTGAGTCAATTAATGTTTCAAAGTACTGCACTGAAAAGGTGTTTGAATGTTGTGCAGCTGTGGTTAAATTTAATGGCGCAAAACTTCTAACTGTTGTTATTTGTAGATCCCCAGACTCCGATTTCACAACATTTTTGCTAAAGCTAGAGGAGGTTCTTGGTTCACTTTATAGGAAATACAAAAAGTTAGTTATATGTGGTGACTTCAATATTAATTGTATAAGTGATTGTGCAAGGAAGAGGGTGCTGGTAGACCTCCTTAATTCATATAATCTTATGCAAACCGTATTCTTTCCAACGAGAGTGCAAGGGAACAGTAGAACAACCATAGACAACATTTTTGTTCATTCCTCATTACTAGAAGGGCATTCTGTTAGCAAAAAGGTGAATGGCCTTTCAGATCATGATGCACAAATTTTAACTCTAAAAGATTTTTGTGCTGCAACACGTGTTAAATATAGTCATCAGCTCCTTAGGAAAGCTGATCCAGTTGCTGTAGAGACCCTTGTAAACCTTATCAAGGAACAAGAGTGGCAAGATGTTTATAGCGCTGATACAGTAGACGATAAATAAAATGCTTTTCTCAAGACTTTTCTCGCGCTCTTTGAAAGTTGCTTTCCGTTAGAACGTTCAAAACAGGGTACTAGCACAAACAGGCAGCCTGGGTGGCTGACTAGAGGGATAAGAATACCTTGTAGAACAAAGTGGCAATTATATCAAAACATTAGAAACAGTCAAAATCTAAATGCAGCAGCTCATTACAAACAGTATTGTAAGGTGCTTAAAAATTTTATGAGGAAGGCCAAAAGTATGTGGTATGCAGATAGAATAGCTAAGTCTCAGGATAAAATTAAAACCATATGGTCAGTCGTAAAGGAAGTGGCTGGTCTGCAGAGACAGGTCGAGGGTATAGAATCAGTGCGTAGTGGGAATGTCCATGTTACTGATAAGTTGCATATATGTACAGTATTTAATAATCACTTTCTGAATATAGCAGGTGAACTAAATAGAAACCTAGTCCCAACAGGGAATCATATAGCGCTCTTAGAAAAAAGTGTCCCGAAACTGTTACCTGAAATGCTCCTTCATGATACTGACAAGAGGGAGATTGAGTTAATAATTAAATCACTAAAGACCAAGAACTCTCATGGATATGACGGGGTATCTAGCAGAATACTGAAGTATTGTTCTATGTATGTTAGCCCAGTACTTAGCCATATCTGTAACTTTTCCTTTAGGAGTGGTCGGTTTCCAGACCGATTAAAGTACTCGGTAGTGAAGCCACTTTATAAAAAGGGAGACAGGGATAATATTGACAATTATAGACCTATTTCTATGCCATCGGTGTTTGCTAAAGTTATCGAGAAAGTTGTATACACAAGGTTACTGGAGCATTTAAATTCACATAATTTGCTGTAAAATGTTCAGTTTGGTTTTAGAAATGGTTTAACAACTGAAAATGCTATATTCTCTTTTCTCTGTGAGGTTTTGGACAGATTAAATAAAAGGTTGCAAACGCTAGGTGTTTTCTTTGATTTAACGAAGGCTTTTGTCTGTGTTGACCACAAAATATTACTGCAGAAGTTGGACCATTAAGGAGTAAGGGGAGTAGCTTACAATTCGTTCGCCTCTTACTTTAAGAACAGAAAGCAGAAGGTAATTCTCCGCAATATTGAGAGTGGTAGTGATGTTCAGTCCCAATGGGGCACTGTTAAGTGTGGAGTTCCCCAAGGGTCGGTGCTGGGGCCACTGCTGTTTCTTATTTATATAAATGATATGCCTTCTAGTATTACAGGTGATTCAAAAATATTTCTGTTTGCTGATGACACCAGCTTGGTAGTGAAGGATCTTGTGTGTAATATTGAAACAGTATCAAATAATGTAGTTCATGAAATAAGTTCGTGACTGGTGGAAAATAATTTGATGCTAAAGCACAGTAAGACTGAGTTTTTACAGTTTCTAACTCACAATTTAACAAGAACCGATATTTTGATCAGACAGAATGGGCATATTATAAGCGAGACGGAACAGTTAAAGTTCCTAGGCATTCGGATAGATAGTAAGCTGTTGTGGAAAGCCCATGTCCAGGATCATGTTCAGAAACTAAATGCTGCTTTATTTACCATTAGAACAGTATCTGAAATAAGTGACACTTCAACACGAAAAGTAGTCTACTTCGCATATTTTCATATGCTTATGTCGTGTGGTATTATTTTTTGGGGTAATTCTACTGATTCAAAAAGGGTATTTTTGGCTCAAAAACGGGCTGTTCGAGTTATATGTGGTGTAAGTTCGAGAACCTCTTGTCGACCCCTATTCAATAATATGGGAATTCTAACATTGCCCTCACAGTATATATTTTCTTTAATGTCGTTTGTTGTTAGCAGTATTAGCCTATTCCCAAGAGTTAGCAGCTTTCACTCAGTTAATACTAGGCAGAAATCCAATCTGCATGTGGAATGCACTTCCTTGACTCTTGTGCGGAAAGGAGTGCAGTATTCTGCTGCATCCATTTTCGATAAGCTACCACAAGAACTTAAAAATCTTAGCAGTAGCCCAAACTCTTTTAAGTCTAAACTGAAGAGTTTCCTCATGGCTCACTCCTTCTATTCTGTCGAGGAGCTCCTGGAAGAGCTAAAAAATTAAGCAAATTCCAGTGTTACATTCTTGATTTTCTTTATTTAAACTTGTCACCTGAATATGTTTTCTTTATATTTCATTTTATCTGTTTCTAATATCGTGTTATAATTTCATGTATTGACTCGTTCCATGACCATGGAGACTTCTCCTTAATTTGGTCCCACGGAACAATAAATAAATAAAAATAAATACAAGTTTCCATTTTACGTATATGAGATGTGGGTGATCAACGACTTGCCTGTCATGGACCTCCAGCAATTACGTGCACAACTGAGGTTAAGCTACAGTAAACATTTGTGTTCTAATATTGCGTTGTAGCGCATGTTTTATCATTGCCCCAGTACAATTTGATAATTTGATAATTGGATAATTGCAAGAGGCCGATACGGAATGTCATGGAGTATCATACATATTTACAGTTGTAAAAAGGAGGAAAAAATGGAAAAACTTGTCAACTTCACGAGTTACTTAGCAACAGGGAGCAGTGGTAGGACTTTGCACTCACATTGGGGAGGGGGAAGGTGAGGAAGACAGCAGCTCATAATCCCGTAGGGCACCTAGATTTAGGTTTTCCATTATTTCCCTAAATCACTGAAGGGAAATGGCAGGATGGTTCTTTTGGAAAGGACGCGGCCGATTTCGTTCCTCATCCTTCCTCGTCCTTTCCCAATCCGGACTTATTCTCTACCTCAGATTACCAAATCTCAGAAGATACGTTAGTCCACAACTTTCCTTTTTGTCTTTGATATTAACTGTCATACTATGGCAGAGCAGTTCATTATATCACGACTTTATTGTCAGTAAGTGAAAAGAGAATTTAGAAAATGGCGAAATGAGAATGTCGAGGACAACAAGGTTATCTTTCCGAGTATACCATTGCACTTGGCGACAGAGTTCTCATCGTGCTAAAATGCGGATTACAAGGCACAGGCGTAACTATGATAGGTCAACCGTGGAAAATATTAATCTATACAGTAATAGGACTGGAGTATCAATTAACTGAGTCTGTAGAATGAATAGGTCTAAATGTGAGGCAATGTTTCTGCCACGGCTGGGCACCGTAGTAAATTATGCAGTTGTGTTGAAAAAAGAATCAAATTACAATTTTAACATAGTTTTTAAAGACGCTGTAGAAGCTAATTAAAAAACAGCTTTTTATTTCAGCAGTGTTAAAATCCACAATTTTTAATGCCTCACAGTGGTAGGATTCAAAAACTTGTTCTGCGAGTACTTTCAACGTAACGCTAACGGCACTAAACTCAACGAGTTGGACTAGCATATACGAGACCGTTGATCCTCTTATTCTATGACATGGTTATTACAAGTAACAACGAAGCGTCGCAATAGCTCTTGAAGACGTAATTCGATCCAACAGGCTGTTATTGAGGGTAACGCACTAGAAGGAATCAGTGCAGTACCTAACATCTTGACATCTGCGAGTATGGACATTGAAGCAGAATGATACATGCTAGGAAAAATGCTTTCAGAAACGATCATTCGACAAATTTCTTGGTGGATCTCCCAACATATGTGAATACGAAGAATTGAGAGCAAATTCTCCAACATAAACCTAAGACTTAGCAGAGCTGATGTTGAGTTACGCCGATGTATGCACAGCTATAGTGATGTATCTAATAAACCTGTAGCTTTGCAAAAGCTCGCAGTTGTGTTTCCAAACTTTCATGCCTTGTGTACGCGACGCTACCCCCACCCGTACAAGTGCAATATCGCTATTCCATGACCTCAGTGGAAAATATGTGAAAGAGCTTGCCCCACTTCTAGCAGCAGTGTACCGAAGGTCTTTGGTGGAGCGAAGTGTTCCTAATGACTGGAAAAAAGCACAGGTTGGGACAGGTCGTTCCCTTCTTCAAAAAGGGTCGTCGAACAGATATACAAAACTACAGGACTACATCTCTGACATCGGTCAATTGTAGTATTTTGGAACTTCTTTTATGCTCACGTATTATGATATTTCTTGAGGCCGGAGATGTTGGTGCCGAAAACATGGATCGCGTGAAATTCAGCTCTGTCTGTTCGTCCACGAGACCATAAAGCAGTGGATACAGGCGCACAGATAGATACCGTGCTCCTTGACCTTCGGAAGGCGTTAGATACAGTTCTGAACTGGTACTTAATAAACAAAATACGAGCGTAAAGATTGTCAGACTTACTTTGTGATTGGAATAAAGATTTTCTATTTAATAGAACACTTCCGTCTTTCTCAGCGGAGAGAAGTGTTCAGACATAAAAGTAACTTCGGGTTTATCCCAAGAGAGTATTATAGGAGCATTATATTTCATAATATATGTAAATGACGAGAACAGAAGCTTTCGATATCTGGTGCTACAGAAGAATGCTGAAGATTAGATGGAGGGAAGTCAAGAGTTGACTCCAGTAAGCAGGTTGAAATGAGTGTAGGCTGCGGTAGTTATGTAGAAATGAAGAGGTTCGCATGGGATGTTCTAACATGGAGAGCTCCATCTTCGCACTGAAAAACTACAAAGGCAAAAATGCTGGACTTATTTCACTTGTGTATTTGTTGTATAGGGGAAATAATTGATTTCCGAAACCAAGTTTATTAGTATTATTTTCCCCTTTCGTTTGTACGTATAATATTGAAACCTGTTGTGTTAATTTACTGGAAGCGTTGTTGTGTGAGCGCCGCCCGGTGGTTTCCAGGGGACTTCAACTGGCTGACTGTGCGGACGGCGCAGGTGGACGGCCACCACGACTGCCTCTGCCGGCCGCTGTGCGACACGGTCAGCTTCCACACCACCGTCACCTCCGGAGACCTCTTCAACTCCAACTACGACTACAACAGCTTCTTGTACGTTACTCGTCCTCACTCCTATACCTGCGAAGCGTCATGTTTTGCAACCACAAGTAACTTCACTATATACACACTACTGGCCATTGAAATTGCTACATCAAGAAGAAATGTAGATGATAAACGGGTATTCATTGGACAAATATATTATACTAGAACTGGCATGCGATTACATTTTCACGCTATGTGGGTGCATAGATCCTGAGAAATCAGTACCCAGAACAAACACCTCTGGCCGTAATAACGGCCTTGATACACCTGGGCATTGACTCAAACAGAGCTTGGATGGCCTGTACAGGTACAGCTGCCCATGCGGCTTCAACACGATACCACAGTTCATCAAGAGTAGTGACTGGCGTATTGTGACTAGCCAGTTGCTCGGCCACCATTAACCAGACGTTTTCAGTTGGTGAGAGATCAGGAGAATGTGCTGGCCAGGGCAGCAGTCGAACATTTTATGTATCCAGAAAGGCTCGTACAGGACCTGCAACATGTGGTCGTGCATTATCCTGCTGAAATGTAGAGTTTCGCAGGGTTCGAATGAAGGGTAGAGCAACAGTTCGTAACACATCTGAAATGTAACGTCCACTGTTCAAAGTGCCGTCAATGCGAACAAGAGGTGACCGAGACGTGTAACCAATGGCACCCCGTACCATCACGTCGGGTGATACGCCGGTGTGGCGATGACGAATACACGCTTCCAACGTGCGTTCACCTCGATGTCGTCAAACACGGATGCGACCATCATGATGCTGTAAACAGAACCTGGATTCATCCAAAAAAATGACTTTTCCCATTCGTGCACCCAGGTTCGTCGTTGAGTACACCATCTCAGGCGCTCCTGTCTGTGATGCAGCGTCTATGGTAACCGCAGTCATGGTCTCCGAGCTGATAGTCCATGCTGCTGCAAACGTCGTCGAACTGTTGTTGTCTTGCAAACGTCCCCATCTGTTGACTCAGGGATCGAGACGTGGCTGCACGATCCGTTACAGCCATGCGGATAAGATGCCTGTCATCTCGACTGATAGTGATACGAGGCCGTTGGGATCCAGCACGGCGTTCCGTACTACCCTCCTGAACCCAGCGATTCCATATTCTGCTCACAGCCATTGGATCTCGACCAACGGGAGCAGCAATGTCGCGATACGATAAACCGCAATCGCGATAGCCTACAATTCGACCTTTATCAAAGTCGGAAACGTGATGGTACGCATTTCTCCTCCTTACACGAGGCATCACAACAACGTTTCACCAGGCAACGTCGGTCAACTGCTGTTTGTGTATGAGAAATCGGTTGGAAACTTTCCTCATGTCAGCATGTTGTAGGTGTCGCCAACGGCGCCAACCTTGTGTGAATGTTCTGAAAAGCTAATCAATTGCATATCACAGCATCTTCTTCCTGTCGGTTAAATTTCGCGTCTGTAGCACGTCATCTTAATGGTGTTGCAATTTTAATGGCCAGTAGTGTGTTTAATCCACCAGGGAAGCTTTCGGATCAGCATTCTTCGATTTGTTTGATACATATATAAGTTGGAGATCAGTGCGCGGGTATTAGTTTACTAATACAGTACGACGCACTTCTTAAAAAAAAATATAAATAAGTAAATAAATAAATCACACAATTGGAGTGGTAGGAAATTTTTAAGTGTTCAAATCCTCACGTTAGTTCCTTTATCTATTGCACCGAACTGCTATGAGATACTGATGTGCGGACACTAACCTTCAGATCATATAAGCATGAAAAAAATCTAAGAATGCTAGTCCCTAAACATCCTTTTTCAGATTTAGCAGAAGGTCTACTAGTAAAGGACACGCAACCTTTATCGAAATAATTGTGCTTTCTGACAGTTGTATTGGAACATTTTTCACACTAAAAATACCATACCTTATTGGACAGGAATATAAAACTCCATGTCAAGAAAATTTGCGTTCGCTAGCTTTGGTCAGTTAAATTTTTGGAGTGTTGTATCGGGCATGGAAATATGTTTAAAAAATACAAAAGTGGATCGTAAATGGTTATAAAACTCGTTCATCAGCTCACGCACTTTAAGAATCTGTCAACTTGTTCGTAAAACGTGATGCTTTATGCAGCCCCGTGGATTCAGATGTCCTTAGGCTTAAGGATTCATATTTTTGTTTAAAATTATGATAAATTAACATACCCGTTTTCATCTTTGTCTTACTGAGCCGATGCCTTATCTGCGTATTGTACATTAGATTTAAGAATTCACCTTTACTAAAAGGCATTTGCCGGCTGTCTAAATGTTTAAAATGATCTTATAGCATTATTTACTGTTCATCACTGAATAGTCTTTGGAAAAAAACTTATTGTTTCTTAAAACAGGTTTCATGACTACATCTTTGTTTTGCCATAAAGCTTTAAGTCTGTCACCTAACGAACTTCTTGAAACCGAATACTTCTCATTCACTTCTCTGATTGTCATTTCAAGAAGACTTATGACTTTTGAACGGATTCCTATTGGTGTTTTGATCCCATTTATGTCCAGACTTCTCTATCTTTGCGCGTTAAAGAAAAAGGAAAAGTAAAAAATAAGTTTTTGGCTCTCTGTTTTGCTCGACACAACCCGAAATTTCTTTGTTTGATTCTACCCGAACGTATCGCAGAGTTACTTTACCAGTCTCATTGTTATTACTTGGGGCCTATTGGTGTTTTGATCCCATTTATGTCCAGACTTCTCTATCTTTGCGCGTTAAAGAAAAAGGAAAAGTAAAAAATAAGTTTTTGGCTCTCTGTTTTGCTCGACACAACCCGAAATTTTTTTGTTTGATTCTACCCGAACGTATCGCAGAGTTACTTTAC
This sequence comes from Schistocerca serialis cubense, assembly GCF_023864345.2. Lineage (NCBI taxonomy): Eukaryota > Metazoa > Arthropoda > Insecta > Orthoptera > Acrididae > Schistocerca > Schistocerca serialis. Next base: position 920,261,763 of record NC_064638.1, on the reverse strand, counting down.
CAGTCTCATTGTTATTACTTGGGGCCTATACATCCTACAGTACACACGATAATACCAGATGTATCTAAAGATTACAATAAAAACGTAACGGTCTTTGCTTGCAAACAAAACAAAACATTTTAATGTGAAGCTTTTGCAAAACTAACTAGGAGCAGGCAGCTTGTTGCCACTCCGAAACACACTGTTGTCTTCATTCAAAATCGAGCGAGTGCTCTTATTCCTCCGCATTTCACACTCCAGTGGGGCGACAGGTGTTGTCACTCCCTAGAGCTTAGGTACCGCTCTTGTCCGATACAATCCGCTGTGCGATGCCACCCGACCTTCCCCTATATCACATAAATCAATTTGTAACTCTGTATTTATGCATCCGTATAGACTTTACAAAGCACTGAAGTGATGTAACTCACAGCGACTGATTTAAAGAAAAAATGTACTTCGTTCTCAGATAATAGTAACAAGTGAAGAAAGATGACGTTAAATGGTTACAGTTAGGCGAGTAGCATTCAAATCTCTATCCTATTATCCTTTCGCATGTTTCCTCTGAGTTTCTTTTGCCATACTAAACGAGTATGAAGTCGTGAGGGTGAACCCGGTCTCCACCGACAATGTTTCGTTGGCTGTTTAGCAACATTTCGTGAGCATTTTGGTACAAGCGACTCCTGGTAACTCGTTGCAGAGTGACTGCACTTAGTTTGATTTCTTACCTCCAGTTATATTTGTATATCTATTGCGGTGGAAATATCTGCACAACAGGGCTAAAAACAGCCATGTTCCGTTCACTAAGGTACTTACTGCTGGTACCAGCAATGTCTAATCTTCAGCCTCAATCTTGTGTTCTGTACTTCGCGGCCTCTGTTTCGTCTTTGTTTTCCTGCTGTCGTAGTTCTACATTAACAGTGATACTCAGCAGAACTATGGATAGGTTAACTGTAGCAGAGTTGACCGATATACACCTCATGTATGGGTTTACTGAGTGCAATGGAAGAGCGGCACAGTGATGTTATGTTGAGCCGTTTGCCATTACTGGCCCCCACGAGAAACCGGACCCTTCCGCGTTAGAATTGTTGCATTACAAGATTATCAACAAATCTGAAAGTATTTACATAGAAACAAAGGCAATTTTGGTGACAAACCGAATAAATAATAATCACATTATTACTCTTCGACGAGTTTTGGAGACGTCGGGTCCCTTATACGAGAAAATACTGAGAAAATATCCTTCAATAACCTATGAAATTTTTTTGGTGACTTCGAGTTCATCTTGTATACTTCCACAAAACACAGACGTGTTCTTTGTCTCTGCTTTAGCAAAATTTCTGCGCCATTATCATTCTTGATAAGGGTTTGAAATCCAGATACAATTTATAAAATCGATTATCATAATACAACGTCAGTATGCTGACAGAATGGTCAGCGTGTGCCACTACCTCACACACCCTGTGTTCGATTGCCTGCCCTCTGCACTGTACAGTGCTTCCCATTAGTTGCCGTTCTGATATGGAATTATTCGATTTCACGAAGACTGCTGACGAGCTACTTTTAGGAGCAGCAGCTGCTCCATCTTCCGACGTGGCCACAAGTGTGTGCTGACTACAAAATCCTGTTGTACAATGACGTTTTAGGAAGAGGATAAACTAGCGGTGGCTGAACGGACCTTTCTATAAGACTATTTTACTACGGAATTTAATTTGGTACAATGCGTTACATACTTAAAATTTATAGTTCCAGTGAAATGGGTTTACTTCCATATCATTCGAGATCTGCCGTGACTATCGTTTCCATCATTCGAGCTTTTCGTTGTAATAACAATCAAACTATCGACATACTGTAACCTCAAGCATCACGCAGATCCTGGAGGAAGACTTCTTTAAAAAGAATCAGTACGGATCAGAAAAAAAATCATTCATATGAAGCACATCTTGCTTTAATCACATACGAATGTTGGAATCAACACATGCACGAGAAGATGGGGGGGGGGTATATTCTGTCTTCCTCGATTTCCATAAGTCGTTCAGTACTGTGTCACATCGTCGAGTACTAATCAGATCACAATAATACCTTCTCTAGTACGTGGTTGGTTCCAGAAATGCTTGAGTAAAGCAACATACTAGGTTCAATCGAACGGCAAACGAAAGTAACATTATCTCCCCTGGAAGAGTAACAGGACACCAAATGTTTTCAGTGTGCATTTACGATCTATCAGATAGGTTCAGTAGAAGTAAAATATTGCTGACGATGCTGTCGTGCATAGTTGTTGATCGATCAGGAAGACTAAGACATAACTTCCATTTAGTGACAGCTGTCTCGAAATGCAGATCAGCGTAAGATATGCCTCTAACAAAGAGAAAGAACTACATAGTAAGTAGAATGTATTTTCACTCTGAAACGGAGTATGCGCTGATATGAAACTGTCGGACCACGACTCGCGACAAGCACTTTTGTCTCTCAAGGGCAAGTACTCGACCAACTTTTTGATTTTACTTTTTTCAAATACCTTACAGATTTCTTCAAGTGATAGACCAATTTTAATTTCTCAGTGATTTGGAACAAGTACAGCCTATATTTTTTTGTTTTTGTTTTTAGTGTCACAGTCAGCTACAGCCTGGAGGAGACAAGGAGGGCAGGGGTCGAACCACGAGGGTTCACTGGGCCTCAACCTTAAAAGGTCTTTTTTTGCACATTTAAAAAAAATTAAAATAACCCACCCATTCACAACCCTGACAACCCCGCAAGACCGAGTCAATGAAGTGGGCGCGTCATGCTTCGTTCCGAATCGGTCCGGCACCTGCTATCGTGCGTCCAATTGAGCTACCCGAAAACATCTCACGACTTATCTTCACATCATTACTTCCACCAGTACCTCATTTTCTATCTTCCAGACTTCAGAGAAGTTCTCCTCCGAAACTTGAGGAATTAGCATTCCTGAAAGAGTGGGTACTGTGGAGACGCGGCTTAGTCACGGACTGGGAGATGTTTCCAGAATAAATTTTCACTCTGCAATGGCGTATGAGCTGATATGAAATTTCCTGGGAGATTGAAACTGTGTACCTGCCTGGGACTCGAACCCAGGACCTTTACCTTTCGAATCCTTAGGGAGGCATCTGATTACAAGATCAGTGGTGAATATCTTAAATACGTCCTATCGTGTATTTTTGGTTAATTCTAAGGAACGATATGGAACAGGACAATCACAGAAAATCAGTATTAGGCAAGGCGAATGGAAGACTAGATTTTTTGGGAGGGTTCTGGGAAAATACAGTGCACCTCTAGAGTAAGACACATACACTATGTAATCAAAAGTATCCGGACACCCCCAAAAACATACGTTTTTCATATTAGGTGCTTTGTGCTGCCACCTATTTCCAGGTACTCCATATCAGCGACCTCAGTAGTCATTAAACACCGTGAGAGAGCAGAAAGGGGCGCTCAGCGGAACTCACGGACTTCCAACGTGGTCAGGTGGTTGGGTGTCAGTTGTGTCATACGTCTATACGCAAGATTTTCGCACTCCTAAACATCCCTAGTCCACTGTCTCCGATGTGATAGTGAAGCGGAAACGTAAAGGGGCACATAAAGCACAAAAGCGTACAGGCCGACCTCGTCTGTTGACTGACAGAGACCGCCGACAGCTGAAGAGGGTCCTAATGTGTAATAGGCAGACATCTATCCAGACCATCACACAGGAATTCCAAACTGCATCGTGATCCACTGCAAGTACTATGACAGTCAGGTGGGAGAAAACATGGATTTCATGATTGAGAGGCTGCTCATAAGCCACACGTCACGCCGGTAAATGCCAAAAGATGCTTTGCTTGGTGTCAGGAGCGTAAACACTGGACGACTGAACAGTGGGAAGACGTTGTGTGGAGTGACGAATCACGGTACACAATGTGGCGATCCGAAGGCCGGGTGTGGGTATGGCGAATTCCCGGTGAACGTCGTCTGCCAGTGTGTGTAGAACCACCAGTAAAATTCGGAGGCGGTGGTGCTATGGTGTGGTCGTGCTTTTCATGGAGGGGCTTGAATTCTTTGTTGTTTTGCGTGGCACTATCACAGCACAGGCCTACAATGGTGTTTTAAGCACCTTCTTGCTTCCCAACGTTGAACAGCAATTCGGGGATGGCGATTGCATCTTTCAACACGATCGAGCAACTGTCCATAATGCACGGCCTGTGGCGGTGTGGTTACACGATAGTAACATCCCTGTAATGGACTGGTCTGCACATAATCCTGACCTGAATCCTATAGAACACCTTTGGGATGTTTTGGCACGCCGACGTCGTGCCAGGACTCACCGACCGACATCGACACCTATCCTCAGTGCAGCTCTCCGTGAAGAATGGGTTGCCATTCCCCAAGAAACCTTCCAGCAGCTGATTGAACGTATGCCTGCGAAAGTGGAAGCTGTCATCATGGGTAAGGGTGGACTAACACCTTACTGAATTCTAGCATTACCGATGGAGGGCGCCACGAACTTGTAAGTCATTTTCAGCCAGGTGTCCAGGTACTTTTCATCGCATAGTGAATATGATGCTAATGGTGCGTGTCTTGGAATATTCCTCCAGTGTTCGAAGTCCTTATCAGGTAGGTGTGACTACAAATACTGAACGAATTAAAAGCGAGGATGGTAACAGGTCGATACATCCCATACGAAAGTATGACACAAATGGTCGAGGAACTTACGTGGGAATCATTAACACGTTGGGTAAATTCAGAGATCCTGTATTCGAAGATGTCCGTGCGATCATTATGTTGCCAGCTGTAACTAGCGTACGGATGTTCGTAAGACGAGAGAGATTAAAGCGCGTACAGAGGCACACATCAGTCATTTTTATATTGCTCAATACACGAAGGGAATAGGAAAGAAAACCGTAAATAATGTTACGGTGTACCCTCTGCCGTACACTCTTTAGTGGCTTGCACAGTATATTGTAGACGTACATGTAGGTAATGTTGTGGATTAGATAGACTTAACCAACCAGTGGGACGGCAGATCAGATACACCCCAGGTGATGAAAAATGTCCGGACACACTTATGTAGTGCGAATTTTACCACTAGATGTCACGGAAGACAGACGCCTCAGTATAACAGTAAAGAACCAGCAGCAAAACTGGTCGATCAGGAGAGGGGAGTGACTTAGAAATTGGACTAGTCATTGCATGAAACAGAACCATCAGGAACGTTTCAGCCCTTCTAAAGCTGCCCAAGTTGAATGTGGGTGATGTTACTGGGAAGTTCAAACGCAAAGGGACAGCTGAACCAAAATCAGGTAGACCTCATGTACTGACAGAGGGAGACAGTCGAGCGTAGTGGATGGTGGTTATAAAAAGCTGCGTGAAATCAGCGGAAGGAATCACGAGTTCCAGTCCACCTAGCACAATGACTGTGCGAGGGAGTTGAATAGAAGTGGATGCAATAGTCGGGCAGCTCCGCATAAGCCTCACATCCCTACAGTCAGTGCTAGGCAACGCTTGAAGGCGTTTAAGGAGCGACACCAATGATCACTGGATGACTGAGAACGAGTGATTTAGAGTGATACCCTGTGGTAACCCGATAGACGGGTTTGTTTCGGCGAATGCCTGGAGGACGGCACCTGCCGTTACGTGTAGTGCCAAGAGTGAAGTACAGGGGAGGCGGTGTTACGGTATGGGGTTGTTTTTCGTGATTAGGGTGTGGTCCCCTTATTGCCTTTAAGAAACCGCTAAACGGGGGAGGACATGGACACAATTTATAGCATTGTGTACTGTGTAGAGTGTAGGAACAGTTCGGTGACGATAATTGATTGCATCAGCATGGCAACGCACCTTTCATAGAGTAGCTTCTGTTAACGCTATGGTTTGTGCCAACAACATTCCCTAAATACACTGGCCTGTCCAGAATACCCTCCTAAACGAAGAGGAACACCTTTGGCATGACCTTGAACTAAGAACCCAGACTGAAGACCGCAGCGTCCAACACCGCTAGCTTCTCTGGTTTCGGCTCTTGAGGAGGAATGGGCTGTCATTCTTCCACAGACATTCAACACCTCACTGAAAGTGTCCCCAGCAGAATTGATGCCGTTTTAAAGATGAAAGGTGGACACTCCCCAAATTAATGTCCACTAACTGGTGTCCGGATATTTTTGCTCAGATAACGTAATTCCTTCGGTAAGTTATTTGGAGTATCGTTGGCAAACACTGGTCACCGTATGGTGAGTGTATTCCTCTATATGCAGAGAATACGTCATGAGACACTAAACTTCTGTGTAAAGAAAGGGTTGGGGTGTGTGGGGGGTGAAAAGAGCGAAAAAGTGCCTAGCATACCGTTAGAGCCCCCTGAGAATTCACACCCGTTCGACTAGCAGATCGGAGTGGTGAAATATCCTCAGTAAACGTGCCCTCCTACGTCCTGTCCACCAGCGAGATACGTGTGTTAAAATTCATTAACAATAATTAAGGTTGATGATTTTAAACTGCCGATATTCATTGAACTCACTTATGTAACAGTAAAACAAGTACAGTCTGAACTTCCGCTGATGTGACTGTTTACTGTGGTGATTTAAGTCGGGATAACCAACGTGGACAAGAACGGCAAGACTCTGAAACGTTTGGACAGATTCGGGTAACATTCCCCAACATCGCTACGCTACTCCGCTTTCGATTAGTTTTGCTTGTAAAATTTAATAAACAAGTCTGATATACGCTGAGGTGACGCAAGTCATGGGATAGCGATATGCACTTATACAGATGGCGGGAGTAGCTCGAACACAAGGTAGAAAAGGACAGTGCGTTGGCGGAGCTGTCATTTGTACTCAGGTGATTCATGTGAAAAGGTTTCTGACGTGGTCATGGCCGAATGAAGGGCCATTTCGGAAATCTTTCGGGAATGCAATATTCCGAGAACCACAGTGTCAAGAGTGTGCCGAGAATACCACATTTCCGGCATTACCTCTCACCACGGACAACTGAGTGGCCGACGGACTTCACTTAATGACCGAGAGCAGCGGTTTTTTGCACAGAGTTTTCACTGCTACCAGGCATGCAACACAGCTTGAAACCATCGCTGAAATCAATGTGGAATGTACGACGAACAGTGCGGCAATATCTAGCATTAATTGCCTATAGCAGCAGATGACCGACGCGAGGTCTTTGCTATCGCTTCTCCTTGTCTATTGACCATATCGATTGGTTTCTAGACGACTTGTAAACCTTGGCCTTGAGCCCGATGTCAGTTGGGAAGAGCTGATAGGAGTGATCGTATGTGGGACCGATCCTACGAAGCCATAAATCCCAGTTTCCAACAAGGCACTGTGCAAGCTTGTGGTGCTTCCATAATGGTGTGGGCTGTGTTTACATGGAATGCACTGGGTCCTCTGGTCGATCTGAACCGATCTTTAATTACTTGAAATTTGTCGTTTTAATTCTGATTTGAGGTGATGACACCATGACTGATCTCCAGCCACCACTCGTGCCGCGAACGCATTCCCTTCCCGAGCATAGCGCTGCAGATGCGCAAGACAGTGGGCCATTCGACAAACTTCCTGGTGTGGTTGAAGACTGTGGGGCACCCGTTGGGCACACACTTCGCGCATGTGCAGTCGTTACTTCATGATGTTCAAATGTGTGTGAAATCTTATGGGACTTAACTGCTAAGGTCATCAGTTCCCAAGCTTACACACTACTTAACCTAAATTATCCTAAGGACAAACACACATATCCATGCCCGAGGGAGGACTCGAACCTCCGCGGGGACCAGCCGCACAGTCCATGACTGCAGCGCACTAGACCGCTCTGCTAATCCCGTGTGCCTTACTTCCGACGCTCAGTCCGACCACGGCGGCTATGGCTTTCACTGTCACTCGGCGGTCCTGGGAAATGAGTGCATCCACCAGCTGGACGATGTCATCGGTAATGCAGTGTGGTGCTCCAGACCGTGCATCATCGGCTAACGAACCGCTTGTGCCACGCCTTGACCGTTGCAAGGGACATGCAGTGTTCGCCGTACGCTTGTGACATTCGCCGATGAATGTCCGTTCCTCCTACTTCTTCTGCTGTCAGAGAACGAACAACATCTCTTTGTTCTTCTTATGACGGCTCCATATAACTGTTTGCAATGTGACTGGCAGCATTGGACGATTGATGCAGACTGCTGCTAGATCTGTATAGTCACGTGACGTGCACGCGTGCCCTCTAGCGACGAGCTGCGAACTATCACGCTCTGGTCGGAACCACACCTCGTTACACACGCCTCGATATTACCGTCCTGTCACCGGTTTGCGCATTCCAGACTCCGGCTCGTTTCTTTCTGAGCACCCCTTGTATTTCATATACGTATTTAATCTTTTAAGTTTGTTTTATAATTTCTTTTTGCAGCGGAGACATACAGATTGTCAATCAGACCATCCTCCACGTTTACCTGCAGGAGCTGCTGACACTGCGGTACCGTCGAGACGTGCTTTACAATTGGAACTCACTCATAGGTAATTTAAAAAGCAATTAGTTCTACAAGTAGATTACAGATTTTCAGTTTCTGTGAGGAATGTTATCTAAATGCTGTTTGTGGTTTCCATTTTTATTAGAATAATTTTAAATTTCTTTCGTTTAAGAATTCCCCAGAATAGAACTGTGAATTTTAGTAGGTTACTTCGTTGCACAGAGCAGCCAAAATGAATTTCGTTATAAAACGACGTGAAGATAATTCCAGCTGAATGATGCACAAGAAGTCAACGCAGTTGAACTGTGACACGAATTCGGTGAGGAGGAGACAGTGGGAACAGGTAGTAAAACTCCTGCTGTCCAAGAAGTCCTGAGCTGTCAACATGTGGGGCAAGTTGAACTGTCAGTTCTTGTCTAAGCGCATGTACATTCGTTGAATCTCGGACACCTTCCTGTAAAATTTTGCTTCGTATCGATTTGATTTTCTTGGTATTTACCTTGAGGTGCCCACTTTGCTCGCCGGATTGGAGGATTGGACACTTGCGCCATTAGAAATCAACGAGAGTTGATTGCATTCCATTTAAAATTAATTACTGTTAGAGAAAAGAGATTCTTGAGGGTAGTGGGCTGCATCCAAGATGTAAATTCGATCAATTGTTATCACACGCACTCTAACGTAATTTTACTTCTGTTGGTTAGAATGAGATGGTGTCTCAATTCGTTGACCAGTCTCGTATCTCGATTAGCCGGTAGTCTCGCAGCTGAAACTTATTCCGTTTGATTTCAGCTGACATTTTTCTTAGTTATGATAATTTCTATATATTTGTCAAGGAACCTGGTGATTCTAATAAAGTGAATTTAAAATTAATATGTCACAAATGGTTTTAAAGCCCTTTGTGCCCCTTCCTTCCATCCCCAAGGCAATCAAGCAGCAGGCTGCGTTTCACCTATGCGAATTCATTCAGGTTTTCCCAGACGATATCTGCTGGCAGTTTCTTGGAGACCCTCTGCCAATCGTAAACTTCTTCCCCTTCACAATCATTTTGTTCTTCTACATCGCCATCATCATTATAATTTCCCCTCATCATCATCTTCCTCATTGTAATCACCCTCTTCTTTTCCTCTATCATCTCCACCTTCTGCTTTCATAAATACATAGTTTTCTTTGATTTTAACGTCTTCATCTTGGTCTATCTCAGTCTTCTGTCGGAATAATTGTTTTTCTTCGGTCAATGACTTAAAAACGTGTCTGACGGGAGGTTGAATTGCATGCTGCATACGCTCCTTGAATCGCATCTTATCCTCTGACCAAATCTGGTGAAGTTTCCTCATCCAACATTAGGCACAACTGAATTAGGATCTGAAATTGTTCTCTTCCGGAACCGTATTTACATCATCTGTGAATAATCTCCTATAGAATAATCTCCTATAGAAATGTTCGTTTGTACAAATTCGTAAATGTCCGAAACTCCTTCACCGTTTGCTTTGAAATTGCATTCGAATACTGCATGTGTTTATATAGCTACTAGAGTGCCACATATAATATATAAACTACGTGTAATAAAAATATGGGGAATATGTATAAAAAGGTAATGTTCGTTTGCTCACATTCTTCAAACTGTGAAAGTTCTTCACCGATTGCTTCGAAAGTGACGCACTGAATTCGAGTACGTGCGTTTTTATATTCCTATTTTAGTGTGTATTATACGTATTATACTCAAATAAATAAGCAATGTGTAAAGACGAAACGTTATTATCAAAATCTCGAAAAGCTCGAGACCGATTTCCTTGAATTTTTTACACGATACTCTGATGAACTTTGAAATATACAGAGGCTATATATTTTTAATATATATAAATATATGTATATACAAAGTACATAATAGTTAAACGTTGTTAGCAAAGAGGAAAGTCGTATTTATGGATTATTCGCTCATTATTAGAACACTACTACAGAATCAGAATATGCAATAACAGTGAGCAAGGCTCAACGTTAGAGAGAGGGGCAAGAGGAAGTGAACAGAGGAATGGGAGGAAATGGGGATAGAATGTGGAAAGGGGGGGAGATGGACGGATAGAGGGGACAGGAGGATATGGAGAGAGAGGGGAAGGTGAATATGGACAGCCAATGGTGGAAGGAGGTGGTGGACAGAGAGAAGCGGAAGGAAGAGAAGGTGGACAATGAAATGGAGAGGTGGAGCTGCACAGAGACAGGGGTAGAGAAACGGATTAATACGTATATCCAAGTCCCATACATGTCAGAACTGTGTGCTTTCTGTTTTGTTTCTATTCCATGTAACCAGACTGAGCCACAATAACGCATGACCAGGAACCGCTAGTGATCTGTAAATTTTATCTTATTCAGGCTTAATGATATACGTATATTTATAGCCTCTGTCGGAATTTTCTTCTGTGTGTGGGTCATATCTTTACTTATTAGCATTGGCTGTCTTAAGAATTTTGCCATAATTTTGAATATCTTACATTGCGTAACTCTTTTTAAGAGGTTTAATTTTAAACAATACATTACATAATCCAGTTCTTCCAGATATCTTACTGGAGATTGGTCGGAAAATACATTAGTCAAAAGAGCCAAATATGAATAGTGCAAAGACTGAAATTTCTTCTGAGAGCCAAATTCTTAAAACTCAAACTATATAGGTTGTTGCGTCACTATTTACTTAATTAGGGTACTCCAAAGCTGACTTTGCTAAAAACGTCCTCAGTCTGTGTGAGGTTCTTTTACTGAGGTCGACGCCTTTCAACTTTCCCACCAATAGCAGTCCTTGTATACTTTTATCCTCTATCTCCTACCCTTTATCCTGTCCGCATGTCCATGCTGTCTCAGTATACCTCTCTCATGCTTAGACATTTTTCATTCGGGAATGGTCCCTAAAATTCACTTAATGAACTTTATTTCAGCTTTTAAGTTTTAGTTAAGCTTCATGTTCGTTGAATAAAACGTAATACCGATATTCTTTATTGATACTATTTAACTGGAAGATATCCTGGTTTGCAACTATAAGACGATTCCACGATCGAAAATGAGAATTCACTTGAATATGCCGCTACGGTCGCAGGTTCGAATCCTGCCTCGGGCATGGATGTTTGTGATGTCCTTAGGTTAGTTAGGTTTAACTAGTTCTAAGTTCTAGGGGACTAATGACCTCAGCAGTTGAGTCCCATAGTGCTCAGAGCCATTTGAACCATTTTTTGACTTGAATATGTAGATCCGTATAAGGAAAGAATAGCAAACTCTATCTTTGCTTCAGAGAAGTCGCCTAATAACGACACACCAAGGAAGCATGTAAAAACAGAAATAAGAAAACCACTGATGTCGAGAAGTACTTTTATTTGTTATTTCACAAGCTCATATTTCTTCGTTACTATTATTGTCTCTTTCACCTATTTATGACTAAGAGATAGTATTAAACTGCTTTCCAAATGAGTTAGATCATTAAAACCCGATTTCCTTGTTTCGGCAGATAACAAGCTTTTGTCACACTTCACAAGAAACCCACACCTTTCAGATAAATGGATAACCCTTCAACTACTTTATTTTTCATCAGCTTCAGCACACTAAAAATTATTTCACGCGCTTTACTTCGAAGTACTACCTCCCCCCTCCACTTTCGACATTGCTGTCACAAGCAGCAAAAGTGGTGTGGGTGGCAGGAAATGTACGTGATTTGTCACCTCCACCCCTGTCAAATGCCGCTTCAAAATAGACTCGCACGGGCCATGAAGTTTCATTCGCACTCTCCGTAAACGGCCGCATGTGTATTTTCCGGAAGAGCCACTCTCAAGAAGGGACCAAAGAGCTGCATAGAGCTCATGAGCTGTGGTTTGCTAACCATTGTCTCAGACTGTCAATTATTAAATCATCTCCATTGAAAACTCCTGGTGAAGCACCATCATCCACAATTTTGATATCAGTTCAAATCTGGTACTGTATAGTGAATCACACATTTTGTTTTTGACTCAACAAAAAAATGATGCTGCAAATTTTCCCCATGTCTCACATAATTTTATTTCATGACTCTTCCTTATCATACCGTCATCATCATCTTCCAACTATGTACATCATAATCATCGTCATCATATTCATCATCATCATCATCCTATTCATCACCCTCATACAAAGGGCGTTCAAAAAGTTTTGCACAGTCGTCTCTAACTTTTTTATTTTTTGAAGGTGGAAAATGAAATTTTTTGTGAACACACTTCGAACATTTAGCTATACATAGAGCCTACTCAATGTAGCCCCCATCAGTTGTGACGCATCTGGCGCAACGTTCTTTCCATGACATAAATGCACTTTGGTGAAATTCTGGGGATTGACTTTTACACCATCACTCGACACAGGAAATAAGGTCTTTCTCACTATCAAATACTTTACCCCACGGGTGAGCCTTCAGACGACCAAAGAGGTAAAAATCAGACGGAGCCAAGTCTGAACTGTAGGGAGGATGAGGAACAATTTTCTAACCCTTTTCCTGATTTTCTGCAGCTTCATAAGGGCTGTATAGGGTTTGGCATTGTCATGGTGTAGTCTGATGACCTGATCCTGAAACTGTGGTCTGTGGGTCTTCGATGGCACGTTGCAGCTTGTCCAATGACAGCCAGTAACGGTCCCGGTTAATTGTGGAGCCAGGTTCCAAAAATACAATGAAAATGACACCGCACTGATCGCAGAAGAAGGAAGCCATCACCTTTTTGCCTGCTGTTCATGAAAGTCTTGGTCCCTTCTTCCGAGGGGAACCCGGATGATGCCACTCCGTGGATTGGGTTTTCCTCTCAGATTCGAAAAAAAAAGCCATGTTTCATCCTGTGTAATGACACCGTCAAAACACTGTTTCCACTCTTCAGTAAAGGTCTTCAGGAGACCCTCGCACATATTCTTCCTTATCGTTTCCATTTCTCTTGTCAATAATCTAGGCACCCGACGTGCACAGATTTTTCTGTACCCTAGTGACTGTAGCAGGGATACCACTCTACCCAATGGCAAACGAGTCATTTCAGCAAGCTGTCGTGTTGTCACATATCTGTCATTTTGGATGATTTGATCAACGTTCTCCTTATTAACATCACTCACTGCCGTCGATAGTCTACCGCATCGTGGATTGTCCAGTAGAGAGAAATCACCTTCTTTAAACCTCTGCAAACACCGCTGGATACTTCTGCGATCCACTGTGTCCTCCCCATAAAGAGGGAGCAAATTCCTGTGGCAGAGTCATCGCCGGTCTTGAAGAGGAACTCCATCACCGACCGTTGTCGCAGCCTGACATCTACTTCACGGTCCATTACGGCTCAACTGTAAATAAAAGAAAATACTTTTATATACCAACTTATAGCTAAATGCTTCCAGGTATTTTGACAAAAAATTTCATTCTCCTCCTGCAGAAAATAAAAAAATTGGAGACGACTGTGCAAAACTTTTTGAACACCCTTTGTAATATTCAGCATCATGTTCGTCATCGTCACCATCATCATTGTATACATCATAGTATTCAGCATCATCATAATCATAATCGTCATCATATTCATCATCATCATAATCATCATCATCATCAACATCATCATAATCATCATCATCATCAACATCATCATAACCATCATCATATTCATCATCATATTCATAATCGTCATAGCCATTGTCATACTCATCATTGTCGTATTCATCGTTGTCATAGTCATCATCACTGTATTCATCATCGTTGTATTCATCATCATTGCACTCATAATCGTTTTAGTCATCATCGTTGTGTTCGTCATTATTGTATTCATCATCGTTGTATTCATCATCATCATAATACTGATCAACATCATATTCATCATAATCTTCTTCTCTGCCCTCTGCTTTCTAAATTCATTGTTTTTTTTTTGTCTTTGTATTCTTCTTTCAGAAAAGCTATTCTAATCTCTGCAGCAAATGAGAAGTGGATTTAAATACAACTTCGAGTACAGAGTTTGCTTCAGTTTGCCTTTTTTGCCACAACGCCAGTTTCCCACAGATATTTCATCGAGATTAAACCACCTGACTTTTACAACTAATCTTCCGGCGAACAGAACTGAAAGACATGTGTTAAAACTGTAATGCTCATTCAACAACTGAACTGATTGTAAGCACATGTTCACAGTGCAACAGGTAAATGGTTAAACAGCGAGAGACTTAGGCCTTCTTCTATCACTTTAGGGGCTGAGATGCTGAGTTTCTCGGCGATTGATCGTCTCTATTTTAGACAGTCACTGATCTATCTGTATCTGCATACAGAGTTTACAACACAGAATGAGAAAAAGCATGCTTTATGAAAGACAACAAAGCCTGCGTTCACAGATATGGCAAGGTCTGAAATATGTATAACAAATATCTGGAAAAGGAAATTTGAAGAGGCTTCGTGAACGATTTGAATGTGTTTTAGGAGGAATCAGGAAGTGGAAGACTTACTGCATGTCAGATTTACATTTTTGGGAGCGCTGCTAAATGTATCGAATTTTCTTCATGATCGGATGTTTTGATGATAGACACAATAGATTCTGCAATGTTTAATTTAAAAAGCATGTGTAAGTTACAGCAATTAATGAGTAGGTAAGAGTTAAAACACTGTTAAAGCACAACATATGTTACTTTTTTGAAGAGTTGCTTGCATGTTCCAAGAGGAAAATATATCACTGAAATACAACAAGTGCAGACAAGTTGGTGCTTACAAAGTCCATTGTCAGTGAGTTCAGTCTTGCCAGTGCTTAATTGAGATGCACGTCATAGTACTCCGATTATATATGAGACAGTTACAAACAAGCAAATAGCTCAGTTAACAATTTCATTCTTGCCAACGTCTGACGTGCATGTCATATTACACCTAGCTGAGTGTCAAATGCACTGAATGTCAGCAAGAAAAGACTTGCTGCAACACGCAAAACGCTCACTCAGCGAGTACAGTCTTGCCAAAGCTTAAACGTCATGTGTGCCGTATTATACCAAGCTGAGGAGCAAATGCTTCGGTCTCCATTACATGTGTGTGATCTCTGTTGTGGGGCAGTTACATATGTCATTAGGTTTTTAATAACAGCATTCACTTGATTTCCAACAGGCCTCGTAAACTTCGATGGGAAGCTGAAGTGGTTGCTTCTTGAATACCTTCTTCGCTTGATACTCTTTATAAGCTCTTGGTGTTATGGATGGGGAAATATCTAATCATTGAATTACCTACGTGGAATAAGTTTCATCATAACTCTCATACACTCCAGGTAAACATTCAATAATCTGCATATAGTGCGATTTTGCCCTAGGAACTTCATTTTTATACACAGAAAGTGCGAGAACCTGTGTTTTTAAGTATTTGAGCGGGCTTAGAACCCCTTTGTATTGCTGTCAGTTCTAGCGAAGCAGTTTCAATGCGCTGAATACTTATTTCTTCAAAACTGTCATTTTTAGCTCCCATAAGTGTTAACTAGCAGAATTTGCTGTAAAATTCTGATTCAACACTAAAGAAACTAACACGAATGAAAGTATAAAGGAGAAACCTTTCCGATAAGCACGCATCTAAACAAGCAGTCTGCGAGATTACTTAATTCGTGGTTAAAAACTGATACCAACATTAAGATTTCACAAGATTCTTATTGCGGCAAACGCCGATAAGACAGGCACGTCTGAGATTACGCATTGTCAGACACTTGTTTGCTGTCCGCCCTCTGTGCCACCACCGACTGGCTGAGGTCGTTGCTGTTTGATTCAGCTTTAGCCTACTGTAACGTAAAAACAAGTTTACGCATTTGCGTTCTACCACTTTTTTTCTGTATGACGTGTTTCTCATTCCATTAAACCACTTTCTATCAAGCAGTGTGCACATACATCTTATTCAGTCCAAGTGCCCATATAGTTTCTACTGTTAAACAGCACACACTGACACAGGTTGATAAACTTTTCTATGCTTCTGGATAAGATAAACACAGTAACTTAGGGCCATTATCACCTGAAAAATGATGGTGACTGATTTTATAATGAGGCTGAGTGAATCCCCATTTCAGACGTCCCACCTCAGATTAACATCAGCAGGTACCGGTAATCGAACCTGTATCCTTCTGTATCAAAGATAGTGACACCAATCATTCTGCTACAGAGGTGACCAGTTTTATTGTGCTTGTTTGAATGTGTGAAGGCAACACATGTTATTTATAACTCATTAATTGTATGAAAAAATAATGCATCAATTTTATTTGTGTGCGCTTGTGATTACGAAATTTTTTTAAGAAATAATCGAATACCGCCATCATGTACTGTCATAGGATGCATCTTTAATTTTTAAACTCACTGTCATCCGCAATTATTAATGTTTCTAAAATTACTGACCACCACCAACTTTAATTTTTAAACTTACTGCCATGTTTTTAAAATTGTTCTGCCAGCTACTATCTTGATGATATACATTCAAGGTCACTGATGAAATCATGCCTCCGTCTCAAGGTCGTTGACGGTTGTCACTAACCCTGGCGTTTATGCAACTCGCGCTGACACTCTTCAAGGTCAAGTCTCCGCTATCCTTGCCTGTGACAATAGTGGAATCACATACTTAAATTGTGTACTTGAGTGGAAAGGCGCCCAGACTCGTCACATCATTACTACTAGCAACGAATCTGTCGTGACGTGAAACACTGTGACAAAGTGGCCTGCACGTCACTCCTATTAAGGTTTTTATTTTGCAAAGTTCTGTTAGAAATGACTTCGCCATTAAAACCTTACAGTCACTGGTTATTTCCTGAGGGTCAGAGCATACATATCTCTTACCAATAGGACTAAATGTGAAACAGAATTAGTATTAACTACTTGATCAAGTTCTCTCTTCCTCTCACAAATATCAGAAATAAGGTCATCAAGGCAATTTTTTTTTTTTTTTTTTTTTTTTTTTTTTTTTTTTTTTTACGTACACAGATTTTGTATAAGTACAAGAGATTCTCTCTTCCTTTGAAACCATCAGTTAGAGTTCGGTAATGTACAATTTGTCTCTTTCTTCTTCTTCTTCTTCTTCTTCTAGAGCCTATCCGTGTTGGATGTTGGTGACCATCAAAGCTAAATCACTTTCCTTATTGAAAGAAGTTCCTCACTCGTGTGTGAAGCTTATGTCCTTAATGTTATTATGTTTCCGTGCCGAGATGTTCTACTTCAAAAATGGCTCTGAGCACTATGAGACTTAACTTCTGAGATCATCAGTCCCCTAGAACTTAGAACTACTTAAACCTAACTAACCTAAGAACATCACACACACCCATGCCTGAGGCAGGATTCGAACCTGCGACCGTTGCAGCAGCGCGGTTCCAGACTGTAGCGCCTAGAATCGCTCGGCCACTGCGGCCGGCTGTTCTACTTCCTCGTCCTCTTTCATCATGATGTATCTTTCCTTAAAGAATGCTGTGCACCAGGTTACACCTGTCTCCGTTCCTCATTACATGGCCGAGATGCAGTTTTCTGCGTTTTTTCTGATTTAGTGATTTTATCAGTCCATGGCACTCTATGCATACTCCTGTACAACCATACCCGAGATTCCACAAGTCGTCTGACCGTATTCTTGGTAAAAAACCAAGTCTCAGTTACATTGAGAACGGCAGAAAATATGTAGCAACGTAGAAATCTTAATTTTGTTTCGATTGCGAGGTGATGGTTCTTAAAAAGTAGCTCTGTTGTTCTCGTTCTCAATATGGACTTCGATTTCTTGCACGTTATCCTGTTGGTTGTTAATATTAGTTCCCTGACGTGTGTATTCGTTTACTTGTTCAATAAGTTTACGATTAATGTTTAGATGGCAATTCAATATGTCTTCGTGCAGATGATCGTAAATTTTGATTGCTATGCCATTATGCTTACTGCTTTCGCTGATTGGCGATAGAAAATGTTGAACTATTTTAAGTTGTCACCAGATATTAAATGGTCATTAGCGTAGAGAATATTGTTTTGAACTATTTTAAGTTGTCACCAGATATTAAATGGTCATTAGCGTAGAGGATATTGTTCAGCCCATCTCCATTCCAGAATGATCCTTCTTCGACATTTTCAGGGGCAAGATCGTGATCAATAATGACAAAATACAGTCCTGTCTCATTGCTCGGAATATTTATACTGTTTCAAGTTTCTCATTTTTTACCAACAGCAGCAGATGGTTTCGAATATAGGTCAAATTCGATCGAGAGGTCTTTGCCATCTATCCTACGATTTTTAGTACCTCGCCCGTTTTGTAAACTTTTATCAATAGCCTTTTGGTAATCAATGAAACAGACGAAGTTGTCACAGTCACGTTTCTGTACCTCTATATTAAGATTTGAATCCATATCTGAGCTTCTCGAGTACCGACAACATTTATGACATCAAACTCTGTAGGTGCCATCTACTCTTCGCAAAATTTGTAGATTCTTTCGTGAATAACTCTTAGAAACATTTTCAGGAGATGGTTCATCAAACTTATTGTACTGATATCACTACATTTTTTTTGGCTCCTGGTTCTTTTTTTTAGGGTTGGAAGGGGGGGGGGGGATCAAAATTGATTGATGGCATTTTTGAGGAATGATATCCGAATTATAAATTTTATTGAACAGTGATGTCGACCTTTTTATTTGTTCTTCTTCAGACAGTTGAAGGATTTCCAAATGCATCACATCTGGTACTGCTGTTTTTCCATCTTTCATTGCTCTTACGGCTGATCTCGCATCATCCGCCGTAATATCTGGTCCTATTTCTCGAGTGACTTCAGATGAATCTGGTCTATCGTCATGAAAAAATGCTTCCAAATTGTTCTTCCAGTCTTGAGTTCTTTCGTTTTTGACGATGATCAGCTTACCATCATTATCTACTAACGTAGATGACGGTCTTGCATGAGAGTACCTAATCATTTCTTTTACTTTTTTATAAATAATAGACTCGTGATATTCAGTTTGTAAAGTTTCAGTATCTGAGCTGCATGCTTTCAGTTCTTTTTCTTTTACTTCTCTGATTTTCCCGTAGATAACTTTATTCATTGTTTTCTGCCCACGATGATCTGCTTTGCATGTTCTTCTTTCATTCAGTAGTTGTAATATTTCGTCACTCGTCCATCACTTCCTTTCCTTTGTTTCAGGCTGCAACATTTATTTTTTGATGGGCATCATTTCATCTATCTTTACATCAGACAGTGCTTTGAGCTTTTCGTTCAGTTTGCCTTTCATTTCATATTTTACTGTTTTTTTTTTAGTTTTCTTATGTCATGCTTCACTGTCACTTTCTTTTTAGTTTGAAGCTGAAAAATCCAACCAAAGTATTGCAAAGTATTGTAGGCTGACTGTAGGTTAGCTCCAGGCTATCAGTTGGTGACTCCCTGGTATTCAGTTACCTTTTTTTTCTTTTTGAGTTGGGTAAATTACAAGACCACCACGTTCAACAGCAAAAGTACGTAGTCTGTTACCCCGTTCATTTATTTTCACCAATTAATGAGAAGTACAGAAACGTCGTACTTAATGTTAACGAAGAACACACAAGTAACGACAAAAAAGGATAGATTTAACTTGGGAAAAATTTGTTAATGCTTCTTTAATATGTTCATTTTTCAAATCGAAATCTACCTCAAGGAGGAAATATTCTGTGCGTACTCTTGCCTTACGAAAAATTATTTTATCCGCTTATGTGCACCGAGATACCGATGCGCGCTAGCAAGCGACATTTTACGGGAAACGGGAACACATAGCAGCCTGGGTTTTGTGGGAAATGATGTTACAATGAGCAAAGGCACAATACTTCTGTATTCACGTGAAATTCAGTTTTAACTAGAAAAGAAGCAATAACAATGCAATCCACTGCATTAGCAACTCAAGAAATCAAAGCTACTAGGAGAGACAGTGTCTGGTTTGCTGTTGTTTCCCTAGTGCTGTTACAACACGTAGCCCTGGGTTTTGTGGGCAACGTTGTTCCACTGAGCAACGGCATAATACTTCTGTATTCACGTGAAATTCAGTTTTAACTAGAAAAGAAGCAATAATAATGCAATCCACTGCATTAGCAACTCAAGAAATCAAAGCTACTTGGAGAGACAGTGTCTGGTTTGCTGTTGTTTCCCTAGTGCTGTTACAACACGTAGCCCTGGGTTTTGTGGGCAACGTTGTTCCACTGAGCAATGGCATAATACTTCTGTATTCACGTGAAATTCAGTTTTAACTAGAAAAGAAGCAATAACAATGCAATCCACTGCATTAGAAACTCAAGAAATCAAAGCTACTTGGAGAGACAGTGTCTGGTTTGCTGTTGTTTCCCTAGTGCTGTTACAACGGGTAGCCCTGGGTTTTGTGGGCAACGTTGTTCCACTGAGCAACGGCATAATACTTCTGTATTCACGTGAAATTCAGTTTTAACCAGAAAAGAAGCAATAACATTGCAATCCACTGCATTAGCAACTCAAGAAATCAAAGCTACTTGGAGAGACAGTGTCTGGTTTGCTGTTGCTTCCCTAGTGCTGTTACAACAGGTAGCCCTGGGATTTGTGGGCAACGTTGTACCACTGAGCAACGGCATAATACTTCTGTATTCACGTGAAATTCAGTTTTAACTAGAAAAGAAGCAATAACAATGCAATCCACTGCATTAGCAACTCAAGAAATCAAAGCTACTTGGAGAGACAGTGTCTGGTTTGCTGTTGTTTCCCTAGTGCTGTTACAACACGTCGCCCTGGGTTTTGTGGGCAACGTTGTTCCACTGAGCAACAGCATTATACTTCTGTATTCACGTGAAATTCAGTTTTAACTAGAAAAGAAGCAATAACAATGCAATCCACTGCATTAGCAACTCAAGAAATCAAAGCTACTTGGAGAGAGAGTGTCTGGTTTGCTGTTGTTTCCCTAGTGCTGTTACAACACGTAGCCCTGGGTTTTGTGAGCAACGTTGTTCCACTGAGCAACGGCATAATACTTCTGTATTCACGTGAAATTCAGTTTTAATTAGAAAAGAAGCAATAACAATGCAATCCACTGCATTAGCAACTCAAGAAATCAAAGCTACTTGGAGAGACAGTGTCTGGTTTGCTGTTGTTTCCCTAGTGCTCTTACAACGGGTAGCCCTGGGTTTTGTGGGCAACGTTGTTCCACTGAGCAACAGCATAATACTTCTGTATTCACGTGAAAGTCAGTTATAACTAGAAAAGAAGCAATAAGAATGCAATCCACTGCATTAGCAACTCAATAAATCAAAGCTACTTGGAGAGACAGTGTCTGGTTTGCTGTTGTTTCCCTAGTGCTGTTACAACGGGTAGCCCTGGGTTTTGTGGGCAACGTTGTTCCACTGAGCAACGGCATTATACTTCTGTATTCACGTGAAATTCAGTTTTAACTAGAAAAGAAGCAATAACAATGCAATCCACTGCATTAGGAACTCAAGAAATCAAAGCCACTTCGAGAGACAGTGTCTGGTTTGCTGTTGTTTCCCTAGTGCTGTTACAACAGGTAGCCCTGGGTTTTGTGGGCAACGTTGTTCCACTGAGCAACGGCATAATACTTCTGTATTCACGTGAAATTCAGTTTTAACTAGAAAAGAAGCAATAACAATGCAATCCACTGCATTAGAAACTCAAGAAATCAAAGCTACTTGGAGAGACAGTGTCTGGTTTGCTGTTGTTTCCCTAGTGCTGTTACAACACGTAGCCCTGGGTTTTGTGGGCAACGTTGTTCCACTGAGCAACGGCATAATACTTCTGTATTCACGTGAAATTCAGTTTTAACTAGAAAAGAAGCAATAACAATGCAATCCACTGCATTAGCAACTCAATAAATCAAAGCTACTTGGAGAGACAGTGTCTGGTTTGCTGTTGTTTCCCTAGTGCTGTTACAACGGGTAGCCCTGGGTTTTGTGGGCAACGTTGTTCCACTGAGCAACAGCATAATACTTCTGTATTCACGTGAAATTCAGTTATAACTAGAAAAGAAGCAATAACAATGCAATCCAGTGCATTAGCAACTCAATAAATCAAAGCTACTTGGAGAGACAGTGTCTGGTTTGCTGTTGTTTCCCTAGTGCTGTTACAACACGTAGCCCTGGGTTTTGTAGGCAACGTTGTTCCACTGAGCAACGGCATAATACTTCTGTATTCACGTGAAATTCAGTTTTGACTAGAAAAGAAGCAATAACAATGCAATCCACTGCATTAGCAACTCAAGAAATCAAAGCTACTTGGAGAGAGAGTGTCTGGTTTGCTGTTGTTTCCCTAGTGCTGTTACAACACGTAGCCCTGGGTTTCGTGTGCAACGTTGTTCCACTGAGCAACGGCATAATACTTCTGTATTCACGTGAAATTCAGTTTTAACTAGAAAAGAAGCAATAACAATGCAATCCACTGCATTAGCAACTCAAGAAATCAAAGCTACTTGGAGAGAGAGTGTCTGGTCTGCTGTTGTTTCCCTAGTGCTGTTACAACACGTAGCCCTGGGTTTTGTGGGCAACGTTGTTCCACTGAGCAACGGCATAATACTTCTGTATTCACGTGAAATTCAGTTTTAACTAGAAACGAAGCAATAACAATGCAATCCACTGCATTAGAAACTCAAGAAATCAAAGCTACTTGGAGAGACAGTGTCTGGTTTGCTGTTGTTTCCCTAGTGCTGTTACAACACGTAGCCCTGGGTTTTGTGGGCAACGTTGTTCCACTGAGCAACGGCATAATACTTCTGTATTCACGTGAAATTCAGTTTTAACTAGAAAAGAAGCAATAACAATGCAATCCACTGCATTAGCAACTCAATAAATCAAAGCTACTTGGAGAGACATTGTCTGGTTTGCTGTTGTTTCCCTAGTGCTGTTACAACACGTAGCCCTGGGTTTTGTGGGCAACGTTGTTCCACTGAGCAACGGCATAATACTTCTGTATTCACGTGAAATTCAGTTTTGAGTAGAAAAGAAGCAATAACAATGCAATCCACTGCATGAGAAACTCAAGAAATCAAAGCTACTTGGAGAGACAGTGTCTGGTTTGCTGTTGTTTCGCTAGTGCTGTTACAACGGGTAGCGCTGGGTTTTGTGGGCAACGTTGTTCCACTGAGCAACAGCATAATACTTCTGTATTCACGTGAAATTCAGTTTTAACTAGAAAAGAAGCAATAACAATGCAATCCACTGCATTAGCAACTCTAGAAAACAAAGCTACTTGGATAGAGAGTGTCTGGTTTGCTGTTGTTTCCCTAGTGCTGTTACAACACGTAGCCCTGGGTTTTGTGGGCAACGTTGTTCCACATAGCAACGGCATAATACTTCTGTATTCAAGTGAAATTCAGTTTTAACTAGATACGAAGCAATAACAATGCAATCCACTGCATTAGAAACTCAAGAAATCAAAGGTACTTGAAAAGACAGTGTATGGTTTGCTGTTGTTTGCCTAGTGCTGTTACAACGGGTAGCCCTGGGTTTTGTGGGCAACGTTGTTCCAGTGAGCAACGGCATAATACTTCTGTATTCACGTGAAATTCAGTTTTAACTAGAAAAGAAGCAAAAACAATGCAATCCACTGCATTAGCAGCTCAAGAAATCAAAGCTACTTGGAGAGAGAGTGTCTGGTTTGCTGTTGTTTCCCTAGTGCTATTACAATGGGTAGCGCTGGGTTTTGTGGGCAACGTTGTTCCACTGAGCAACAGCATAATACTTCTGTATTCACGTGAAATTCAGTTTTAACTAGAAAAGAAGCAATAACAATGCAATCCACTGCATTATCAACCTTAATAAATCAAAGCTACTTGGAGAGACAGTGTCTGGTTTGCTGTTGTTTCCCTTGTGCTGTTACAGCACGTAGCCCTGGGTTATGTGGGCAATGTTGTTCCACTGAGCAACGGCATAATTCTTCTGTATTCACGTGAAATTCAGTTTTGACTAGAAAAGAAGCAATAACAATGCAATCCACTGCATTAGCAACTCAAGAAATCAAAGCTACTTGGAGAGAGAGTGTCTGGTTTGCTGTTGTTTCCCTAGTGCTGTTACAACACGTAGCCCTGGGTTTTGTGGGCAACGTTGTTCCACTGAGCAACGGCATAATACTTCTGTATTCACGTGAAATTCAGTTTTAACTAGAAAAGAAGCAATAACAATGCATTCCACTTCATTAGGAACTCAAGAAATCAAAGCTACTTCGAGAGACAGTGTCTGGTTTGCTGTTGTTTCTCTAGTGGTGTTACAACAAGTAGCCCTGGGTTTTGTGGGCAACGTTGTTCCACTGAGCAACGGCATAATACTTCTGTATTCACGTGAAATTCAGTTTTAACTAGAAACGAAGAAATAACAATGCAATCCACTGCATTAGAAACTCAAGAAATCAAAGCTACTTGGAGAGACAGTGTCTGGTTTGCTGTTGTTTCCCTTGTGCTGTTACAACAGGTAGCCCTGGGTTTTGTGGGCAACGTTGTTCCACTGAGCATCGGCATAATACTTCTGTATTCACGTGAAATTCAGTTTTAACTAGAAAAGATGCAATAACAATGCAATCCACTGCATTAGCAACTCAAGAAATCAAAGCTACTTGGAGAGAGAGTGTCTGGTTTGCTGTTGTTTCCCTAGTGCTGTTACAACAGGTAGCCCTGGGTTTTGTGGGCAACGTTGTTCCACTGAGCAACGGCATAATACTTCTGTATTCACGTGAAATTCAGTTTTAACTAGAAAAGAAGCAATAACAATGCAATCCACTGCATTAGCAACTCAATAAATCAAAGCTACTTCGAGAGACAGTGTCTGGTTTGCTGTTGTTTCTCTAGTGGTGTTACAACAAGTAGCCCTGGGTTTTGTGGGCAACGTTGTTCCACTGAGCAACGGCATAATACTTCTGTATTCACGTGAAATTCAGTTTTAACTAGAAACGAAGAAATAACAATGCAATCCACTGCATTAGAAACTCAAGAAATCAAAGCTACTTGGAGAGACAGTGTCTGGTTTGCTGTTGTTTCCCTAGTGCTGTTACAACAGGTAGCCCTGGGTTTCGTGGGCAACGTTGTTCCACTGAGCATCGGCATAATACTTCTGTATTCACGTGAAATTCAGTTTTAACTAGAAAAGAAGCAATAACAATGCAATCCACAGCATTAGCAACTCAAGAAATCAAAGCTACTTGGAGAGAGAGTGTCTGGTTTGCTGTTGTTTCCCTAGTGCTGTTACAACAGGTAGCCCTGAGTTTTGTGGGCAACGTTGTTCCACTGAGCAACGGCATAATACTTCTGTATTCACGTGAAATTCAGTTTTAACTAGAAAAGAAGCAATAACAATGCAATCCACTGCATTAGAAACTCAAGAAATCATAGCTACTTGGAGAGACAGTGTCTGGTTTGCTGTTGTTTCCCTAGTGCTGTTACAACGGGTAGCCCTGGGTTTTGTGGGCAACGTTGTTCCACTGAGCAACAGCATAATACTTCTGTATTCACGTGAAATTCAGTTATAACTAGAAAAGAAGCAATAACAATGCAATCCACTGCATTAGCAACTCAATAAATCAAAGCTACTTGGAGAGACAGTGTCTGGTTTGCTGTTGTTTCCCTAGTGCTGTTACAACACGTAGCCCTGGGTTTTGTAGGCAACGTTGTTCCACTGAGCAACGGCATAATACTTCTGTATTCACGTGAAATTCAGTTTTAACTAGAAAAGAAGCAATAACAATGCAATCCACTGCATTAGAAACTCAAGAAATCAAAGCTACTTGGAGAGAGAGTGTCTGGTTTGCTGTTGTTTCCCTAGTGCTGTTAGAGCACGTAGCCCTGGGTTTTGTGGGCAACGTTGTTCCACTGAGCAACGGCATTATACTTCTGTATTCACGTGAAATTCAGTTTTAACTAGAAAAGAAGCAATAACAATGCAATCCACTGCATTAGAAACTCAAGAAATCAAAGCTACTTGGAGAGACAGTGTCTGGTTTGCTGTTGTTTCCCTAGTGCTGTTACAACACGTAGCCCTGGTTTTTGTGGGCAACGTTGTTCCACTGAGCAACAGCATAATACTTCTGTATTCACGTGAAATTCAGTTTTAACTAGAAAAGAAGCAATAACAAAGCAATCCACTGCATTAGCAACTCAAGAAATCAAAGCTACTTGGAGAGAGAGTGTCTGATTTGCTGTTGTTTCCCTAGTGCTGTCACAACAGGTAGCCCTGGGTTTTGTGGGCAACGTTGTTCCACTGAGCAAGTGCATAATACCTCTGTATTCACGTGAAATTCAGTTTTAACTAGAAAAGAAGCAATAACAATGCAATCCACTGCATTAGCAACTCAAGAAATCAAAGCTACTTGGAGAGAGAGTGTCTGGTTTGCTGTTGTTTCGCTAGTGCTGTTACAACGGGTAGCGCTGGGTTTTGTGGGCAACGTTGTTCCACTGAGCAACGGCATAATACTTCTGTATTCACGTGAAATTCAGTTTTAACTAGAAAAGAAGCAATAACAATGCAATCCACTGCATTAGCAACTCAAGAAATCAAAGCTACTTGGAGAGAGAGTGTCTGGTTTGCTGTTGTTTCCCTAGTGCTGTTACAACAGGTTGCCCTGCGTTTTGTGGGCAACGTTGTTCCACTGAGCAACGGCATAATACTTCTGTATTCACGTGAAATTCAGTTTTAACTAGAAAAGAAGCAATAACAATGCAATCCACTGCATTAGCAACTCAAGAAATCAAAGCTACTTGGAGAGAGAGTGTCTGGTTTGCTGTTGTTTCCCTAGTGCTGTTACAACACGTAGCCCTGGGTTTTGTGGGCAACGTTGTTCCACTGAGCAACGGCATAATACTTCTGTATTCACGTGAAATTCAGTTTTAACTAGAAACGAAGCAATAACAATGCAATCCACTGCATTAGAAACTCAAGAAATCATAGCTACTTGGAGAGACAGTGTCTGGTTTGCTGTTGTTTCCCTAGTGCTGTTACAACGGGTATCCCTGGGTTTTGTGGGCAACGTTGTTCCACTGAGCAACGGCATAATACTTCTGTATTCACGTGAAATTCAGTTTTACTAGAAACGAAGCAATAACAATGCAATCCACTGCATTAGAAACTCAAGAAATCAAAGCTACTTGGAGAGACAGTGTCTGGTTTGCTGTTGTTTCCCTAGTGCTGTTACAACGGGTAGCCCTGGGCTTTGTGGGCAACGTTGTTCCACTGAGCAACGGCATAATACTTCTGTATTTACGTGAAATTCAGTTTTAACTAGAAAAGAAGCAATAA
Organism: Schistocerca serialis cubense; assembly: GCF_023864345.2. Lineage (NCBI taxonomy): Eukaryota > Metazoa > Arthropoda > Insecta > Orthoptera > Acrididae > Schistocerca > Schistocerca serialis. The sequence goes on along the minus strand of NC_064638.1, from coordinate 920,234,174 downwards.
CAATGCAATCCACTGCATTAGCAACTCAATAAATCAAAGCTACTTGGAGAGACAGTGTCTGGTTTGCTGTTGTTTCGCTAGTGCTGTTACAACGGGTAGCGCTGGGTTTTGTGGGCAACGTTGTTCCACTGAGCAACGGCATAATACTTCTGTATTCACGTGAAATTCAGTTTTAACTAGAAAAGAAGCAATAACAATGCAATCCACTGCATTAGCAACTCAAGAAATCAAAGCTACTTGGATAGAGAGTGTCTGGTTTGCTGTTGTTTCCCTAGTGCTGGCTGTTGTTTCCCTAGTGCTGTTACAACAGGTAGCCCTGGGTTTTGTGGGCAACTTTGTTCCACTGAGCAACGGCATAATACTTCTGTATTCACGTGAAATTCAGTTTTAACTAGAAACGAAGCAATAACAATGCAATCCACTGCATTAGAAACTCAAGATATCAAAGGTACTTGAAGAGATAGTGTCTGGTTTGCTGTTGTTTCCCTAGTGCTGTTACAACGGGTAGCCCTGGGTTTTGTGGGCAACGTTGTTCCACTGAGCAACGGCATAATACTTCTGTATTCACGTGAAATTCAGTTTTAACTAGAAAAGAAGCAATAAGAATGCAATCCACTGCATTAGCAACTCAATAAATCAAAGCTACTTGGAGAGACAGTGTGTGGTTTGCTGTTGTTTCCCTAGTGCTGTTACAACACGTAGCCCTGGGTTTTGTGGGCCACGTTGTTCCACTGAGCAACGGCATAATACTTCTGTATTCACGTGAAATTCAATTATAACTAGAAAAGAAGCAATAACAATGCAATCCACTGCATTAGGAACTCAAGAAATCAAAGGTACTTGGAGAGACAGTGTCTGGTTTGCTTTTGTTTCCCTAGTGCTGTTACAACGGGTAGCGCTGGGTTTTGTGGGCAACGTTGTTCCACTGAGCAACAGCATAATACTTCTGTATTCACGTGTAATTCAGTTTTAACTAGAAAAGAAGCAATAACAATGCAATCCACTGCATTAGCAACTCAAGAAATCAAAGCTACTTGGAGAGACAGTGTCTGGTTTGCTGTTGTTTCCCTAGTGCTGTTAGAGCACGTAGCCCTGGGTTTTGTGGGCAACGTTGTTCCACTGAGCAACGGCATTATACTTCTGTATTCACGTGAAATTCAGTTTTAACTAGAAAAGAAGCAATAACAATGCAATCCACTGCATTAGAAACTCAAGAAATCAAAGCTACTTGGAGAGACAGTGTCTGGTTTGCTGTTGTTTCCCTAGTGCTGTTACAACACGTAGCCCTGGTTTTTGTGGGCAACGTTGTTCCACTGAGCAACAGCATAATACTTCTGTATTCACGTGAAATTCAGTTTTAACTAGAAAAGAAGCAATAACAAAGCAATCCACTGCATTAGCAACTCAAGAAATCAAAGCTACTTGGAGAGAGAGTGTCTGATTTGCTGTTGTTTCCCTAGTGCTGTCACAACAGGTAGCCCTGGGTTTTGTGGGCAACGTTGTTCCACTGAGCAAGTGCATAATACCTCTGTATTCACGTGAAATTCAGTTTTAACTAGAAAAGAAGCAATAACAATGCAATCCACTGCATTAGCAACTCAAGAAATCAAAGCTACTTGGAGAGAGAGTGTCTGGTCTGCTGTTGTTTCCCTAGTGCTGTTACAACACGTAGCACTGGGTTTTGTGGGCAACGTTGTTCCACTGAGCAACGGCATAATACTTCTGTATTCACGTGAAATTCAGTTTTAACTAGAAACGAAGCAATAACAATGCAATCCACTGCATTAGAAACTCAAGAAATCAAAGCTACTTGGAGAGACAGCGTCTGGTTTGCTGTTGTTTCCCTAGTGCTGTTACAATGGGTAGCCCTGGGTTTTGTGGGCAACGTTGTTCCACTGAGCAACGGCATAATACTTCTGTATTCACGTGAAATTCAGTTTTAACTAGAAAAGAAGCAATAACAATGCAATCCACTGCATTAGCAACTCAAGAAATCAAAGCTACTTGGAGAGAGAGTGTCTGGTTTGCTATTGTTTCCCTAGTGCTGTTACAACAGGTAGCCCTGGGTTTTGTGGGCAACGTTGTTCCACTGAGCAACGGCATAATACTTCTGTATTCACGTGAAATTCAGTTTTAACTAGAAAAGAAGCAATAACAATGCAATCCACTGCATTAGCAACTCAAGAAATCAAAGCTACTTGGAGAGACAGTGTCTGGTTTGCTGTTGTTTCCCTAGTGCTGTTACAACAGGTAGCGCTGGGTTTTGTGGGCAACGTTGTTCCACTGAGCAACAGCATAATACTTCTGTATTCACGTGTAATTCAGTTTTAACTAGAAAAGAAGCAATAACAATGCAATCCACTGCATTAGAAACTCAATAAATCAAAGCTACTTGGAGAGACAGTGTCTGGTTTGCTGTTGTTTCCCTAGTGCTGTTACAACAGGTAGCCCTGGGTTTTGTGGGCAACGTTGTTCCACTGAGCAACGGCATAATACTTCTGTATTCACGTGAAATTCAGTTTTAACTAGAAAAGAAGCAATAACAATGCAATCCACTGCATTAGCAACTCAAGAAATCAAAGCTACTTGGAGAGACAGTGTCTGGTTTGCTGTTGTTTCTCTAATGCTGTTACAACAGTTAGACCTGGCTGTCTAAATTCGCGCGGGAAGCCTCTATAGAATTTCCTGTCTCTACCTAACTTATTACTCAGTTAAACCTTCCTAATTGTTTTATTTGCCCTTCGTACTTTCATAATCACTGAAGTTAAGATTACCACATGACGACTGCTACTAGTTTCATTACAGCCATCCTCAGAGAGGTCAGGTCACTTTGTTGCCATTAGGTGCAACACAGTTTCATCGCGACTGGACTCTCGAACTACTTGGCCAAGATAATTTTCAGAGAAGGTATTTAGTAATGTTGCGCAGGATGTCCTGAGACGCTCATTATTTAAAAAACAGTAAATTATCGGTTGCCTGTTAGGTGATTGGTCTCCTCCGATGATAATTCTATGATTCGGATTGGGCAACATATGTACTAATTAACTGAGGTTATCTCTGAAGATCTCGCTTACATCTGGATGAGATTTCAGTGATATATAGAAAGAAACAATTACAAATTGATGCCCACCCTTGGTACATAGTCTTCCCCAATCAATCTCGCTTGAACTTCAATTTCGATCATGGTTTATGCGAGTTTTTTGTCTACTGCAACGAATACGCCATCTTTATTTCGCATTAGCCTATCCTTTCAGTATACAGGGTGGTCATAAACAGTGTGAAAAGCTTGTGAGAGTATTTCAGGGTAGGTTGTGATTAGAAACAATTGTTCAGGAAAAAAATCGATGCGTTGTGCATTTCCGAGTTATTTAGGATTGTATTTAGTCAATCAGGCCGAATCGGGCGCAGATTTAAGCAGCGCCCCAGAGATGGTCACCAAACGTGTTCTTTGCTTGGTTTCCTGAAAACGTTACAGAAATTGGACGTGGGCTGGTAGTAATGATCGAACCCGAACAAAAGGCTTAGCAGTCTCGGGGGCTATTATCTACGCTATGAGGACAACTAATTGTATCTGGCGAGTTGCTTGAATTTGCACGGCTTATTGGCTAACTTCAGTGCTAATTAATTCGGAAACGGCGCAAAGTAACGAATTTTTTCCTTAACAATTATTTCTCAGCACAACCTATCGTACAACATCCTTACACGCTTTCCAAATTGGTTCTGACCGTCCTGCCTACTTAGATTCGCAAAAAAAAAAATCTGACTTCTGTCAGATTCGGGCGTAGGGGAGAGTATTTTAATTAGAGGATAGTGTGCCTAGGAACACGTGTTTTCCGGTCGGTGTTTTAATGTAGTGAACGAGTTTAGAATCACGTGAAGGAACGGGTATCAGGAACGGCTATAAGCAGTTCCTTATTTTTTGCTTTTATGTTATTGTGAGACATGAGGTTTCGATTTAAGCAGTGTTTGTAAATATTATGAGTTCTACATATGTAAGTGCTGAATAATACATTAAAGCTATTTGGGGATGTTGTTAATTCTTCGGTTAAAGAATTTTATAGTAAGAAAGTTCTGTACATTTTTAAAACTAGTTGCTTAGTTTTAAGCCACACTTCGTCCGTCTTAAACCTTGAAAAGGAAGATAGTCTTCTATTACGGAAGACATGATATTTGCAAATGAACTGAGTCTCTTTAATGTGTTGACAATTTTTCTTGTCTTGACAAAAGGAAATTTGACTTAATTAGCAATAGTTTTTGTTTCAAAATATTTTTAACCTGTAACTGGTTTCTGATAATACTTAATTTTTTTTTCTTTTCCTGGCTATTGGTGTGTCATAGAGTAATAATTATTTATTTAGCGTTTGGCTAGTACAGAAACGTCAGCGTTACATATAAGTACATACATATTTACAGATGAGAAACTTAGTAATGTTTGTGCTTCACAACTGGATATCCAGTCCTTTAATCCAGCGCACAGCATCTGAAATTTCCAGCGCGAACTCTTCGAATCATGCAGTCACTAACAATATGATGAAAGCCTGGTGTCTGCTGCACATACAGTCTGGATTAGGCAGCTTTTTCGACTTCTGGAGAGCATCGCTCATCAGTCCTAATCGCTTCTGATACTGTTTAGGGCAGCGTTGACAAGATTTTCCTCTGTTCTAACTCTTTTAAATCTGAGTGGAGTATTTATTCTAGGTACATGACCATTTGCACTTCGAAACAACTTTTCACATTTGCGAAAACTTGAGGCTTCCGCAGTAATTGTTGTGATTTCAGAAAAAGATTGCAGCGCACATAAAATGAATGCCTTCATTTCAAAATCGAATCAAAAAATATATTAAACTTCTGTTACACGGCGAATGTCTAAAAAGTCCTGCCCAGTATTATGATGAGCTCCACTGCGTGTTTAAAATTCTGAACTTATGTTGTGAATGTTTCGGCACTTGAGAACTGGAATTTCAGTCGTTTCGTTTGCGGGGACCATTTCATTGAATCGTACCCCAGTACACCGGGGCGTCCTACTGCTGTCACTATCTGTACTGGATGAAGAGTCACCTAGACTAAAAAACACTCAAAATACAATCAGCCACCAAGGTAGCAACCTGTAATTTGTTGGGCACCCTTATCTCATTTACTTCGACCCTACTAATAACCAACCATATAGCGCAGGTACTCATAACTTAGCTTGTTACAGAACCTCTGAAATCTCTAGATCAAGGCTTCTACTTGGCCCAGAACCAGATGCACTTAATCATTTCTGGGGACAATGGTGCAGATCCTAAGATTCGTTTTGTGAGCAAGGCTTATCTTCTCAACTCTCTCTGCCAATCACTGGAATGACCCAAACATGACCTCAGATCCGAGACAACAGGCACCTTCCGTTCTAATGTGTGCCACAATTTGCGGTGTGTTGCACCTAGTCCTGTGCCATGTCCCTAACAGAACATTATACATCGTTTTACTGCAAATGCCTACCCTTCTGTGTTTGCCTCCCCCTGACACGAACACATCAGGTTTCTTAACAGGAAACTGGTTCAGTTTATTTCAGTGGAAGTCATTACAACAAACTTGTGGACTAGAGAGTTGGGTGTATAACCTAAGTTATTCCTTTGTATAGGGCGCTTGAACTTACTAGTGACACACCACTCGCGGTCAAATCGGCGAGCAGTGACAGAATCTATGCTTCTGTTGCAGATGATACTATTTGAGATATAGTTGTTACTTCAAGTGCGTGACTCCTAGCATTTTGTCCCATGCACCTATTCGAAGCAGCTTCCGATCATTTAACAACAGTCACAACGATTTCCAGTTGCTTACAAATAACAAACAACTCATAAAGCGCCTTCGATTGTCTTTCACAGTGGGGCTGCATACAGACTGCTACAGTTTTTACCACGAAACCAAATAATTAACTTTAAATTAAATTTTATGATATTATTTTAAATTCAGCATCCGTTACGTAACAAGGATTGCCTATTCCTTTCAAGATCCAAGAAAATATGTTTAAAAAAAACTGCGATAATATTTACAGACTTCTCGAAAATAACTGTCTCTCGAACGCTTGATGAGGTATGCTCAGTAACAAATTCTCATGACAATGTAACAAAGTCGACGACGTTATCTTCTTTGAAGCGGGAAACCAAAGGGAACACGACTTGACAGTTATGAGCAAAAGTTATAGTTGAATTCGTGAGAGCTACGTTTCCGTCCCGACTTTAATATTTCAGACACTGAAACAGGTCGACGAGCAGAAAAATTTGGAAATATTGCTCTGAACACGGAACTGGCTACACTAAAAAAAGGGGGAAAACTATTTTCAAAAATGGTATTGCTGCCAAAATGTACAGAATATACAAAAATTGTTCACAGTTTTCGGTGGATGCACAACACTTGTGTCCGAAAAGTTTCATAAATATACATTTTCACTTATATACACAATGAAATGGGGAACGATAGTTTCTGAAAGAGGATATGCCGCCAAAAGTTTACAAAATGCACGATTTTTGTTTACAATTAATGGTATACACTGAAGAGCCAAAGAAACTGGTACACCTACCTAATATCATGTAGGGCACCCGCGAGCACGCAGAAGTGCCGCAACAGGACGTGGCACGGACTCGACTGATGTCTGAAATAGTGCTGGAGGAAGCTGACACCATGAATCCAGTAGGAGTGTCCATAAATTCGTAAGAGTACGAGGGGGTGGAGATCTGAACAGTACGTTGCAAGGCATCCCAGATATGCTCAGTAATGTTAGTGTCTGGGGAGTTCGGTGGCCAGTGGAAGTGTTTAAACTCAGATGAGTGTTCCTGGAGCCATTTTGTAGCAATTCTGGACGTGTCGGGTGTCGCATTTTTCTGCTGGAATCGCCTAAGTCCGTCCGAATGCCCAATGGACATGAATGGATGCAGGTGATCAGACAGGACGCTCACGCGCGTGTCACCTACCAGAGTCGTAACTAGACATATCAGGGGTCCCATATCATTCCAACTGCACACGCCCCACACCATTACAGAGTCCCCTCCAGCTTGAACAGTCCGCTGCTGACATCCAGGGCCCATGGATTCATAAGGTTGTCTCCATACCCGTACACGTCCATCCGCTCGATAAAATTTGAAACGAGACTCGTCCTACGAGGCAACATGTTTACACTGATCAACACTCCAATGTCGGTGTTGACGAGCCCTGGCTAGGCGTCAAGCTCTGTATCGTGCAGTCATCAAGGGTGCACGAGTGGGCCTTTGGCTACGAAAGCCCATATCGACGATGTTTCGTTGAATGGTTCGCACGCTGACACTTGTTGATGGCCAGAATTGAAAGCTGCAGCGGTTTGTGGAAGGGTTGCATTTCTATTAAGTTGAACGACTCTCTTCAGCCGTCGTTGGTCCCGTTCTTGCATGACCTTTTTCCGGCCGCAGCGATGTCGGAGATTTGATGTTTTAACGGGTTCCTGATATTCACTGCACACTCGTGAAATGGTCGTACGGGAAAATCCTCACTTCATCGCTGCCTCGGAGATGCTGTGTCCCATCGCTCGTGCGGAGACTATAACACGACGTTCAAACTCACTTAAATCTTGGCAACTTGTCACTGTAGCAGCAGCAACCGATCTAACAACTGCGCCAGACACATGTTGCCTTATATGTAATCGTTGTCGACCGCAGCACCGTATTACCTGTTTATACATCTCTGTATTTGAATACGCATGTCTATACCACTTTCGTTGGCGATTCAGCGCAGTTTGAATTTTACGCGGCGCTCGCAACTGCTCTAAAATATACAATGCATCACGATACACACAAGCCTTGACACAAGCAGTGCAATATTATGCGAAAAAGCCACGAACAGAAGAGTATTAGAGTATAGAATTTAATAGGACCTATTTGGCACACGCCGTCTCATACAAAGGGAAATCGGCTAGCCTGTTTACGTTTGTAAATAAACACACGAAATGGACAGATTTCTTTATTAGGTAAATTTCAGATATCTTGTACACAATCATGCCAAAGGTGAATACTGTAGTGTTATCTCATCACACGCGAACCACCCCACCGCTACAAAGACCATTGCGTGTCGTGGCTAGTATTTTACATACTGAAACACAATGCAAGATAACAGGCTTTTAGCATGGTAATAGTATAATGTATATGGGATATTTAGGTTCAACTTTCTGTAATAAGTGTTCTGTGTGAATACATCCGCAATCGTCTTGAGAAGTTGACGGGCTTTGTAAACTAGAGCGTTCCAGATGCACGACTGCAGTTACAGTAATCTTTTGGAAGTTTTTTCGTATATTAAAAGAAATCATAACGATTAGTTCCTCAAAACATTTTCTTTCTATTGTGAGAAGAGTCTTGTATGAAACTAGCATTTTATGCAGACCTCTCCCAGTAAAATATCTGGTTTACTACCCTAAGTGCAGACACGACAAACTATCTGTTTACTCACTTCATTTATAGTAAGAGCCCTGTCTATTCTTACCGCCACGGTCACTCTGACGTCAGCAATATCGGAATTGCTTGCCTAACCTGGAACAGAGACTGTTTGTTCGCTTTGTTTGGTTTCATGAGTGGTTAGTCCTCTAGCTTGATAAAAGCATCGCTCCACGTAGAAGAAGATAAGCAAAGCCGATAATTACTATGGAGTACGTCCACATTAGCAATACCTCTCCATTAACAGCCTCAATAAATGTAAACACACTTCTATGAAGCAACATAAATAGATTTATCTAGATTTTATATTCTACAAATGACTAGTTTTAGTTTCATAGTAGTACAGCTTCTCAGGAAATGACCAGTACAGTGTATATGATGTAAAAAGGAAAAGTAGGTCACTTATATAGTCTTCCCAATCGTAGACTCTACTTTTAGTGCAAGTGCATATTTTTTTCTGTAAGAACGTAAATAATTGAAACCTCTATCTTTTCCAACAGTCTGTTACAGTGAATGGTATTTTGAAAATGGTTTAGTGAATAGTAGTAGGACTGCTTTGTTATGAGATTTCTCAGCATTTGTTTTACTTTATAAAAAAACTGATTTTAATGAAGTTAGATGATTATTTCCTTGGATCACAACTCCTACTTATACGACGTTGCTCATGGATTAACAGTTGCAATATCTCATGAAAGAACGCCTAGCGATAAACACAATTTGTATATACGAGTTATCAGCTTCATTAACACACTGATGAGCCAAATCATTATGACCACCTGCGTAATAGCGTGATGGTCTACCCTAGGAACGCAATACAGCAGTGATTCTGCGTGACTAGAATTCGATAAATCCTTGCTAGGTTTCTGAAGGCATGTTGTACCAGATGTGTACGCACAGGTTAGGCAATGCCTTTAAATTACGGACAGGTTGTTTTGTGGGCGCGGAGCTGGCACCCGATAGCTTCCAAAACCGGCTCAAATTTGGCGAAGTTAGTAGCAAAGACATTAACATGAGTTCACCATAATACTTGTCAAAGCATTTTAGTGCTATTCTTGGCTTTTAATACCGACATTTATCTTGCTGGAGGGTACCATCGCCGTTGGGAAGGACTTCAGGCAAGAAGGGATACAGGTGGTCCAATGTAATATTCACATGCTCCGCAACTATCTGGTGCCTTCGATTACTACCGCAGGACCCACCAAAGAACAGGTGAATGACCTCTATAGCAAAACATTGTCGCCAACAGCCTGCGTCCTTAGCGAACTGCATGTTTCAAACAGCTGTTCGCCTGGATGACTGAATATCTGGACACGTCCGTCGACCTAGTGTAACAGGAGACGTGAATCGTCTGGCCAAAGGAGAGGTTTCCATTGACGCACGGTCGAATCTCGATGATCCCATGCCCACTACAGTCGTAACTAGGTTGTTAGGTCAACATGGGAACACGTATTAGTCGTCTCCTATAGAGCCCCATGTTGAACAGCGTGCGATGAACAGAGTGCTCAGAAACACTTGCGTCTGCACCTGCGTTATACTCTTTCGTCAGATCTGTTACAGATTGCCGCCCATTCCACTTTTCAGACCAGGAAAGCCTCCGATGTCCACGTTCTGTGATGAGACGTGGACGTCCAAAACCTTGTTGCCTTCTGGTGGTTTCTCCGTCCTTCAAACACTTTCGATAGATATTCACGATATCAGTACATGAACGGTCGACCAGCTGGGACCTTTCTGAGATGGTTGTTGGGGAGCAGGGGAGTAGGGAGGAGGGTAAGGGATATGAGTTGAGGGGGAAAGGGTGGGGGAAATGGGAGGAGTGATGGGGTAGGGGGAGGGGAAGGGGAGGGGAAGGGGACGGGGGAGAGGGAGAGGTATGACTGGCCTTAAGCTGCTTAGTTTGTATACACTCATCGAGGTGAAGCCACATGCGCTGTTCGGATGGAAGGGATTTTTTTTCGATACTTGTATTGCTTACAGAGTTTTGTCTTCCGGTAAAAGCAAAGCTGGGAAGCACTCATACCATAACATAGTCGGTGCTATAGTGTTTTTTAGTTTTTCAGCTTTTTAGTTTTTAGTTTTTTTATTAGTTGCTCGCTTATAAGAGGATTATATCTCTCTCCTTCCAAGATACAGTGGTACCACTGACCAGAAAAAAGACGTTTATCCTTCCAGGAATATTCGCTCAGTATTAGTTATCGTGTTGTTTGGTCCTACCAGCATTATCTTATAGATGAAATCTCCAAACCACCATAGTGGTGCATGCATGTTTGAGGACTGTTGGATTGTGTTAAGTGGTTATTTTCTAGTATATTCAAATCAAGATTCAATGTTCTCAGTTCAGTATTCATTGTAGCAAGCATAAGTTCATTCCACGAGAGTGAGTCTACACTTATTTTTCTGGATAGTTAATATTGCTAGATATTTCATTGATTTTACTACCATGTCCACTGTTTGCATTGTTGCTGTCACAGCATTTGTTTTAAGCGCAATGTGAAGCGAGGTCTGTTAGTACAATATTTATTGTAGGAGACATAAGAATCACGCCTGGGAAATACGCAATAGTAACATATCATACAGCAATTGAGTGTTCATGTTTGTTGAGTCACATTTTTCAAATAAATGAGCTGACATTATAGCAGCTGACCTGTTAAGAATGTCAACATCTTAGGTAGACTTGCAGTGTGCCACTCCAAAGGAGCAAGTGGCCTGTGTAAAGTTCCACCACTGTCTATTCCTCCACCATCTGTACAGCAGGAATCTCATCCCTCCACAGTATGAGTACACACACACACACACACACACACACACACACACACACACACACACACACACACACACACACGAGACACATCTACCAGGTAACTGCATACAACGGCAGAGGCTAGTGATCGTGGGCACTGCTATCCGCCTGTGGGAGGGAGAGCAGTTGGATCAACGCACAATGAGAACAGTGTATCTCGTTTACGTGGGACGTATTTTTTCAGCGTTTTTCCTCGATGAGACTGGTTTTACTTAGCTGAAGACCACTTTCAGACAGCGGTGGCACATACAGAATGTTTGAAGGCGTGCCACAGTTGACTGTTCGGTTCTTGATCCATGACAGATAGTTAGGTATTTGACTGTTGCTCCAGGGGAGCCAGTCTTTCGAAGAAATATTTTTCATGGCTTGCAGGAACCGTCCTATTATTAAGTCTTTTGTCCATCTGTGGCTGATTTCTTTAGACTGGAAAGTTTCTATACTACCAGCAAAAGATTAGAGCAGACCTGGAAAACGTATCACTAAATGTGGAGGGGGTTGAGGTTGGAGGGGATAGGAAAGGAAGAAGGGAAGTAAGTATAGAGGTAAGACTGCTTCTAAGCTGCTTAGTTTGTATTCACACATTGAAGTGCACACATGTGCAGTGGCTTCCAATGTGTCGTGGCAAGACTTTTTGTAGTATGCTTTTGTGATGGTTCTGTTATTACAATGATTTTTTTCAATTCCTAGTTTGTGTGGTACATTATGATCTATTGTCCATAAGTGGTGGTTTTTTAATGACAAGTTCGTTGTGTAATTAGAGCAGTGTAGCATTTTCTGTCAGTTGTGCTATCGTGTATTGGCTTTTCTGCTCTTTAGTGACAGTTGGCTGCCCTATCCCTTCTTAACACACATATATGTACTCGTTCTTCAACAGATATTTCTCTTGCAGCTCGGTATGGGCTGACTCTTCCTACACTTCAGTGATAGTTTGCTGTATTATCCCTTCTTGCAATGTATTTGTGTACTAGCTCCTCAGCAGCAATTCCAGTTACAGATTCGTAGGAGGCAGCTCTCCCTACATTTGAGTAGTAGTTTGTACCCTGTCCCTTCATACCATGTATCTGTGTACAACTTCCTCAGCGGCTATACACTTATAGATCTACAGCACGCAATTCTTCTGGCAATGGCTATACACATGTTTCCCACAAATTTTGAATGGTACTGTGAACTAGGGCATTCAGCAAGGTGAACATATACATACATGTGTTCACAAACGTGGGGCTGGAGGGGGGTGATGGGAGGTGGGGGCAGTGGGGCTGTTGTAGAACAGTTTTGAGCATCCTCTGGTGATGGTAATATGGGATACAGCAGCCGGTCTTGAGACTTAAAGGTGAACATATACACTCATAATCAGAACAAGTGGTGCTGGGAGACAGCAGAAAATGTGATGGAGGGGGTGGGGGAGTGTGGAGGCAGCTGTAGGACAATACAGAAGCGGGATAATACCATCAAAAATAAATAAAGCACAAACTGAGTCTTTTTCCCGCTAAATCAGAAGTGATGAAGGGGAGGTAAAGTTGGGAGGGGATGAGGGATATGGGAGTGAAGGGAGAGTGGGGCAGGTAGAAGAAATGGTAGTGGTGACATCAGGGCGACATTGTCATATCTACCTCCCACAGAGAAGAGGTGGGAGGCAGCTATCTTGAATAAATTTGGCAACAATGCAGCCCATACTGAGACAAATTTCATTCCGCTGCTCATACGACACACCAATATTCTCTTGTTCTGCCATCCTGCACCAAGCATAAATTGGATGTATGGAGCAGAACCGATCCAAAATCCCATTACTAAGATGTCCTCTATCATAGTCTTTGAGTTGGGTCTCCGGTATGACCACTGCTATCTAGTGCAATGCTGATGCCATAACATGGCAGAGTTTGTTTATCCAATTAATTTTTCCAGTTTAGTTCTGTCAGTCCCACTGACCTCAGCAGTTACATATCGCTGATATGGGATGGGATATGAATATAAATGATTACTCACGTAAACACCATTTTGGAATGCTTGCAGCTGCTATCCGATTGTAGGTGGCACTGTGGGTTTATTTAAACAGCTACAGAATCGTTATTCGAAGTCGTGTGTTCTGTTAAGTTAAAAACTATTATCAACTTCTGTAGCAGTAAATTCAAACCAAGCACATTCTCTTTGGTCAACGCGTGTTGCGTAGTTTTCAGATAATTATTTGTTACTCTCACAAGTCAGCAAAAATAAGGTTAGCACCGCTGGTATTCCCTTATTATCACTACTCTTGCAGACACCATTTCATTTAATAAGCATCTTTCGATCAGACTTGATGAAGGACATTTCCATCTGCACTCATAAAAAACTGTTTCACTCAGTATTGCACTACAGATAAAGATATCTCGCTTCATATCGAAGACGAACTTCTCTTATGCATTTCTTCAGAGACCATGACAGTAGAAACCTTTGGACATGGATCTCAGTCATTTGTCATTTTATGAACACTCCTCGCAATACTCATCAGAACATTCTAATACTTATTTCCTTATATGCCCACCACCCAACAATTCACCTGTATTATAACTGATGAAATCTATCGCAACCTGACTGCTTGCACAGTTACGTCACAGCACAGTCAGTGCACCGAGGTAGTTTCTGGGCGGTACGGGTTACTGTTCCAATAATTTATAAAGGACATTGAAAATTGAAGAAAGGTAAAGGCACAAAAGAGACAATTCTCACGTTGCCCTTCACAATGGAAGCAAGACGGAAGAAAAATAAAGATACAGTAATTGCATTCATCGTCACAGAAATAAATGTTCGAGAATGGAAAATGGTGTAAGATGTTCGAAATTCTGAAAAAATGCGAGGGGTTATACAGAAAGTTGTAAATCTTTTAGTAGTGCAGGCCTTCAAATTCTCATTGGATTCACTCCTTCAAATCCTCATCATCGTGAATCTTCACAGAATGACTTTTTTTCTATTATAGCCCAGACTGAAAAATCCATGATTGACATACGGAGATCATAGAGGAAACTGAATGGTTTTTCTAAACCAACTGCAAATTTTCCATTTACGTAATTTATCATAATTCACAGTATCATTAAAATGGCTCAATTAGCCTACTGTTGAAATCCATGACGAAGCGCTAATGCCAGTAGTGTAGCTCTTAATCTTGAACATAGCACTCAGTAGCACTGTATTCAAGAAACAACTGTTTGCTGGGATGACACATATGAAGTTGAGGTTGACACGCATCTCTTCAACACGATGGACTTAGCACTCAACAGCACTGTGTCCAAGAAACAACTGTTTACTTGGACGACACATACAGCCGATGTTACCATGAGTCCGTGGTAACCGGGTTGTATGTGTGTCATTCAAGCAAACAGTTATTTCTTGGACACAGTGCTACTGAGTGCTCTGTTCAAGATTAGGAGCTATGTATTTTAATATTCACAGGTAATAACATACGGTATTCATGCATGGATGTTATTTTATCAATTTCATCAAGGTGCGTTCTGATACTTCATACTTGAGCGATATATATTTCAGTATGACAGCAGAATTGCTAGGATTAATAAGACAAGATTTTCACATGTCAGGTTCGTTATGCAAGTAGTTGGACAACACCAAGCCTAATGCAACATATATGATGCTAAGATTTTAATGTTCTGTATAAAGGCTTCACAGCGATCAATAGCAGCGATGTTCCTTCTATGCTATTGCTGCATAATAAGGTTTAATTTAACATGATAAATTCACAGTATTGTTTGTTATGGCAAACGATTGTTGTTAGATGTTACTTATATTTCAGGTTCTCATAATTAACAGCAGATTTATTTCATACTTTTTATATGGTGACTGAGCTTCACCGAAATTAGTCATTTAAACTTTCTATAACTTACTGCGATGACGGCTTTACTACTGTACTGCAGTCAAATAAATTTGAAAAATAAAAGACATAAATGTGTCTGTTCACTTTTCACTCATATTTAAAGTCGCTTCGTCTCTCAAAAGAATGCCTTTGTAAAATTTGGGGTCACCTTCCTGCTAGAGAATTCTGTACGCCTACCTGCATCTTCATGTAGGGTTGGAAGTAAAATATGACTACATAGCTTCAAAATCAGCATTATCAGAATGTTTTGTACAGACTCACACAGGTAGGTGCGTTTATTTACGCACCTGCTTTCGGGGTGGGAGATATGCCATCCATGGATCGAAACCGCCTAGCAGATTAATGATGAGTATTAGTTTGCCAGTCAGCCTGCATGCGTTTTTAGGTGGTTTCTCGAGTACCACTAGGTGAAAACCGGGCTGATTCCCAAGTTCTACCTGAGGTACACGATACTCTAGCATTTAGTACACTTTCTCACATACGTACACGGAATTTACTCTTCACGCAGACAGACTGAGTACACTGTTTCTGCCCGGCAGGGGGAGGAGGGGTGAAGGTAAATGCGATTAGATTAGATTAGATTAGATTAGATTAATACTAGTTCCATGGATCATGAATACGATATTTCGTAATGATGTGGAACGAGTCAAATTTTCCAATACATGACATAATTAGGTTAATTTAACAACATACTTAAGTTAATATAACAACTTTATTTTTTTGTGTTTTTTATTTTTATTTTTTTATTTTTTTTATTTTTTTAATATTTTTTTTCTTAATTTATATCTAAAAATTCCTCTATGGAGTAGAAGGAGTTGTCATTCAGAAATTCTTTTAATTTCTTCTTAAATACTTGTTGGTTATCTGTCAGACTTTTGATACTATTTGGTAAGTGACCAAAGACTTTAGTGCCAGTATAATTCACCCCTTTCTGTGCCAAAGTTAGATTTAATCTTGAATAGTGAAGATCGTCCTTTCTCCTAGTATTGTAGTTATGCACACTGCTATTACTTTTGAATTGGGTTTGGTTGTTAATAACAAATTTCATAAGAGAGTATATATACTGAGAAGCTACTGTGAATATCCCTAGATCCTTAAATAAATGTCTGCAGGATGATCTTGGGTGGACTCCAGCTATTATTCTGATTACACGCTTCTGGGCAATAAATACTTTATTCCTCAGTGATGAATTACCCCAAAATATGATGCCATATGAAAGCAATGAGTGAAAATAGGCGTAGTAAGCTAATTTACTAAGATGTTTATCACCAAAATTTGCAATGACCCTTATTGCATAAGTAGCTGAACTCAAACGTTTCAGCAGATCATCAATGTGTTTCTTCCAATTTCATCTCTCATCAATGGACATACCTAAAAATTTGGAATATTCTACCTTAGCTACATGCTTCTGATTAAGGTCTATATTTATTAGTGGCTGTCATACCATTCACTGTACGGAACTGTATGTACTGTGTCTTATCAAAATTCAGTGAGAGTCCGTTTACAAGGATCCACTTAGTAATTTTCTGAAAGACAGTATTGACAATTTCATCAGTTAATTCTTGTTTCTCAGGTGTGATTACTATACTTGTATCATCAGCAAAGAGAACTAACTTTGCCTCTTCATGAATATAGAATGGCAAGTCATTAATATATAATAAGAACAACAAAGGACCCAAGACTGACCCTTGTGGAACCCCATTCTTGATAGTTCCCCAGTTTGAGGAATGTGCTGATCTTTGCATGTTACGAGAACTACTTATTTCAACTTTCTGCACTCTTCCAGTTAGGTACGAATTAAACCATTTGTGCACTGTCCCACTCATGCCACAATACTTGAGCTTGTCTAGCAGAATTTCATGATTTACACAATCAAAAGCCTTTGAAAGATCACAAAAAATCCCAATGGGAGGTGTTCGGTTATTCAGATCATTCAAAATTTGACTGGTGAAAGCATATATGGCATTTTCTGTTGAAAAACCTTTCTGGAAACCAAACTGACATTTTGTTAGTACTTCATTTTTACAGATATGTGAAGCTACTCTTGAATACATTACTTTCTCAAAAATTTTGGATAAAGCTGTTAGAAGGGAGATTGGACGGTAATTGTTGACATCAGATCTATCCCCCTTTTTATGCAAAGGTATAACAATAGCATATTTCAGCCTATCAGGGAAAATGCCCTGTTCCAGAGAGCTATTACACAGGTGGCTGAGAATCTTATTTATCTGTTGAGAACAAGCTTTTAGTATTTTGCTGGAAATGCCATCAATTCCATGTGAGTTTTTGCTTTTAAGCAAGTTTATTATTTTCCTAATTTCAGAGGGAGAAGTGGGTGAGATTTCAATTGTATCAAATTGCATAGGTATGGCCTCTTCCATTAACAGCCTAGCATCTTCTAATGAACACCTGGATCCTACTATATCCACAACATTTAGAAAATGATTATTAAAAATATTTTCAACTTCTGACTTTTTGTTTGTAAAGTTTTCATTCAATTTGATGGTAATACTGTTTTCCTCTGCTCTTGGTTGACCTGTTTCTCTTTTAATAATATTCCAAATTGTTTTAATTTTATTATCAGAGTTGCTGATTTCAGACATGATACACATACTCCTGGATTTTTTAATAACTTTTCTTAATATAACACAGTAGTTTTTATAATTTTTGATAGTTTCTGGGTCATTACTCTTTCTTGCTGTCAGATACATTTCCCTTTTCCGGTTACAAGATATTTTTATACCCTTAGTAAGCCATGGTTTGTTACAAGGTTTCTTACGAGTATATTTAACTATTTTCTTGGGGAAGCAGTTTTCAAATGCATTTACAAAAATGTCATGAAATAAATTATATTTTAAATTGGCATCAGGTTCACGGTACACCTCATCCCAGTCTAACTGCTGTAGGCTTTCCCTGAAATTTGCAATTGTTAAATCGTTGACTGAACGTACTACTTTGGAGGACTGTTTAGTATTGCTGAATGGAGCTATGTCATATATTGTAACTAGCTGTGCACCATGATCAGAAAGACCATTCTCAACAGACTGATGTTAGTTGTTTTGTCTCCTTAAGAGACTTACACAACATCAGCAGCATCCCTCATATGATTGTCCTTGCTATTCCATACTCCTTGGACGCTTTTCTTTGAGGTTTAGTCGTTAATTGCACGAAACATTATGTGAGAACATTAAGATTCTTTTCTGGTAGTAATAGACTTCGGCCTGTCTGAACGAGGAAGCTCTGATACTGACCTAGTATCTTCAGATCTGCCATGTAATTTGCGAAGATATTGTCGAGATGGAGGTTGGGTGTTTGCAAAACTTTCCACAAACAAGTCACCAACCTAGTTGTAATTATGGTTATGTTTCTACCATTTTCACAAAAATATATGTGCTCTTTCATATTTAACATTCTATTCATTGTTTCCCAGATAACAACAAACAACATAATCTCAAACTGCTAATGAAAACTGACTTATTCCCTACCCCGCAGACAGGAGAAATGACATGCACTTTCTGTATATAAGGAAACAATCTGCAGTGGGTTTATTATTCAGAAATCAGTTTTTGAGAGTTTCTCATTAAATCTAGTTGAGCGTCATGTAAGAAGGAAAACGGAATTAGACAATACCCAGGATACTGACCTATAAGTCTACTTCTTGAAACACTAATGTACCAACAGCCGTATGTATTGTAGAAATTTATTTTATTTTATGAACTTCTATGTGCTACCAGTTCCGGCATTACATCAAGAAGCTCATTCCAACCGTCGTCCCACGATCCATAATGGATCAACGAAGATTAAGATATTAAGTCTATAGCTTATTATTCCATGATACTGCTGCAAGTGTTGGATGGGTTCTCACAGGTACAATACGAATATGGTATCAATAGTTTCTGGTGACCATACTCAATGCTTCCAAGAGAATAGACTGTTCACTTGGCCATGCAGGTTTGTATAGTCACATCCGGTACCTTGATTCAGGAAATGGTTTCAGTAAGACAAGTATTCACATAGTTAGTGCAACTGCCAGCACGTTGGCCATTGTTGTGACTTACTTGACGCATGGGGAGGGGTGGGGGAGGATAGGGCCAAGCGACAGTGGTGCGACCAGCGAGAACACTGGACGCAGAAGCGCCTCCATGTCGTCCTTAGAAATGAGTCTCAGTTCTGCGTATAGGTTCACACTGGATGTACTGTTTTTGGGGGCTTAGAGAATAACGAAAGCTGCTAAATCTCATTCATCTTTGTCATTCTGCTCCATCACCTGCCGTGATGATGTGAATTGCTATCTGCTAAAGTAAAGCGGTGATGGATACGAAGATTGTTTTGAATACCTCACTACTTCAGAATGCATAGACCTATAGGAGATGGTATGTCTTTGCCTTCCTCCGACCTCCGACCTCTGATACGAGTTACCCAGCCAGTTATAGTGAGTCTTACAGGTGGAGTCCGAACGACGGAGCAACTCGGCATTTCTCACACCAATGAATATTTCAGGGGGGGAAAGAAGTTATAAGCGACAGATAATTATCCTATGGTTGACTGAGGATCGAACATGAGGCATTAGAATTTGTATTCAGGCACTTTCCACTGGTCTACCAACCCGATACACAACAGCGTTGCCATTGGTTCACATACCCGGTAATTTGTACTCCAGGTAGTACATTTCTGATGTGTTAAGACCTGTGGCTATGGCACAACTTCAGGGTCTCTATGACGTTATCATTCAACAACAAAACGGAAGACTGCAAGCTGCCTGTACTGTCCTGACCTACCTTCATACAGAGGATGTTCGACTTTTGCTCTGGCCGAAACGTTCCCCAGATGTCTCTCCCATTTAACCGTTCTAATACCACTGGGGTCAATATAATCCTATAAGCACGTTGGAAATATATATCACCCTTGTTTTCAAAACTATTATTTTCAAAATATGCGACTTCTACCTCTGAGTCATATGAAACCGATGATGTTTGGCCCATTTTCATATATACAAAACATTAACCTATCAATTGCCAAATATTCCTTTTCTTCAGTCCACTTCTATTTCTGGGTTAACTGGCTGACGTACAGACTGGGAAAAGGAACGTTATTGTGTTCTTCAGTCCAGCGCCTGGTTTGATGCAGCTCTCTATGACACTCTATCCTGTGCAAGCTTCTTCATCTCCCAGTACCTACTGTAGCCTACATCCTTCTGAATCTGCTTAGTGTATTCATCTCTTGGTCCCCCTCTACGATTTTTATCCTCCATGCTAACCTCCAGTACTAAATTGGTGATCCCTTGATGCCTCAGAACATGTCCTACCAAGCGATTCCTTCTCCTAGTGAAGTTGTGCCACAAATTCCTCTTCTCCCCAATTCTATTAGTACCTCCTCATTAGCTACCTGATCTATCCATCTAATCTTTGGCATTCTTCTGTAGCACCACATTTCTAAAGCCTCTATTCTCTTCTTGTCTAAACTATTTATCGTTCATGTTTCACTTCCATAAATGGCTACTCTCCATACAAATACTTTCAGAAAAGACTCCCTGACACTTAAATCTATACTCGATGTTAGCAAATTTCTCTTCTTCAGAAACACTTTCTTTGCCATAGCCAGTCTACATTTTATATCCTCTCTACTTCGACCATCATCAGTTATTTTGATCCCCGAAAAGCAAAACTCGTGTACTACTTTAAGTGTCTCATTTCCTAATCTAACTCCCTCAGCATCAGCTGATATAATTCGACTACATTCCATTATCCTCGTTTTGCTGTTGTTCATGTTCATCTTATATTCTCCTTTCAAGACACTGTCCATTCCGTTTAACTGTTCTACCAGGTCCTTTGCCGTCTCTGACAGAATTACAATGTCATCGGCAAACCTCAAAGTTTTTATTTCTTCTCCATGGATTTTAATTCCTACTCCAAATTTTTCTTTTGTTTCCTTTACTGTTTGTTCAATCTACAGATTGAATAATATCGGGGATAGGCTACAACTCTGTCTCAATCTCTTCCCAACCATTGCTTCCTTTACATACCCCTCGACTCTTATAACTGCCATCTGGTTTTTGTACAAATAGTAAACAGCCTTTCCTTCCCTGTATTTCACCCCTGCCACCTTCAGAATTTGAAAGATAGTATTCCAGTCAACATTGTAAAAAGCTTTCTCTAAGTCCACAAATGCTAGAAACGTTGGTTTGCCTTTCCTTAATCTATCTTCTAAGAATCGTCGTAGGGTTAGTATTGGCTCACGCGTTCCAGCTTTTCTACGGAATCCTAACTGATCTTTCCCGAGGTCCGCTTCTACCAGTTTTTCCACTGGTCTGTAAAGAATTCGCGTTAGTATTTTGCAGCCGTGACTTATTAAACTGATAGTTTGGTAATTTTCACACATGTCAACACCTGCTTACTTTGAGATTGGAATTATTATATTCTTCTTGAAGCCTGAGGGTATTTCGCCTGTGTCATACATCTTGCTCACCAGACGGTAGAGTTTTGTCAGAGCTGGCTCTCCCGAGTCTATCAGTAGTCCTAATGGAATGTTGTCTATTCCCGGGGCCTTGTTTCGAGTCAGATCATTCAGTGCTCTGTCAAACTCATCACCTAGCATCAAGTCTCCCATTTCATCTTCACTTTCGTTCTCTTCCATTCCCATAACATTGCTCTCAAGTACGTTGCCGTTGTGTAGACCCTCTATGTACTCCTTCCACCTTTCTGTTTTCCCTTTTTTGCATTGAACTTGTTTTCCATCTGGGCTCTTGATGTTCATACAAGTGGTTCTCTTTTCTCCTAATGTCTCTCTAATTTTCCTAGTGATATATGCCTCTACACCCTTACATTTGTCCTCTAGCCACCCCTGATTAGCCATTTTGCACTTCCTGGCGATCTCTTTTTTGAGACGTTTGTATTCCTTTTTACCTGCTTCATTTACTGCATTTTTGTATTTTCTCCTTTCATCAGTTAAGTTCAGTATCTCTTCTGTTTCCCAAGGATTGCTACTAGCCCTCGTCTTTTTACCTACTTGATCCACTGCTGCCTTCACAGTTCCATCTCTGAAAGCTACCCATTCTTCTTCTACTGTATTCCTTTCCCCCATTCTTGTTAATTGTTCCCAAATGCTCTCTCTGAAATTCTCTGCAACCTCTGGTTCTTTCAGTCTATCCAGGTCCCATTTTCTTGAATTCCTACCTTTTTGCAGTTTCTTCAGTTTCAGTCTACAGTTCATATTCATTAAATTGTGGTTAGAGTCCACATCTGTCGCTTTAAGTATCTTACAATTTAAAACCTGGTTCCTATATCTCTTTCTTGCCATTGCATACTCTATCTGAAACCTTCCAGTGTCTCCAGGCCTCTCCCACGTGTACAAACTTCTTTCACTATTCTTAGACCAAGTATTAGCATTCCTGCCAGGTCTTTCTTCGATATCACGGAAGGAACATCCAGCTTCTCGTTGGGCTATTATACGACCTGTTTCAAACTCAGTGAGATGCTGATAATGACATCTTTGTCGCCTTAAAGGCCTCCTTGACTGACATCAACTCAACACGTCCAAAGGTAACTAACACTCTAAAGTGTTTGAACTTTTATTTGAAACAAACCTGGTTTGCGTCCTGATAGTAGCGCTAGTAGTGCCACTCTTATGCGACTGGTGCGAAATTGAAATATACATCATCTTTCACATGTAGTAACACCCCTATCAACTTTGTTTTATGACGCAAAGCTCCTGGTGTGAATGTTTTTCTGTCAGCGTAGTATCATTATGGTTTCATAACAACTGTGATGTACGTTTTTATCTTAGTTCATTGCAGTATTGCCAATACAGCCAGTGTAAACAGTTTGGGGCCTATATGATCCCACTATATGATCCCAGTGGTACTCAGCGAAACAAAAAAATCCTTGTCATAGGAGGATTGTGGGTTGCTGAGAGACGGGGACACCACCACTCGCAGCCACTACTGTTGATGAACTCGGACTAAAGCACCATAGAATTATGTGCCTGTACGAGTCCACCAAACTCATTTCGACTTGATGTTGAGCGAGATGGGAGCATCTGTTATTTCCAGAGGTAAAAGTTCTGTATATTATATACTTATATGGATATGGTGTCTGTTCTTTCAGACATGTCCGAAAGAAAAGACACCATATCCAATAAGGTCACAGTTCGTAGTAACTGACGGAAAGTCATCGAGTAAAATAGGCGTTCCCCAAGGTAGTGTTATAGGCCCTTTGCTGTTCCTTATCTATATAACCGATTTGGGAGACAATCTGAGCAGCCGTATTAGGTTGTTTGCAGATGACGCTGTCGTTTATCGACTAATAAAGTCATCAGAATATCAAAACAAACTGTAAAACGATATAGAAAAAATATCTGAATGGGGCGAAAAGGGGCAGTTGACCCTAAATAACGAGAAATGTGAGGTCATCCACATGAGTGCGAAAAGGAACTCGTTAAATTTCGGCTGCACGATAAATCAGTCTAATGTAAAAGCCGTAAATTCAATTAAATACCTAGGTATTACAATTAGGAACAAGTTAAATTGGAAAGAACACTTAGAAAATGTGGAGAAGGTTAACCAAAGGCTGCGTTTTATTGGCAGGACACTTAGAAAATGTAACAGACCTACTAAGGAGACTGCCTACACTACGCTTGTCCGTCCTCTTTTAGAATACTGCAGCGCGGTGTGGGATCTTTACCAGGTAGGACTGACGGAGTACATCGAAAAAGTTCTAAGAAAAGCAGCACGTTATGTATTATCGCGAAATATGGGAGAGAGTGTCACAGAAATGGTACAGGATTTGGGCTGGAAACCATTAAAAGAAAGGCGTTTTTGTTGCGACGGAATCTTCTCACGAAATTCCAAACACCAACTTTCTCCTCCGAATGCGAAAATATTTTGTTGACGCCGACCTACATAGGGCGGAACGATCACCACGATAAAATAAGGGATCAGAGCTCGTACGGAAAGATATAGGTGTTCATTCTTTCCGCACGCTATACGAGATTGGAATAATAGGGAATTGTGAAGATGGTTCGATGAACCCTCTGCCAGGCACTTAAATGTGATTTACAGAGTATCCATGTAGACGTAGATGTAAGTATATAGTTCTACCAATACCAGCCATGACCTTCTTGTTCAGTGCGGAAGCACACATATTCCCCGATCTCTTACCGGACTTGGTAAGAATGTCTTCTACGAGTAATGAGTGTGTTGGGTAGGGACACTACGAATGTAATGTGTGGACATACAAGGTGAGAATGTGGGTCTCGCGGGAGGCGTGCGTGAGATAGTCCCTGAAGTCGCGTTATGCTCTGGGCCCTCGGTGGCTCAGATAGATAGAGCGTCTGCCGTGTAAGCAGGAGATCCCGGGTTCGAGTCCCGGTTGGAGCACGCATTTTCATCTGTCCCCGCTGAAATATATGAACGCCCGTTAGCAGCTGAAGGCATTAATATAATTCTAATTTCTTTCTGTATATGAAGTTTCGCATCCAGCACAACTCAACTCACCTGTAAGTTTGATCATGTATCGTTCTATTTACAGTATGCAGGGTTTTACAAAAAGGTACGGCCAAACTTTCAGGAAACATTCCTCACACACAAATAAAGAAAATATGTTATGTGGACATGGGTCCGGAAACGCTTAATTTCCATGTTAGAGCTCATTTTAGTTCTTCCACCTACGCTCAATGGAGCACGTTATCATGATTTCATACGGGATACTCTACTTGTGCTGCTAGAACATGTGCCTTTACAAGTACGACACAACATGTGGTTCATGCACGATGGAGCTCCTGCACATTTCAGTCGAAGTGTTCGTACGCTTCTCAACAACAGATTCGGTGACCGATGGATTGGTAGAGGCGGACCAATTCCATGGCCTCCACGCTCTCCTGACCTCAACCCTCTTGACTTTCATTTATGGGGGCATTTGAAAGCTCTTGTCTACGCAACCCCGGTACCAAATGTAGAGACTCTTCGTGCTCGTATTGCGGACGGCTGTGATACAATACGCCAGTCTCCAGGGCTGCATCAGCGCATCAGGGATTCCATGCGACGGAGGTTGGATGCATGTATCGTCTCTAACGGAGGACATTTTGATCATTTCGTGTAACAAAGTGTTTTAAAGTCACGCTGGTACGTTCTGTTGCTGTGTGTTTCCATTCCATGGTTAATGTGATTTGAAGAGAAGTAATAAAATGAGCTCTAACATGGGAGTAAGCGTTTCCGGACACATGTCCACATAACATATTTTCTTTCTTTGTATGTGAGGAATGTTTCCTGAAAGTTTGGCCATACCTTTTTGTAAAACCCTGCATACTGTAAATAGAACGATACATGATCAAACTTACAGGTGAGTTGATTTGTGCTGGATGCGAAACTTCATATACAGAAAGAAATTAGAATTATATTAATGCCTTCAGCTGCTAACGGGCGTTCATATATTTCAGCGGGGACAGATGAAAATGCGTGCTCCAACCGGGACTCGAACCCGGGATCTCCTGCTTACACGGCAGACGCTCTATCCATCTGAGCGCCGAGGGGAATGTTTCCTGAAAGTATGGCCGTACCTTTTTGTAACACCCCGTATATGCGCAGTTAGTGCAATTTTGTTATTTGCTGTGTTTGCTGATGCAGAAAATTTAATTCTTAGCGGTGTAAAACGTGAAGAAAGGAGACAGTAGTCACTCTTTGTGAGGCAAAGATGATTGAAACTCCATAGAGATCCTTCGCAGCCGCTGTCGCTGGTGTGTCGTGTCTGTCTGTGTGTGTGGCGCAGGCTCTCTGGGCGGCAGCGCGGGCCTCTTCCTGGGCTGCAGCCTGCTCAGCGTGCTGGAGCTGCTCTACTTCGTGACGCTGCGCGCCCTCTGCGCCCCCAGGCGGCGGCGAGGCCAGCCGCCGCAGCCCTGCCCCCGCCCCCGCCGCCTACACCACCACCACGTGCTGCCCGTCTAGGCGCCCAGCTGCTGTGCTCGGCCTTTCTGCCATGAATCGCCGGATACTATTCAACACTGCGGCTCTGTATCGCAGCGCTGTTGTATAGAAAAGACTGCCACGGTTATACATCGTGTCCCAGGAGGAGAAGTCAGTATTCAGCGATATGACAAGAACACTCATTTGAAACAAAAATCTTCATCGGCACATAAGCCCTATTTCGATTGTTTCCGAGACACAACATTTTCACTGTACTTTCTTTTTCGGCTAGTGGCGCACACGTATATGCCTTACCCTATTATCCACCCAACCACTTTGATGTTTTGTTCTAGCCAAGCCAATACTGTTGCTTTCAACTTCCTCCCTCGCGATGACTTTCTGTCATTAAACTAGCCTTTTGAACGCACAGTTATACATGGTGTGTTGCTAGTGGAGTAGTGTCAGGGATGGAGAGCTAATCAGAGAGAAGCATCAGTAAACTGTTTATGCACATGTGCTAGTGGAAATGACACTCATCTGCACTAATGAAGAATATGCATACATGGTGTTTGCTTACAGCATCTTAGGGATGGGAAAAATCGACCGGTTATACCCGTAGCGGTATTTCAGATCAGAATAACCGGTATTTTTCGATATTTCCTTGGTCTCCGTTATAACAGGTGTGTTTTTATTTTTCACTAATAACCGAGTGAAAAAAAAAACCGCAATATCAATTGGCCATAACAGTCGAGCTAAAATTTCCAATCTTCACACAAACCTTTTTTTTTTTTAAAAAAGGAGTAATTTTTGTTCGTAAAACATGCTTTGATTTGGAGTATTGCATTATTAAAGAAAATGAGAAAAACGATCATAGCTATTTTAATAACAATACCAAGAGAAATGGGCAACAAATACATGACATAAGGATTAGTAAAGCACTGCTGACACGCAAATGTCTCTGTCGCCGTACGTCGTGGCGTAAGGTAAACGTGTCAGTGCAGTATGTAGGACTTGGCCCTACCTAATTTATAGCTGTCGTCGCCGGACATCCATCGTATTGCAGAACGACACAGACCCTTGTCGGTAAATGTTTTATGAAGCGGCGTAGCAATGAAGTACAATGCTTCAGTTACTTTAAAAGAGTAAAGATTTGTCACTCTATGCAATAACAAAACGGCAGGAAGGTATGACAACAATAACAAATTAAAAACTTAACAACAATCCATTCATGCTACACAATAAAAATAGAAAGTAGCTCATGTGCTACCTGTGCCTACGTAACATGCCTTTATCTCCTTGCAGCCCTTGAAAACGGCCAATTTATCACGAAAAACAGAGTTCTTCAACCTTAGTTTTCACCCTTTAGTACTATCCGTAATGCATAAATAGTGATACGATCCCCGATTAAAACATGATTTTTGATTAGAGTTTCAAAAAGTTAGAATCGGTATGAGAACACTGGTGACATTTTTTTGTAGTATTCAATCACTTGTCACTTTTCGAGACAGCAGCGAAAGTTCGATGGATTAAATTTCCTTTTTATCTGTCTCTTTAATTTAATATTTGATTCTATGTATACTGAATGTGAGATAATCAATGATTTTTAATCTTTGTCCGATTTCTGCATTTACTACAGGAAATAATGGAAAAAAACTGAAATCGGTTATTTCAGAAACTGGTTATACTGAGAGGTTTTAAGTCAAGTTAAAATGGCGTGATAAAAAGCCGATACAACAGCAAACCAGTTGCAAAAAATATGTATCTTTTGAATTGATGCTTTCTAAAACGCATGTTCTAACGT
Source organism: Schistocerca serialis cubense (assembly GCF_023864345.2). Taxonomy (NCBI): domain Eukaryota; kingdom Metazoa; phylum Arthropoda; class Insecta; order Orthoptera; family Acrididae; genus Schistocerca; species Schistocerca serialis. Next base: position 920,206,388 of record NC_064638.1, on the reverse strand, counting down.
TTCCTAACTGTTGTACACAAGTACATGTGTAAATACGACAATTTATCTACTGAGTAATACAGAAAATATATAACAATATACACTAAACGTGTTGTATTTCGGAAATCATCCGGGGTGGGATATATGTCCATATGAAGTTTTTTTACTTCAGAGGAGCGTTCCTGTCATAAACGTGAATAGTGACCATTTCTTCTGAGAACCCTGTATCTCTGTCTACTTGTGGACCTCCTTCGGGCGCTGTGTTGTCAGCAGATATGCTGCAATTTTTTCGATGAAAAATTGACCACGAGCTGTTTTAAACTGAGTATCAAATTCCGTACAATGTTTCGCGTTATGTGCACATGACTGTACAGTATATTTAAGGCATCAGAAATAATAAATCATTCACTTAAACTGTATGTATTGTTGAAGTTTGAAGAGCAGAATAATTATATTCCGTTACACCACATTACTGTATACGTATAAAAATTAGCGCGAGAGTTGTACTAATGTTTTCTGTTCCAGTTCACATACGCCACTGTACGCTCACTCCTGCAGAACGTAGTACTATCAGTTTTCCAGCTTCCACAGCTCTGAACAACGTAGATCAGGCTTTCCCAACAGCATGCCGCGAAGTTTTATTGTGTAGCATACTCCTATAGTGTGTCTCAAAATTTTGTCCTACGCAAATGTCTAAATTTTATAAGTTTATAATACGACGCACCTTACTTTTTAGCATTATCTGTAATAATTTATAAACAGTTCGAGATAATCTATACAAGTTAGCTGCTGCAGTTGCCGCCATCTGTTAATTCTGCTTTCCAGTAATTACACTGGTGCTGAAAACGTGAAACTGTCATTAATTTGCACTTCTACCTTAGTGAAAACAAGGATAAGAAGACAGTGGCCACTTTGTCAGTGGACGCATGGCCTATGTAGCTAGTGGTCCAAAAGCCTCATATGAGTTTTATGATGGAAAGAATTCGTATTCCTTAAAGGTAAGCTGAGAAAAACAGTGCTACTCCAGCTACAAGCAGTGAGCAAAAATTGTGGTGCCTTTCAGCATTGATCACAACATGTAGTACGTCATAAATTCAGTGCTGAATATTTGTGATACATGTTAGGAGAAATGGATGTGTAGTATGTATATATTATGAGAAATATCAATTTGTTTCTTATATCTGACAGTTTATTTGAGACGCTTACCACTTTGTGCATGTTTGCGTTCCGAACACATGAGTGATACGTATTATTTGGCACCCAGAGAATGTAGTATTATTCAGTAGAACTCGGGAGTCGCAAAGTAGTTGGCTGCCTGGAATGGAGTGTGTTCTGCGTCTTGGCAAGGTGAGGAGCTTTGCTGGCGGATGTGTCGCACAGACGCTTTTATTTGAAATATTCCGTGATGCACAACGGACGACAGAGAATGATTTGATAAGATTTTATAGAGGGCCGGCTCATTTCGAATAAGGTATTTATTTTTTTTCACGCGTTAGGCAAGTAATTATTGTAGTGTAAAGATTTCATTGTGTCTAATAAAATCTACGTGTTGGTATCCGGGAAGAAGTGCGTCATGTTTTCAGCATTATAATCAGTTTCCACCACCAAGATTAACTTACGGGTAATTTCATTAGGATTCTAAAAAAGTAAATTTTACCTGATTTAAAAAGTATCTCTTAAAAATATTTAGAATGGCATATAACAATGATGAGGAAGATAATGTTCAAAAATAGTAATAGTTCATATCACTTCTAGTTTTTTCGGCGTTATTGAAAGGGTTCAATCTAATTGCAAAGCAGTCTCTTTCTTATTTACGAAACATTTCAGTGAAGCTTATCCTCACTGTTTAAATGAAAAATCTGTTTGGAAAAAAATTTCCCTGTGACGCCTTGCACCATTGCGGGAGCAGTGATTATCATACCTGAAAGAAAGGCACAAAAAAGTTCAATTAGCTAACGCAGCCAGGTTAACGAATCAAAAAGGTACACTCCAGAGCAGTGATTTATTTCGGCTCATCATTTTCGAAATGCAGGCCGAGCAGAGCAGAGTTATCCGTTGCCAAGGAAAGAAACAACTTTGGAGCCGAAACTACCCTTTGAGAGAATATTAGAAACAATTTTCAGTCACAAAATTTCACACAACAAGGTAAAGCTTTCGTTACGGAAGTCATTCTGAGTATTACTGATAATTATTCCTTACATTCATCTGTAAATAGTCAGATGCGGTTTAGATTAATTGGTATCTCATACATCAAAAGTAAATTTTCAAAGTTATGTTCGTGTTGAAGAGTAGTGTGGCAAAGACGATCAGATACTGTTATCGCAATTTAAAAACACTTGCTTTCACATTGCTAGCGAGAGGTTTTGGCGCACATATAGTTTCCAATCAGTAAATTTAAAAGCAAATTACTTTCACATGTACTGCATAAACATAGCTCTGTACATGTTTTGTCCAAAGAGAATGAATAAATATTTAGTCTTATTTATGAGTGTTGAATTTATCTTCAAATTGTTTTTCTAATATATATACGTGTTTTTAATTGTTGCTCCTGTTTGTGTAAAGTGCAACTGAGGCGGAAACGCTTCTCCATCCAACAGTTCCCAGGTAAGTAGTCGCTGAGGAAGATCTGGGTCGAATCTGATCATCATTCGCCTACATTATATGACAGTTGTGACACTTTACAGCATAGCCACGTCCGTGAGATAACATTTCTCTGATAGGGAGGCAACACAAAATACAGGATATAATTTCCCTGTTTACTTCACAAAAACAGATTTTCCATTTTATGTGAAAGGAGCTGGTAAAAGTTAACTTAAACGGGTAGTTTTAGTAGCTTCAATAATGTTTATTACATTTTTCACATAATGATTCAAATATTGAAGTAAATACTAATTATTGGTGAGTAAATTAACGAAGAAAAATTTCATCAAACGGTACTTTCGCATAATATGGGGAAGTAAAATAATAGATTTGAAAATATGACTATGTGAATGTTGTTGATTGAATGCCACCTAGTTCATGAGTTCTATGAGCACAGCGCCCTGGTTTCACAAAAATACACAGGTTTTGTACCTCTGTACGAATTAGAGCTTTGTCTAACAAGGTGAACTCGCCACAGGCCGTTATGTGATACAGTTGAATCTTGGCGCTGTGAAAACAGACACCGATTTTGGCTATAGTAGCTATGGGCACAGTTTTAAATATTTAGGTCAGTCTTCAAATCTTTGTTTTTCTCCCTCTTTTGCTGTCGTAGTAGTATGTGACATCAATATTTTTAGTGATATCGCGAAATACAACCGAAATATTGACAAAAGAAATGAACATTTAAAATCTTATTAAAACAGATTTTCATCAACACAGATCTTATATAATTAACAGTAATATAAAATTAACCATATGAATTCAAGTATTTCATTTTTGGCAGTGATTTTAACTTTTAAGCTTCAAGGGAAACATTTTTCCGTAGATACACCTATTACAAAAACGTTCATAGAATAAACGTTCGGAATACCATGACAACGAGATAAACCACATATAACAGTCACATTTTTAGTGTAAATAAAATTACGAAACCAGCCTCATTAACTATGTGATCTGGCGTGAATTCCACGGCAAACTGTGCATAATGAAGTATTTCTTGAAATCGGAAGTCTGCAGTTGATTATGGATGAAGCCGTGTATTCTAATTGTTAGTTTTACTTTCCTTTGCTGTGCAGTGACGAATGTCATTTTTCATCTGTCAGTAACAGTAGTCTTAATACGAGAGCATACACTCTGATGGAATTCCTTTCAGCGTAATCCTCGGTATTCCGTTCCATCAACAAACAACCCATCTCTTAAGCAGTATTTATGCAGGGGAATATATATATATATATATATATATATATATATATATATACTGCTTAAGAGATGGGTTGTTTGTTGATGAAATCGGAATACCGAGGATTACGCTGAAAGGAATTCCATCAGAGCGTATGCTCTCGTGTTAAGACTACTGTTACTGACAGATGAAAAATGACATTCGTCACTGCACGGCAAAGGAAAGTATATATATATATATATATATATATATATATATATATATATATATATATATATATATATATATATATATTCCCCTGCATAGATACTGAGCCATATTGCCTCTATAGCAGTCCATAATAGCGAAATTATTGCCGGTGCAGGAACTGACCTCACGATTATGTCCAATAAATATTCGATGGGATTCATGTCGGGCGATCTGGGCGGCCAAATCATTCGTTCGAATTGTTTAGAATGTTCTTCAAAGCAGTCACAACAACTGCTGCCCGATGACATGGCGCTTTGTCACCCATAAAAATTCCTTCGTTATTTGGGGGACATGAATTCCATGAATGACTGCAAATGGTCTCCAAGCAGCAGTTGGACCAGAGCACGCAGTCCTTTCTATGAAAACTCAGCCCACACCATGCCACCACCAGCTTCCACAGTGCCTTGTTGACAACTTGGGTCTGCACCACAGTCAAACCCTACCTTAAACTCTCACCAATTGAAATCGGGATTCATCACACCAGGCCACGGTTTTCCAGTCGTCTAGGGCCCATCCGACGTGGTCTCGACCTCATGTTAGGCACTGCAGGCAAAGTCGTGCTGTTAGCTAAGGCACTCGCGTCGGTCGTCTGATGCAGTAGCCCATTAACACCAAATTTCGCCGCACTGTCCTAGCTGATACGCTCGTCGTAGGTCCCACATTGATTTCTGCGGTTATTTCACGCAGTGTTGGTTACCTGTTAGCACTGACAACTTTACGCCGCCCTCGGTCGTTAAGTGAAGGCGGTCGACCGCTGTGTTGTTTTTGGTAAGAGGTAATGCCTGAAATCTGATATTCTCGGCACGCTCTTGACACCGTGTATCTCGAAATATTGAATATAACGATTTTAGAGATGGAATGTCCCAATCGTCTAGCTCTAACTTCCATTCCCCATTCAGAGTCTGTTAATAACCGTTGTGCGGCTATAATCACATCGGGAACTTCGTCACATGAATAACCTGGTACAAATGACAACTCTGCCACTGCAGTGTCTTTTTATACCTTGTATACGTGATTCTACTGCCATCTGTATATCGCTATCCCATTACGTGGGGCCACCTCAGTGTGTGATTTAGTGTTTACATTGTCTATAATAACATATTACATAAAATTCTACTGTACTCTGCTATAAATCTATGTAAGACAGATACATATGTATGAGGACTTTGTTCATTACCTAGGAAGATTGCGATGAGAATTTTACTATCTTAATAGTGGGGATACGCTTAGCAGACAATTCGATAATAGTATTCGAAGAAGACGACAAAGGATGTCAGTACAGCACAGAAGAGCTGTCTTTCTTCCGCCTTCCTTCGTTCCGTCTTAGAACAACTCTAGAAGGACCGGGGATTTCGATGTACCTAGAAGGACCAACGTGTCATTTTGACTGGTACAGTTTCATTCGCTAATTTTAAAAAAAGTAAATAGATTTTTACATACATAATATTATTTCAGACAAGTTACACAGTTTACCGGGATGCAGTTTTACTTTTTCTGTAGAATTACATGGTATAAAGAACATTTTATGCCTAAAAATTAATCAAAACATTACATTACAAAAAGTGGAATAGATAACTTTCCATAGGAAAGGAAATCATGTGTTGCAACACAAATATCTGAAAAGCACAATATATTCTGGAGAAAACATTTATAACCCTGCTTTTACTCATTCAAAATAACCTGCTGCGTCGTGACACCTCACAAAGGTGTGTTCCCCATTGCCTAAATATGGTCCGCAGACATACTGGCCACACTTTATACATAAATGCTTGCTTCTTTTCTTTTCTCTACACTCCCCAATTTGACAAGTCTTCCAAATGTTGCAATGTTGTGGTACTGTATTAGGAAGAGTATTTTGTACTCTTGTGGCCTTATATGCTGAAGCCAACTCTTCTGCCAGTTTGCATATAAACTGATCTCTGCTTAATTTTTCTCCTTGTAGAGTGCCCTAGCATTTATAACTGCTAAGTTCAAGATATTGAAAAGAACGTGTATGGGCCATCTGCAGCATCCGTACTTCACAGTGTAAAGTCGGGCTATTTGATCGATTACGTCAACGCCAACTTGGTGTTATTGTAGTAGGGCACTGACTGGTAGCTTTTAAGGATGCCGTTCATCGATAGTTACTGTAGTACTTGTTAGACAAGAAATGATTCTGGTGGAACGCAGCTACAGTCATTTACATTCAAAGGTCCACTGCTTGGAAGGATGTGCCCAAACATGGTTCTCTGCCATCTTATTTGCAGTGATGATGACCGGACTGTGATAGCCTGTTTGGACCAAATTAAACACTAGTTGATGAAGGGCAAAATGAAGGAAAGGAACTCCCAGTCAAGAAAGCAGCAAAGCTGATTGTGAACCATTTGCTGACACATTATGCAGAAGAGCAATCTTAAGGCTTAGTTTTTCGATTGGTAAATGTGAAGTATTTCAGCTAGGGATCATGAGAAAACTGTACATTGCTGGAGCAACTAGGATAACAGTTGCAGACAACTCCGAAGCTGATTCTGTTTGAACAATGTAGTTAATAATTGTCATACGGATTGGGAGTACCTGCAGAGGGACTAATAGTAAAATCTTGAGTCAACTGGTGTCTTGTGTAAGAAAAATGTGTGTGTGAGTTCTTAAGGGACCAAACTGCTGAGGTCATCGGTCCCTCTTGTGTAAGAGCAATAGTTGTTACTGTAATGAAAAGAGTAGTCCTCTTTAATAATGTTTAACTAAACAAAGTGACTTAATTCATAACCAGACACCTAGATATCCTAGTAATTGGTTACAAAAACAGCAATAAATAAATTCCATTGCTCATTATTCCAGCTGCTCATGGTCTAATATAAAAATGACTTTCATTAAATATTTGCGAGCTGCAGGGCATAACAGCAAAAAATAAATTCATTCACACAATGAACATTTACATACTCGCCATAGTCTACCTGTGGTGCCTTTCACTAATAAGCAAAAGATTCTCGGTTGTCGGTTCCATCCTAGATTTTGATTAAAACCGTCAGCAGTGACATTCTGAGACATTCAGTACGACTCATCCACATCCTGTCACTGACCTTGAAAGCCATGTGTTATTGACTTTCATGTCACGTATTCGTATGCGAGCTCCTAAGCACTTGCACGACTCGATGAACCGATAATCAATGTTTATGTCTGCTAGAGTGGTCTCACTTATGGTTGGAAACTATATGGGATGTCTGTAGCCAGTATTCTGAACGTTAAGTCTAGCTAGCCAATTATATTTCTTGACGGGGACAGAGTCAGCTAGGACAACGTGACTGACTGGACAAAGATACTCGTTCGTCTTCCGCCGGCCTCCATCAACAGCTACTTTCGCTTGCTGCGGTGAATCTACTGACTTGTGAACTATAGAGGCTTTCTCTTGTGATAATGAGATGAACACAATGAACCTTCGTCGTCTAGTAGATACGTGAGATGGTGCTGGCTTGTGCTAAATTTGCATATAATTAAGAGAGACATTTCAAAAGGTCAGCAACCTGTAAGACAAAATTGAAGAAAATAATTTATTTTACGAAATATCTTTACATGCCTTCAATATATTGTCCAGTCTTGCTAATGACAGCTTCCCAACTTTTTGGCAACTTCTGTATTCAGGACAGGGCACCTTTACTGTTGAGCTGTCCGATTACTCGGATCTCGGATCGCCTCCCTGGAAACCTCATAAGTTGCATCAATACGTTCTCGACGGCGTTATTCCTTCAGTTTGAGAAGCAAATCAAAGTCTGGAAGGCTCAGATCAGAGCTGTGTGGTGAGTGGGAAGCATAAATCCCATCCATAATTGTCGAGCGTTTCTCTCACGGGTAGGCTACTATGTGGTCTTGCATCATCGTGCAAAATGAGGACCCCTGGAGCACTCTATTTGTAGCTATGAATCTAGCCATGTCATACGCAAAAATCATCGTCAGTTTCATCTTTGATCGCTGGTTGTGGAATTTTCAAGGGGGCACTTAAGATACAGTACGCTGAGTGATTCCGTTAGCCAGTTGAGTTCGGCACAGAGTTAAAAATTGGTCCTATAAATGAAATTAAAAACGATATAAATAAACAACTGGAAAGAAGGTTCGATAATTCTGGCAATTTCACCAACTGTTGTACCAGTATTCAAGTTCATGCACTTCAAAGAAGCCGTTGCTAAATCAGAGGTACTTAGTTGCTTAACTAAATATGTACAGGAATGTAACAATCAAGAACGAGATATGCGATGAGCTGGATTAAGAAGATTCAAAGTCTGCCATCTGGAAATACCCCGAGCATTTGGCAAACAAAAACATGACAAACAAGTGGCCAACATCTGCTGGAAACATTATTGGAAATAAAATTCAGAAGCACCTGTCATCTCCTGTTACACCAATTAAAAAAGACCATATCGAAATATGGGAAGGTATGCTGTAATTTTTCCCAAAATTTGCAAAAATTGCGAAGTTGTATCTTCCGGTCTTCGCCACATCTGTACCAAGCTACGGCTTGTTCTCGGAGGCTGGAGCAACCAGTACCCAGGAAAGAAACAGACTTCTGGGGACTAGGTTATCTACGCTTCTTTCCCTAAATTCTGTATTAAAATTGTTAAATTCAAAGAACTAAATTGTTTTAATGATAAAGAATGAATTTTCTTTACATGATCCATTTTATTTAGTTTCGTAATCTGATTTGTCCCCCCATGAACCATGGACCTTGCCGTTGGTGGGGAGGCTTGCGTGCCTCAGCGATACAGATGGCCGTTCCGTAGGTGCAAAGACAACGGAGGGGTATCTGTTGAGAGGCCAGACAAACGTGTGGTTCCTGAAGAAGGGCAGCAGCATTTTCAGTAGTTGCAGGAGCAACAGTCTGGATGATTGACTGATCTGGCCTTGTAACACTAACCAAAACGGCCTCGCTGTGCTGGTTCTGCAAACGGCTGAAAGCAAGGGGAAACTAAAGGGCGTAATTTTTCCCGGGGGCATGCGGCTTTACTTTATTGTTAAATGATGATGGCATCCTCTTGGGTAAAATATTCAGGAGGTAAGAAATCCCCCATTCGGATCTCCGGCCGGGGACTACTCAGGAGGACGTTGTTATCAGGAGAAAGAAAACTGGTGTTCTACAGGTCGGAGTGTGGAATGTCAGATCCCTTAATCGGGCAGGTAGGTTGGAAAATTTAAAAAGGGAAACGGATAGGTTAAAGTTAGATATAGTGGGAATTAGTGAAGTTCGGTGACAAGAGGAACAAGACTTTTGGTCAGGTGAATACAGGGTTATAAATACAAAATCAAATAGGGGTAGTGCAGAGTAGGCTTAATAATGAATAAAAAAATAGGAGTGCGGGTAAGCTACTACCAACAGCATAGTGAACGCATTATTGTGGCCAAGATAGACACGAAGCCCATGCCTACTACAGTCGTACAAGTTTATATGCCAACTAGCTCTGCAGATGATGAAGAAGTTGATGAAATGTATGATGAGATAAAAGAAATTATTCAATAATGAAGGGAGACGAAAACTTAATAGTCATGAGTGAGAGTAGGAAAAGGGAGAGAAGGAAACATAGTGGGTGAGTATGGATTTTGGGAGAGAAATGAAAGAGGAAGCCGTCTGGTAGAATTTTGCACAGAGCATAACTTAATCATAGCTAACACTTGGTTCAAGAATCATAAAAGAAGGTTGTATACATGGAAGAATCCTGGAGATACTGACAGGTTTCAGATAGATTATATAATGGCAAGAGAGAGATTTAGGAACCAGGTTTTAAATTGTAAGACATTTCCAGGGGCAGATGTGGACTCTGACAACAATCTATTGGTTATGAACTGTAGACTAAAAGTGAAGAAACTGCAAAAAGGTGGGAATTTAAGGAGATGGGACCTGGATAAACTGAAAGAACCAGGGGTTGTACAGAATTTCAGGGAGGGCGTAAGGGAGAAATTGACAGGAAGGGGGGAAAGAAATACATTAGAAGAAGAATGGGTAGCTTTGAGGCATGAAGTAGTGAAGGCAGCAGAGGATCAAGTAGTTAAAAAGACGAGGGCTAGAAGAAATCCTTGGGTAACAGAAGGAATATTGAATGTAATTGATGAAAGGAGAAAATATAAAAATGCAGTAAATGAAGCAGGCAAAAGGGAATACAAACGTCTCAAAAATGAGATCGACAGGAAGTGCAAAATGGCTAAGCAGGGATGGTTAGAGGACAAATGTAAGAATGTAGAGGCTTATCTCACTAGGGGTAAGATAGATACTGCCTACAGGAAAATTGAAGAGACCTTTGGAGAAAAGAGAGCCACTTGTATGAATATCAAGGGCTCAGATGGAAACCCAGTTCTAAGCAAAGAAGGGAAAGCAGGAAGGTGGAAAGAGTATATAGAGAGTCTATACAAGGGCGATGTACGTGAGGACAATATTAGGGAAATGGAAGAGGATGTAGATGAAGATGAAATGGGAGATACGATACTGCGTGAAGAGTTTGACAGAGCACTGAAAGACCTGAGTCGAAACAAGGCCCCGGGAGTAGACAACATTCCGTTGGAACTACTGACGGCCTTGGGAGAGCCAGTCCTGACAAAACTCTACCATCTGGTGAGCAAGATGTATGAGACAGGCGAAATACCCTCAGACTTCAAGAAGAATATAAAAATTCCAATCCCAAAGAAAGCAGGTGTTGACAGATGTGAAAATTACCGAACAATCTGTTTAATAAGTCACGGATGCAATATACTAACGCGAATTCTTTACAGACGAATGGAAAAACTGGTAGAAGCTGACCTCGGCGAAGATCAGTTTGGATTCCGCAGAAATGTTGGAACACGTGAGGCAATACTGACCCTACGACTTACCTTAGAAAATAGATTAAGGAAAGGCAAACCTACATTTCTAGCACTTGTAGACTTAGAGAAAGCTTTTGACAATGTTGACTGGAATATTCTCTTTCAAATTCTGAAGGTGGCAGGGGTAAAATACAGGGAGCGAAAGGCTATTTACAATTTGTACAGAAACCAGATGGCAGTTATAAGAGTCGAGGGGCATGAAAGGGAAGCAGCGGTTGGGAAGGGAGTGAGACAGGGTTGTAGCCTGTCCACGATGTTATTCAATCTCTATATTGAGCAAGCAGTAAAGGAAACAAAAGAAAAATTCGGAGTAGGTATTAAAGTCTATGGAGAAGAAATAAAAACGTTGAGGTTCGCCGATGACATTGTAATTCTGTCAAAGACAGCAAAGGACTTGGAAGGGCAGTTGAACGGAATGGACAGTGTCTTGAAAGGAGGATATAAGATGAACATCAACAAAAGCAAAACGAGGATAATGGAATGTAGTCGAATTAAGTCGGGTGATGCTGAAGGAATTAGATAGGAAATGAGACGCTTAAAGAAGTAAAGGAGTTTTGCTATTTGGGGAGCAAAATAACTGATGATGGTCGAAGTAGAGAGGATATAAAATGTAGACTGGCAATGGCAAGGAAAGCGTTTCTGAAGAAGAGAAATTTATTAACATCGAGCATAGGTTTCAGTGTCAGGAAGTCGTTTCTGAAAGTGAAACATGGACGATAAATAGTTTGGACAAGAAGAGAATAGAAGCTTTCGAAATGTGGTGCTACAGAAGAATGCTGAAGATTAGATGGGTAGATCACATAACTAATGAGGAGGTATTGAATAGAATTGGGGAGAAGAGGAGTTTGTGGCACAACTTGACAAGAAGAAGGGACCGGTTGGTAGGACATGTTCTGAGGCATCAAGGGATCACAAATTTAGCATTGGAGGGCAGCGTGGGGGGTAAAAATCGTAGAGGGAGACCAAGAGATGAATACACTAAGCAGATTCAGAAGGATGTAGGTTCAGTAAGTACTGGGAGATGAAGAAGCTTGCACAGGATAGAGTAGCATGGAGAGCTACATCAAACCAGTCTCAGGACTGAAGACAACAACAATCTGATTTGTGTGAAGATAGTTAATCATCGCATTGGTCAGTATAATTGCGCCAAACTTACCTTAACGGTAGGAAATGTAGGTAGATAGATTGGTGAACAAATAGGTAACCCTTTCCGTTTCCGTTGTTTTAAAATGTCTCTGACCACACAACTTACGTTCCTTTATTATGCTACTTACAAATAAAATCGTTCTGGCATGCTTTTTTCTAGTATTTCTAAAATACACAGAAACATCTTAAAAACATCGACGTATCGTTCTCAAGAGCGATGATTTTACACATGTGAATACTGATGTCTCAGCGATGTTGCAATCCTACTCACAATCGATATGAACTTCATTTTGATCACGCCATCGTGACGGTAGCGTATGCGCAGTGTGCTGGGCGTGTGAAATGATCCTCGTGTATGTTAGGTAATATTTCACGTTTACTTAAGTGAGATATTTTACAGCTGGTTTTCATGGTTAGCTGTACGAATTGGCGTCTAGGTTAGAAATATCTAATTTCCGTTCTGTCATTCGAGCATACAAGTGGCATACGTCATTAAATAATTTTAGTGGCATTTGCGTGAATATAGGGATATTTTTCTGTCTTTTATAAACGTGTGGGTCTGTAAAGACACATGGTCCATTGAAGGACGTTTGTATGTTTTGTGCACGTGTTTTTCTATCCATTCTCTGAACACTACAACGATTTAGTTCCAATCTCCGTCTGAATTGGTTTTCTCATGCTGTTATTTTTTAATCTGTGGATCTTTCTGCTAATTCACATATGTGCTCACAAAACCCTGTTCATGAAAGAACCTCATTCGAGTGGAATATATTTAATCATGAGAGCACATGAGCTCTCTTCAGAACATACAGTATTTCACAATTGTAAATAAACTTTTCAATCGAATAAGATAAATGCGAGTTGCTATTAATCTTCAAGATACGTGTTCTACTTTGGCTTTAAATAATTCATTTTCAATTACTTAGGTGTTTTTCCTTTAACGAGTGTTATACCAAAGATCATACGTTGTGGTAGATCAGTTGAAGATTTTGGTAGCAATGTGTCTTGATTTAAGTTATGTTAAATACCCTTTATTTTTAAGTTACGCTATGAAAAAGTTGTTCCACTGTAAGATGTATATTCTTAACAGTCAGACCACTTTATTGTTCATTTATGGGCCAAACTTCATAAAAAGGTGACTGTTTTTAGGACATTAACAACAGCGTAGTAAATTGCTCTACGCCCACTTGTTACTGTTTAAGCGTAATGACCGTTTTCAACTTTGCCGGCCGCGGTGGCCGTGCGGTTCTAGGCACTTCAGTCCGGAACCGCGTGACTGCTACGGTCGCAGGTTCGAATCCGGCCTCGGGCATGGATGTGTGTGATGTCCTTAGGTTAGTTAGGTTTAAGTAGTTCTAAGTTCTAGGGACTGATGACCTCAGATGTTGAGTCCCATAGTGCTCAGAGCCATTCGTTTTCAACTTTGTCAAAGAATTTGGAGAAGCAGCAGTGTTTCAGTGCATTTTCTTATCCTCAGGGCGGAAAACTGGCTCTAAAGGTGAAAGTATCAGCAATTATTATGTATAACGATTCTTGATGTAATGGGAACCATTGCTTAAAAACCTATCCATAGGAAATGTGGCTTTTAACTGAAAAAGTCTCATTATGCTCTCTCCTTTCGCAGAAGATTCCTGATTAGTCTTCTGTTCAAATTCCTGAAGCGAGGAGAAGCGACCACGAGAAAAAGTGTTGAAAAACCAATTAAAGAGAAACATTCCAAGAGCTGGAGAGTGAAATGTCGTAAGACATTTGTGCCAGAGGCCAGAAAAAAAAATTGAAAAGGTAAATATAGATATAGTAGGAGTTACAGGGAAGTACTATGGGAAGAAGATAATGTGTACTGTCCATGCGAATAAAGAGAAATTTCAAAAACAGCAGAAAATGGTATAACAGGAGAAAAATTCTTTTAGAAGTGAATGGCAAAGATCATAATGAATTACTGAAAATAGTACAGTGATAAGATTATTCTCATCTGAATCGACAGCAGACCAATGACAACAACAGCCGCCTATATGAAGCCAATGAACTGGTAACTCAGTATGTCAAGGAAGACAAAATTTTATAATCGGGGGGAACTGGGACGTTGTAGCAGGTAAACGAACGGAAGCCAGCGTAACTGTAGAATGCGGTCTTGGTAGCGTTAATGAGGAAGTCATCTTTAGCTCTACAACGAATTTCAGCTACTAACACTAAATTCTCTGCAAGAATCACAAGAAGGATTTATATTTGGATAAAACCTGCAGGCTGAATTTGTGACGTACCCAATGGCAGATATAGATTCAGATCATAATTCAGTAAAGATCAAAGCAGTTTGATGTTTCAGGTAATGGAGAGGAAGAAATAACATGTTAAAAACTGGATACAGAAGTACTGAAGAATTACGAAACATATTCGTTGTTCCCTGAGTTTGTAGATAATTCGATAATGATTACTACAGCGAGCTTTCCAGTTGAGGAGGA